>NC_040099.1:2687798-3016298 GCF_003369695.1 Bos indicus x Bos taurus
CCCCTACCGACCCAAGCCCACATACCACTTCCTACTTCTGCTTGTTTTTAATTTTTGCCATGGTTCCCTATCCCACTTAGAGCTTAGAGCAAAGTTTTTTGATTGAAGCATTTAGGTCATTATCTATTTCTGCTCTAGGAAAGAGAATTTTTGTTTAATTCTGTTAGCTCCATGTGAATCTGTTAATAGTTGTCCTTAGGTATTTTGGTATTCTATTTATCTCAAACTTTGATAATATTTATGTTTGGTTCTCTTTTTTTTATTGTGTTGGTTTCTGTCATACATCACAGTGAATCAGCCAAAGGTGTTAAGTGTAATCCCTCCCTCTTGAACCCCACTCCCAGCTCCCAGCCCATCCCCTCCCTCCAGGTTGTCCCAGAGCAGCGGTTGAGCTCCCTGCATCATACAGCAAATTCCCGCTGGCTGCCTAATTTTACACATGGTCATGTACACGTCGTGTTGCCCTCTCAATTCATCCCACCGTCTCCTCCCCACACTGAGCCCACAAGTCTGTTCTCTACGCCTGCGTCTCCACCGCTGCCCTCAGATAGGTTCATCTAGACTGGAATGTGTATTTGCAGATGCTCTCTACGTGTAGCAAAGGTGAAAGTCACTCATGAAGAGTGTCACAAAACCAAAAAAAAAAAGAGTGTCACAAAACCAAGGAAATAACACATCTTCTGGTTTTTTATGATGTTTTCAGTTTCTGTGCCATAGGGTAACTGAGAGAAGCAGAAAAAGGTAAAAGACGTCGCTCACAGGGTGACCCTGCGTAGACATGGAGGGAAAACTCACAACTCACACTGCTTCCCCAAGAACAGAGTGAACAAGCCGTCCTGTGCTACAGCACTGGAAATCTGTCTCTTGGTCTACAGACACTCTGGGTAATTCTTTGAGGATTACATTAGCAATGTCTGACATTTCCATATGGGGGAATAGTGAATAATTTTATGAAATGATACTCTCTTTGACAGAAAATGCATCTCGAACATTTTAATACAATATGAATGGAAATCACACAGCAACCCCACAGTCTGTTTCCATCAGTAAGAGCGAGGGCATTCATGTCAGGAGACTGGAAATGTACTCCAATACAGATGCCTAGGGGCTCAGCACATTTTGTAGATTTAAATTTTAAAAAGGCACAGGTGTAGGTTCAACATGAATCACCAGAACTACAGTGCAGCTTATGGATTCTGTGCATCTCAGAAGGGAGTCCTTGAAGCCGACGACTTTAACAGGAGTGTGTGTGGTCCAAGCTGCAGACTCTCCGTTCATCTGCAGAGCATTCAGGGGTGAACAGTGCACCTTCAGCGTCTCCTGTAAGACGAGCGTGGTGTCGGGCACGCGTCCATCACACCTCCCTCCGTCCCCACCATCTTCATTCCTCTCTTGTTCAGTCCACATAGTGGCCAGGTCCCACTCAGCTGCAATGGTGTGTCTGTCAGTGGTGACAATACGGAGGGTCAAACACGATTTCATTATGTTACGCTGCAGATCAAAAGGCATATGCACACTCAGAAAACGTGATGCTACTCCTTCAAGACTACTGTGACACCGACTTCACACTGAGACGTTTTCAAAGATTAAAAGATGGGTGCATGGGAAGTGGAAAATTTTCTTTGTGGTGTGCCAACCCAAATACCCAATGCACAGACAGGGAACGAAATTCCCTCTCCCAAAGGCTCAAGCTCTCCTCATATTTCAAGAATATAGAAATTCATTTGACACAAGTAACTCTCTGAGGGTTTTTCCCTGTTTGTAGATTTGCAGTACTCCCTATTTTCAAGGCTGATGGACATGTACCTGGAGTGTGGCTGCCGTGTCCAGGGCCATCGTCGTCTGTATTCATGTCATTCTGGTTTACTGCTACCTGTACAGGTTATTAAATATTTTGAATAACAACATGCCTATCTCAGACACTTGTTTAAATCAAATGAAATCATTGAAACTATTATTTATTGAATGAGACATGGTTCAATAATTTGGAGGACCTGCAGATTAAGTCCTTAATTTGTATCATCACGTGGTATTAACTCAACTAAAGATAAAGAAATGGGCCCAGGCCCCTGACCTCACAAGGGGCACGTGGGTCAGAGCCTGAGCTTCTTTCACTCAAGCTCTCACCCCTCGCTCACAATCTCGGAGTCCTCACCCATTTCACAGGAAGGCTTGTGCATTACTTCCACTTTGAATGTCAGGTCTACCTCCTCCACAGCCAGACCTTGCTGACATCAAAACTGAGAAAAAGAAGCCTTTCTACACAAGCGTTCAGGCACGGGCTGTTGTTAAAACGGTTTATTTCCACATTTAGAATGAGTGAAGCTTATCATGAAGCCACTGACAGGCTACAGACAAAACTAGAAAGCGGTGCCCCTGTGACTGCGTTCACAGACATGGGCGCGTCCGGAGGGCTCTCACCCTGGAACGAGACATGGGCTCCGCAAGCTGGACCCTTTCCCGAGGTCAGAGACGAGGATGGGAGGAAGTTTGGCAAAGGTGATGCACACCACAGGACCCGAAGGACTGAAGATGGTCAGCCGGGCAAGGAAGGCCTGAGGAACATCATGATGGCAAGTTCAAGGAAGGAGATCTAACTTATTTTACAAGCTCTTGGGTGGGAGCTGGGGAGCAGGATGTGGACACCCATGGAAGTCACCTTGAGGTTGGTTTTAGATTAATGTACGTTCACAATTTGAAAAAGAAAGACTTTTAAGTTGAAGCTTGTTTTCTGTGGCCTGGAGAATTCTGTCGCTGCACTTGATTAAGTCCAGGCCGGGGAGTGCTTGGCGGGACTGCAGAGCACAGTGAAGCCTTTGATCTGTGTTTGTGTTACATGGGCTCCCGATCTTGAGATCCCAGGAATCTAAACCTGAGCAAAGAAGGATGCTAATCTTTTCAACCTGATTTCCTTGTGCTCAAGACCTGCCATCTGCTGAAGGGTCCATATCACTTCCTTGAGTTACGGGTGGCCGTTTGGAAAAACTGTTAGCCATCAGCTGCTTTACAATGGGAAGAAAAGAAGCTGTTCATTCATCCAACAGAGAATTAGCAAGCATCTACTCTGTGCCAGGCACTGTTCTAGCCTCTTGGATTACCTCTGTGAACAAAACAGAGAATCATCCCTCCTCTCATGGGTCTTAACGTCCTAACAGGATGGTGAAGACAATAGTCAGTAGACTAGAGAAAAAGTAAGCTGTATCATGTTCCAAGAGCTGGGAGAAAGGAATGGAGGAGGAACCAGTGTGTGGAGGAGGTGTGACAAGGAGGCTGACGGCTGGGGAGGAGGGGGAGGCCGTGGGTCCCCTTGCAGGTGAGTCTGTGGACAGCAGAGCTTGCCCGCTTCCCTTGTTCTGGTGCCAGTCGCTGTCACTAGCCTTATGAGCAGCGGCCCAAATACAGAGCAAAACTGAGCAGTTGGAGCTTCAGTTTTGTCATTCTTGGGTTTTCTTCCCAGGTATTTGCTGTAAGTCAGCATGAGCTCAAGTAGAGAGCAGGCAAAGAGAAGAAAGAATTGCAGGTAAATCACAGATGGAGAGACTCACTCTGTCCACTGAGCTGCTGCTCTGCAGTGTCCTGAGAAGTCCAGCCTGGAGACTAGCCCCACAAGAGGATGAAGAGATGTGTCAGAGCGGAACTCTGGCCCAGCAAACTAGCCCCACACGTTTGGAAGCAATTTAGCAGCACGCACCGGTGCTATAAAAAACATTCATTTCTTTGGGTCTCTTCATCTTAACTTTTAAATGTTTGCACTGTGTCATAAGAGATAGGAATGCCAGACCACCTTACCTGCCTCCTGAGAAATCTGTATGCAGGTCCAGACACAACAGTTAGAGCCAGACATGGAACAATAGACTGGTTCCAAATGGGAAAGGAGTACGTCAAGGCTCTATATTGCCACCCTGCTTATTTAACTTATATGCAGAGTACATCATGCGAAAGCTGAGCTGGATGAAGCGCAAGCTGGAATCAAGATTGCCTGGAGAAATATCAATAACCTCAGATACGCAGATGACACCACCCTTATGGCAGAAAGCGAAGAGGAACGAAAGAGCCTCTTGATGAAAGTGGAAGAGGAGAGTGAAAAAGCTGGCTTAAAACTCAACATTCAAAAAACTAAGATCATGGCATTCAGTCCCATCTGTTCATGGCAAATAGATGGGGACACAATGGAAACAGTGAGAGACTATTTTCTTGGGCTCCAAAGCCACTGCAGACAGTGACTGCAGCCATGAAATTAAAAGAGACTTGCTCCTTGGAAGAAAAGCTATGACCAACCTAGACATGGTATTAAAAAGCAGAGACATTACTTTGCTGACAAAGGTCCATCTAGTCAAAGCTATGGTTTTTCCAGTAGTCATGTATGGATATGAGACTTGGACTGTAAAGAAAGCTGAGCACCAAAGAACTGATGTTTTTGAACTGTGATGTTGGAGAAGACTCTTGAGAGTCCCTTGGACTTCAAGGAGATCCAACCAGTCCATCCTAAAGAAAATCAGTCCTGAATATTCATTGGAAGGACTGATGCTGAAGCTGAAACTCCAGTACTTTGGCCACCTGATATGAAAACCTGACTCGCTAAAAAAGACCCTGATGCTGGGAAAGACTAAAGGCAGGAGGAGAAGGGGACAACAGAGGATGAGATGGTTGTATGGCATCATCGACTCAATGGACATAGATTTGAACAAGCTCTGGGAGTTGGTGATGACAGGAAGGCCTGGTGTGCTGCAGTCCATGGGGTCGCAAATTGTCGGACCCGACTGTGAGTAAACTGATACCATTAAAAGGGCTTCCCATGTGGCTCAGCAGTAAAGAATCTGCCCGCCAAGCAGGAGACCTGGATTCAATCCCTGGGTCAAGAAGATCCCCTGGAGAAGGAAATGTAACCTACTCCAGTATTCTTGCCTGAAAGTGCTTGTGAAGTGAAAGTTGCTCAGTAGTGTCCGACTCTTAGTGACCCCACGAACTGTATAGTCCACGGAATTCTCCAGGCCAGAATACTGGAGTGGGTAGCTTTTCCCTTCTCCAGGGAATCCCTTCCCAACCCAAGGATTGAACCCAGGTCTCCTGCATTGCAGGCGGATTCTTTACCAGCTGAGCCACAAGGAAAGCCCAAGAATACTGCAGTTTTTCTGGCCTGGAGAATCCCGTAAACAGAGGAGCCTGGCAGGCTACAGTCCATGGGGTCACACAGAGATAGACCTGACTTGGAGACCGAACACCAACAACAATGATGTATCATTATAAGAGGTATGAAAGTGAAAGAGTGAAAGAGGGAGTCACTCAGCTGTCATGTTAGGATAGCTGTTGTTGGATTTCCTCCCCCAAATGTGGTGTCATATAGCGGGATATGTCCACTTACTCACCTGTTCCTCAAAAAGTTGAATTAAACTTTTACCTTTGTCACTCTGATAGGTGAAAATTCACATCCAGCTCTCCTACTGTGTGTTTCTTTGATTGTCCTTAAACCTCACTGTCTGTCCGTTTCTAGGGACTAGTCATCCGTGTGTTTTGTATCTCTGTCTCGAGTTGCCTTGTTTTTCTTGACCTTTATATATTAGGGAGATTAAAACTTTATCTGGATAAATTCCACATTTTTTTCCCATTTGTTTTTTATGATATCTTTGGCCAAATTAATTATTTTTTCCTTTATATTTTCATGATCTTCATCTTGGTTAATGAACAACAATAAAACCTTCTCTACCCCTCAAATTAAGGTAATCGCTTCTAGTTTGAGCTTCCCTGGTAGCTCAGACAGTAAAGAATCTATCTGCAATGTGGGAGATCCAAGTTTGACCCCTGGATCAGGAAAATCTCCTGAAGAAGGAAACGGCAACTCACTCCAGTATTCTTGCCTGGGAAATGCAATGGACAGAGGAGCCTGGTGGGCTAGAGTCTATAGGGTCACAAAAGAGTCAGACATGACTTAGTGACTAAACAACAACAATCAAGGATTACCCCTCTGATTGGAAATATAATCTTTATTGTGCACTTTTAAGCCTAAAGCTCGGCATGGGTTTATTTCTGTACCGTCCATTTTCTTGCCCACAGCACCCGTCTCTCTGCACACTGGAACTGTCTTGGCTGACCTGCTGGAGACGGGCCGCCCATGGCCTGCGTCTCTTGTGCTTACTCTTGTCTAAGCTGCAGGACATTCTTGCTTTCCAATTGACTGGATTTGTCAACACAAAAATGAGACTGTGATTGAACTTGCAGTTAGAGGTTAATTTTGGGAACATGGACTGCTCTATGTACTGAATTTTCTCATGTGAGCACAAGCTATAGCTCTTCATGCTTTTGAGGCGTGTATTTTCCAGCATAATAATTTGGTTTAATGCATATACACTTTTCATTCTGTTCAATATCAGCTTGATAGAGTCCTCAATGCTCTTGTGAATTGTTATTCATAAAAATATGATAGAATTTTACGTTCGTATGTATGTAAAGAGATAAATTTATGGCCATTTCTCTAACCATTATTATACTTTGGCTAAATTTTTGGACTTTCCTAAGTCCACAGCCATAGAATCTATTCAAAAGGACAATATTAACTTTTTTTTTTAAATGTCATCATTTATTTAAGTAAAACAAGAAGGAATGAGAATTTGAACAAGAGTGATGGCAAAAGTGAGAGGTGTATAGAAGAGAAACTGCATAGTAGAAGTAACAAATTCCTAAACATTTAGAAGCAGTTAACGAGACTCCAAAGTTTCAGTGTGGGTGGTAGGTAGCACTTGAAAAAGACACAGGGGAATCTGACAAAGAAGCTGGTATAGTGGGAGGAAAGGGATTTAGGTTTCTTATTTCTTTTTTTTTTTTTTTTAATGGCTTGGGATATGATCTTGGTATGTGTTCATAGACCCTTTAAAAATATATTTATTCTGCTGTTATTGGGTGAAGTATTATAGTTGATTGGACATTGATGTTTGATGGTATTGCTGATTTCTTCTAGATCCTTGCTGATTTCTGTCTAGTTCTCTCTATTGTTTAGAGAGAGATGTTGAACTTTCCAACTTTAATTTTCAGTCTGTCTATTTCTCCTTTCAGTTCTACCAGTTCCTGCATCAAATAATTTGCAACTCTGTCATTTGGTATATAAGCACTTAGAATTGCCATGTCTTTTTAATGGATTGATTCATCAATATATAATGTTTCTCTGTGTCTCTGGTAATTTTCTTTGATGTGAAATCAATTTTACTTGATATTAATATAGACACTACTATTTTTTTTTTTTTGGTTACTGTTTGTGTATCTTTTCCAATCCTTTTACTTCCAACTTGACCATTTTATTTCATTTTCAGTAGGTTCTAGTAGATAGTTCATGATTTTTCATACTCTGGCCATCTCTGTGCTTTATTTTTATTTTTTTTTTATTTGTTGGTTATTCAGCAGCATGTTGTTCAGCCTCCATATGTTGGAATTTTTAATAGTTTTTCTCCTGTAATTGAGATCTAATCTTACTGCATTGTGGTCAGAAAAGATGCTTGGAATGATTTCTATTTTTTTGAATTTACCAAGGCTAGCTTTATGGCCCAGGATGTGATCTATCCTGGAGAAGGTTCCATGTGCGCTTGAGAAAAAGGTGAAATTCATTGTTTTGGGATGAAATGTCCTATAGATATCAATTAGGTCTAACTGGTCTATTGTATCGTTTAAAGTTTGTGTTTCCTTGTTAATTTTCTGTTTAGTTGATCTATCCATAGGTGTGAGTGGGGTATTAAAGTCTCCCACTATTATTGTATTATTGTTAATTTCTCCTTTCATACTTGTTAGTATTTGTCTTACATATTGTGGTGCTCCCATGTTGGGTGCATATATATTTATAATTGTTATATCTTCTTCTTGGATTGATCCTTTGATCATTATGTAGTGACCTTCTTTGTCTCTTTTCACAGCCTTTGTTTTAAAGTCTATTTTATCTGATATGAGTATTGCGACTCCTGCTTTCTTTTGGTCCCTATTTGCATGGAAAATCTTTTTCCAGCCCTTCACTTTCAGTCTGTATGTGTCCCCTGTTTTGAGGTGGGTCTCTTGTAGACAACATATGTAGGGGTCTTGTTTTTGTATCCATTCAGCCAGTCTTTGTCTTTTGGTTGGGGCATTCAACCCATTTACGTTTAAGGTAATTACTGATAAGTATGATCCCGTTGCCATTTACTTTATTGTTTGGGGTTCGAGTTTATACACCATTTTTGTGTTTCCTGTCTAGAGAATATCCTTTAGTATTTGTTGGAGAGCTGGTTTGGTGGTGCAGAATTCTCTCAGCTTTTGCTTGTCTGAAAAGCTTTTGATTTCTCCTTCATACTTAAATGAGATCCTTGCTGGGTACAATAATCTGGGCTGTAGGTTATTTTCTTTCATCATTTTAAGTATGTCTTGCCATTCCATCCTGGCTTGAAGAGTTTCTATTGAAAGATCAGTTGTTATCCTTATGGGAATTCCCTTGTGTGTTATTTGTTGTTTTTCCCTTGCTGCTTTTAATATTTGTTCTTTGTGTTTGATCTTTATTAATTTGATTAATATGTGTCTTGGGGTGTTTCTCCTTGGGTTTATCCTGTTTGGGACTCTCTGGGTTTCTTGGACTTGGGTGATTATTTCCTTCCCCATTTTAGGGAAGTTTTCAACTATTATCTCCTCAAGTATTTTCTCATGGTCTTTCTTTTTGTCTTCTTCTTCTGGAACCCCTATGATTCGAATGTTGTAGCATTTAATATTGTCCTGGAGGTCTCTGAGATTGTCCTCATTTCTTTTAATTCGTTTTTCTTTTATCCTCTCTAATTCATTTATTTCTACCATTCTATCTTCTAATTCACTCAATATTAACTTTTAATCTTCAGTATTTTCACATTATTTTTTTCTTGTAATGATAACTGAACCCCTCAGATCATGGTAATACGACTAGGGCTTGTTGTCTCTCTCTTGTATCTTCAATCACTTTCTAGAAATATTTCTAATTTTAATGAATAAAAGGTCTTCATAAGAAATGGCTGTGAAATTTTAATTGTCATTTTAATATCTATCTAAAGGATCATAACATTTATCTCCTTTAATATATAAATGTAGTGAAATAGTATTGCTTTCTAAGAATAAAACCTACTTGGTTATGCCGCATTACTTTTTAATACACTGCAGATTTCTTTGGCTCCTATTTTAAATTAAAATTTTTGCATTAATTTTCATAAGAGATATTGATCTACAGTGTTCCCTCTTTCTGTTTTTTGTTTGTTCACTTTGATCTCTTTATGAAATGTTTTCATATAGCATGTACTCCTAAAATGAATCGCCCTGCTCTGAGATTATTTAAAGAATTAAGAAACTACCTGTTTCTTGGGTTTATTGGAATTTTCCTTTAAAACTACTAGATTGATCTTTCTGATACATTTTTCATTTTGTTATGGCTTTTGGTAATTTTTTCTATTACCATTTCTATTATTTCTAGAAATAAAAAATACACATCACAAAGCTGTTTGTTGAAGCAGTATCTCTCTCAGATGAAAAATTGGAAGCAACCTGAATATCCAACAATGGGGAATTGCTAAATAAATTACCCGGGTTGTTCTTGAGATGACCAGGTAGCCCTCATTTAGCCCTCGTTTCCCTGTCAGTAAGCAAGCTACATACTGACACGGAGGACTCAGGACACAGAGGTGAACATGTGTCATGATTTTCACACTGTAAACAAGGCATGTGTGAAGAAGCGCGTCCATGACGTGATCTCATGGAATTATAGATTTGCCTACTTTATTCTCATTTTCCAAGCTTCCCATACAACTGTGTGGGGATGTGAGAGCTGGCGGCCTAGTTCTTACTCTGGCTGCAGGCTTGTTGTTCAGTCGCTCAGTCGTGTCCTGCTCCTTGCAACGCCGTGGACTGCGGTACACCGGGCTTCCTCGTCCTTCACCATCTCCTGGAGCTGCTCAGACTCACACCCACTGAATGGATGCTGCCACCCAGCTGTCTCGACCTCCATCGTCCCCTTCTCCTCCCGCCTTCAGCCTTTCCCAGCATCAGGGTCTTTTCCAATGAGTCGGCTCTTTGCATCAGGGGGCCAAAGTATTGGAGCTTCAGCATCAGTCCTTCCAGTGAGTATTTGGGGTTGATGACCTTTGGATTGACTGGTTTGATCTCCTGGCCGTACAAAGGACTCTCAAGAGTCTTCTCCAGCACCACAGTTCAAAAGCATTACTTCCTCAGCACTTGTGACCGTGGTCAAATCCCACACCTCTCTGCACCTTGGGTTCTCATGTGCCGCAAGGATCAGACATCCTACTCCATGCATGTAAGCACACAGAAGTTTCTGGCACATAGCAAGTACAGTGTTAGGTATTTGCTGGTTTTATTCAAAATATTGAAGGACAGAACAAAGTTATTGTCTTTCTCAAATGCATCCCCCTGCTCCAATAATTGCATCTTGAGATTCCTTAACAAAAAGAAGAAGAAAATTGCTAAAAGATAAGATTAAGGTAGGAGACATGAGCTGACAAGATTTCATTGAAGAAGTAGGATGACCTCTTTTTCAAAGAAATGTTATTCTCTAACTAAACCAGAAAACATTTGCACCAGAGCCCTGACACCTAAAAGGTGTAGAAGGAGATGACAAGAGGGTGATCTCTGGTGGCAGACGAGAGGAAACGGGTCTCCGAATAGCCTGCATCTTTCCTTTCTGTAAATGTCACCATCTCGATGGGGAAAAAGTGCTCCATTCTGGAGTGTGTGTGTGCTCAGCTGGGTCCGACTTTGCAACCCCAGGAACTGCAGCCCACCACGTTCCTCTGTCCCTGGGATTCCCCAGGTGAGAATACTGGAGCAGGTTGCCATTCCCTTCTCCAGGCAATCTTCCTGACTCAGGGATCGAACCCGCATCTCCTGCATTGACAGGTGGATTCTTTACCACTGAACCACGTGGGAAGTCCTCTGTTCCTGAAGCAGAGAGCAAATAGGTGAACAATGAGTTCAAAAAGTTTTATGGCAATTTCAATCATTAAATCAGAGGACAGAGCTCCAAAGCGTTTTCATTTGGCAACTGTCTGGAATATTTCAGGGCTACTGAGTCAGATGGGAGGCGAGTGCGGTCTCTGGCTGAGTTGGTGATGTCTGTCTGGACACAGCTCAGTGTTTCTGGCCCACGTGTCTCCAGCTGCCAGGATTTCTCAGGGACAACGGAGGTTCTGCTGTGACTGCCTCTGTGTCCCTTCCCCGGGGGTCGGGGGTGGGGGTGGGGGCAGAGAGCTCTTTTTATGAATGCACAAGTCTCCACCTCTGGGTCTGAAGGTAGTTTGTTCTTATCTGGGCTGGGAATTAACACCAGCCGGGGGCCCAGACGCCACCCTCTGAGCCCCCAGGGCTGCATCTGTGAGAGGCAGGAATGGCTTTATCTTGAAGGTTTCCTGTTTACTTAAATGTTTTCAGGGAAAAGGCAAACCTCCGTGAGAACACCCTAATGATACCCGTTTTTCTACTTCGGTCTGTCCAACCGTCCTTGCAACTTTCATTAAGTTAATCCTCAAGACAGCTCAGAGAACAAAGGGCTGTTCCCATTTACAGAGGAAGAAAGGAGTGTCTGGAAAAGCCGGATGGATAAGGGACATGGAAGCACGACTGAAAGCAGGATCTCTAACTTCTACCATCTCTGGACCCAAGACGCTTCGCCGAGCACAGATGGTGAATCAAGCTATAATAAAAGTAGGAGCATATTCAGGACCTCCCCTGGAATTTGGGAGACAGACAGGGTTCACTGCAGTGGCTACAGGCATCATCAGAGGGGCCACAGAGGAGGGCGTGGCCAGCAGGGACTTGGGAAAGGCTGAAGGTCCAAAAGGCGTGGTCCCTGCGTCCGTTGGCCTGGCAGAGAGTTTCCCTTCTCAAAATCAGATGCGCTGTACTGGTCTCTCTGTCTGAAGCTCGGATTGTTTTAGGGAAGAGGTTGATGGATGAGAATCACAGCTCAGGAAGGAAACAGCCCTGGCAGCTGGGACCCCAGACATCATTCGTGGTGGAGTCCTGAAGTTGAAGGCCAACAAACCCAGAGTGGGAAGCTTAGGAAACTGGCCCAGCTGGCACCAAATGTGCCACTGCTAGGGCCCTGGGGAGCTCATGCCAACCCATGGGGCTGCCCCTACACCCCGCAAAGGAGCAGCAGTGGTCATATTCCTCTGGGACACAATTCCCGCCTTTGGGAAACGAGGCATCGGAACTCAGTTCTCTATAAAGTTCCTCCAAGTTCTGAGTTCTGAGTCAGGGGTGGAAAGCAAGCCCGGAGAAAGCCCGGCCAGGTCCTCAGGGAGGTGGGTCTGGCCCGGGGGCCTCGGGGTCTTTGTAGAGCAATGCGGATCCACCGACAGTGGTGAGCAGGGCAAGGAAACCAGGGTCACTATGTCCACAAGGCTGACCCCACGGCGGGCAACAGCGGGAGGGACCGAGGCAGGCACAGTGGCCCTTGGAATAGCCGGTGGGGGGAGAGCAGATGACAAGGTCCTGGAAGGGAGAGAGGGGGCAGCGCAAGGACCCCAGCGCCACTGGGCTTCCTCAGAGGGCAGGGAGCCCGCCTGCCCAGCTCCCAGTGCACAAGGAGGGTGCCCGCCGCAGCGGAGAGTTTCGTGGAGAAGTGGTTTAAAAATAGGTCTGCCAGTAGCTTCCCCTGTGACTCTGCTCTTGATCTTCGTGGGGGAAGGTGGAAAAGCAACGCTGGTTGTGAGCAGAGGCCCGAGGAGCTGCAGACCTCAGAAATACCTTAAGCTTGAGTTTCCTGAGCACTTAACCCACACCACACAGCCTGCCCAATGTGGTTTTCTTCAATTTTTTACAGTGAGATAAACTGGCATGACACAAAATTAACCATTTCAAGGCGAACAATTCAGTGGGCTTCGGTCCATTCATGCTGCTGTGCAACGATCACACGATCTGTTTCTGGGACTTCCTGGTCACCATGCAGAGCACCCTCGACCCGCTAAGCAGTCCCTCCACCTGTCACCACCCCCCACCCCTCAGAGCCTTAAACTGGCCTTCCATCCTCTTTTGAGTATCAGAAACCTGCACTCATACGGTTTCTTGTCTTTTGCCACTGGCTTCTTTCATTTAGAGCACTTTCAAAAAAGCCCATTCATGGCATAACAGGCGTCAGAACTTTAGACCTTTTTATAGCTGAGTATTATTCCATTGTGAAGCTGCAACACATTCTATGCACCCATCGTTTAATGATGGACTCTAGGGTCGTCTCCCCCTTTTGCCTGCTGAGAAGACTCTCACTGTGACTATTTGTACACCGTGTTGAGAATTTCACGTGCATTACTGTTTTCAGAAGTTCCCTGGGCAGCCCCATCTTCCCAGGGAGGTCAAGTGCACAGGCCACAGGAATCTGACTGTGCAGCCTGCTCTGAGCTTCTATCCTGCCATCAAGCGGACTTGCCCACAACACCAACTGCAGGATGAGAAGGTTCCCGGCCTCAGGATGCGGAAGTCTTGATGTGTGGGGCTCCTTGCAGGTCAGGACCTAGGCACACCCTGACCACCAGAAGGCAAATGCCCCTTAGTCCAGCACCTGCTGACCTGGACAAGATCCTACCTTATACAGGGAAGTGGGAGCCACTGGGCCTTTTGGAGGCAGGTAGGGCAGACAGGTCTCCCGGAAGATTCGATCAGGTCGTGGCTGCCGCCTGGGTGGAATTAAATTTAAAATAAAACTTAAAGACAAAGAAGGAAGGGGAAATAAATCAAAGGTATGCTAATAGAGCAATTAGAGTTTTGGGGGGCAGCACAGGAGGGAAAGGGGAGTCTGGAAGCCAGGACTCCCTGGAGGCAGGAGCCAGGGTATTAGGGTCTAAGGATTTCTCCCCGTGTTTACTGCTCATGATTTCAGCACTTTGCCTGGACTGAGAGAGTCAAGGCCGTGCCTCCTCTAGAAAGCTGCTGTGGAGCCTGCGGTGGGATCCTGACTGCTGGCGGCGGTGGAGAAGGAAGGGCTGGGTGAGCAGCTGAAGCTTGCCAGAAGCACGGCTATTTTTAAGTCTGGTGGTTGTGAGTCCTCCTAAGGAGCTCAACAGATCCTTTGTAACAGCTTCAGAAAGGAACGAATCGGCCTCCAGAAGCAGAGGGAAGAGATTCACAACAGGGCTTGCACACTGGCAGACACCTTGCAGGCTCCAGTCTTGGGGCACCGTGTCCTCGCTGCAGTGCGCTAGCTAACTCCACCTAAAGGAAGGCTCTTATTTTACCAGAGCTTGACCTCCCCTCGGCTCCAGTTAGGGGTGACCATTCATGTCACCGTTAGCATTCCCTCTCCGCCCCCAACACAGCCCCTTCAGAGGCCAAAATCTCAAGAGAGCACTTCTTATTCTATCAACATACATGTGTTTGTGTGTATAATCTTTAAGGCGTCCCAGGTGGCTTAGTGGTAAAGAATCCTTCTGCCAGTGCAGGAGACGTGGGTTTGATCCCTAGGCTGCGAAGATCCCCTGGAGGAGGAAATGGCAACCAATGCGAATATTCTTGCCGGGAAATCCCACTGGACAAAGTAGCCTGGTGAGTTCCATGGGATCCATTGAGTCCATGGAATCTCAAGTGTCAGACATGACTTAGAGACTAAACAACATCATATCAGATCAGATCAGTCGCTCAGTCATGTCCGACTCTTTGCGACCCCATGAATCGCAGCACGCCAGGCCTCCTTGTCTATCACCAACTCCCGGAGTTCACTCAGACTCACGTCCATCGAGTCAGTGATGCCATCCAGCCATCGCATCCTCTGTTGTCCCCTTCTCCTCCTGCCCCCAATCCCTCCCAGCATCAGAGTCTTTTCCAATGAGTCAACTCTTCGCATGAGGTGGCCAAAGTACTGGAGTTTCAGCTTTAGCATCATTCCTTCCAAAGAAATCCCAGGGCTGATCTCCTTCAGAATGGACTGGTTGGATCTCCTTGCAGTCCAAGGGATTCTCAAGAGTCTTCTCCAACACCACAGTTCAAAAGCATCAATTCTTCGGCGCTCAGCCTTCTTCACAGTCCAACTCTCACATCCATACATCAGCAATATATAATCTTTATTTTCGCCCCAGTGAAAAGTAAAATATATAGTCTTTATTTTTGCCCCAGTAGTAAAGACTAAAATTTGTTCTCAACAATAATTATTAAATATCAGGTTGCATTTATGAAAAGATAGCTTTCATTCATCTAGTATATGCAATGTATGATAATTATAAAAATTACACTACTGAAGTAGTTCATATCCTAATATAACATATAAATTTTACACATATAGGTATGTATTTTAATATTTTCCAACCTATTATTTGGAAAAAAATTCTATGAAAGACAGCACTTCTTACCGGTTTATTATTTGCATTTTAGAATTGCTCTGAGGCCCTGATGAAGTTATTTCAAATAGCCTTAGCCCACACTGAGTCCTTTTTTTCTCCAAATCCCTTAAAGGATGAATAATCTGTGCCACATAGTTTGGCACATAATTACTGTTCTCTTACTCTGGCCCCTGATTGTCTCGAGTGTGTTTTGTGTGTGTGTGTGTGTGTTTCCCCTCCCCCATCTCCCGATTGAAACTAGAATATTACATGCCCTTCGAGAGAGAGAAAAACTGTACCTTATAATTTCCCTGCACTTTCCCCTTCTCCACACACTACACCCTAACACAGTGCTGGCCGCAGGTTAAGACATAAATTTTGATTATTAGGTAGCGAGAAACCAATATGGTTTCAGGATTTGAAAAAAGAAAAGCGTGGTGAGATTCAGGGATAGATCATAGAGGATTCTTTGTTTCCTGTATGCAGTGAAGGGCCGGAGGGAAGCTGAAGGAGGGAGAAAGCACACGTGTGACAAAACAGATGATTTTAGGAAGGACGCCCACCTCTTCGGTAATAGTGTCAAGCAATTGCTGTGACCTTCACAGAGTTCATGGGGGCAATCCGTTACGTGCCTTGTGATCATTTTAAAAGATTTAACTGCATAAAAACTTGGAGATGGGGACCATTTTTAGAGAAGGGTAAGGAAATGGTTCCAAATTCTGTCGCTGGCTCTATGTATTTAATACGTTCATGATTTGTGGTCTCAGATTTTCTGCGTGTCCTGGGCATGGGTGGGGGAGCCTGGCTTGTTAATGTCCGTAAAATGGGATAAGGCCAGGAGGACCCAGAGACTCCCAGCCCCACAGTTCCTTTTCCCAGGCCAAAGCAGTTTCAAACCAGAGTGACAGCAAGCCTGGGGACGGTCACCGGTCCCTGATGCCTCTGCTGCTTCCGCAGGCTGTTTTCAAGCCCAAGACTCCTTCTTGGTCTTAAGCCTCCCAGATACCTCTGAGGGACCCACAGCTTCCCACAAGCCCCAGTTCCTCGGGGCAGCTCCTTATCTTGATGGGGAAGGATTTGTGTGTGAGAACGCTTCTGAGGACAAAGAGGAGCTCTTTGAGTAAATCCAAAGTGTTCCCAGATAGGGTTCTGTTCTGATCCTTATCTGTGTAACCCTATCTCATGGGGGAGGACTTACTCCTCCAGGTGCCATTAGCACTCAGCGACCATCCAGGCGTAAACCCCTTGGTGAGACAAGAACTACTCCAGAAACCATCAACGGCTCCCAGACCTGGTTCCAAAGTTTGGTTGGATTTTAAAATTGGCCAGTTTAACATTTTGACACAATTTTTGCAGATAAAAACAATTTGGTTAGATTTGGGAGTTTTTTCAGTTTGGGGTTTCAGGGTATTTTGTTTCATTTTGATAGTTCCCTAAAAGCAGCCTGACATTTGGGGGAAATGAACTAGTTCTGGGTTTTTCAGAGACTTTTCTTGGGCAGGGAAATGTATTAGCGATGGTGGTATTCATTCAGTCTCTACATGCGCAAGATGCTTCTGTTGCACATAGTTAAGTAAAAGAAGACAATAAAAGTGTTTATTTTAGGCTCTAAAGTGACAGTCACCGTTTCATTGCATAATCCTATGCTTCCTTGAAAAGTCCCACAAAATGAGGTGATTATGAGAAAGTTCAAGTTGTTGTTGGCACATCCAATCACGGTGTGACTTTTGTTTTTCTTTTGGGACACGCAAACAGGTAACGGCCTTGTAATGAAAATGCCCTTTTGACCTTGAATTGTGGAGAGTCCAGTTAACCGACCAAGTTTTTTGAGAGCTGTTTTAGAATTTGTGATGGTTAATTTTGTCCAGGCTATTGTGTTCAGGTGTTTGGCCAGACACCAGACTAAATGTTCCTGTGAAGGTGTTTTTCTAGGTGTGCATGCGCGCGTGTTAAGTCACTTCAGTTGTGTCCGACTCTGTGAGACCCCATGGACTGTAGCCCACCAGGCTCCTCTGTCCATGGGATTCTCCAGGCAAGAAGACTAGAGGGTATTGTCATGCCCTCCTCCAGGGGATCTTTTTCTAGATGTGATTAACATTGAACCACTAGACTTTGAATAAAGCGGATCACCCTCTGTGCTGTGGGTGGACCTATCTAATCAGTTGAAGGGCTTAAGTGCACAGAGCTCTCCCAAAGAAAGAATTCTCAACACAGAAACCCTTCCTGAGCCCACAGCCTGCTGCCCTGAATTCAACTGAGGACTGCAGTATCCGCTGGTCTCCAGCCTGCCAGCCTGCACAGATTCCGAAGACCTCAGCCCTCACCATCTCATGAGCCAATTCCTTAATCTCTGTCCCTGTCTCTGTAATGTTTCTCTGGAGAACCCTGACCAATACAACTATCATATTGTCAGACGGTCTTAAATAAGAGCATTTTGGTTACATTAAGCAAAGAATCCTTCTCTTTCCCAAGTAGCTTGAGTATGTGCTCAGTCTCTCAGTTGTGTCTGACTCTTTGAGACCCCAAGAGTGTATTGATTCTGTCCTATCTGTGGCTTCCCTGGTGGCTCAGTGGTAAAAGATCCGCCTGCCAATGCAGAAGACTCAGGTTCCATCCCTGGGTTGGAAATATCCCCTGGATGAGGAAACGGTAACCCACTCCAGTATTCTTGCCTGGAGAATCCCATGAACAGAGGAGCCTGGTGGGCTACGGTCCATGGGATCACAAAAGAGTCAGACACGACTTAGCAGTTAAAAAACAAAATACAAAACTTAAAGTTATAATTATAATCATGCAGTAATCCTTAACCTCAACAACACACGCTTCTAGCTTTATTGTTCTGGCACCATTTTTCCAGCAGGGCTGTACACTCACAGATCAGCTGTCTTTCAACTTCCAGCCCCATCTCACAAAAAGACATTTTGCACAGCGATGGCAGGGCAGCCCCACTTTCTCCAAAGGACTCTTTCATCGCTGGGTGTGTAAATGCAGGTCCTTTCACGCTGCTGTGTCCTACACCTTCTCCGTGACTTTTCTGCGATAGACGGTTGTGACCAGAGGTGTGTCCACGGCAGTGGCAGCATCTGGAGCTGCTCCCTGACTCACCTCCCTTGACTTACGAAATCGAAAATGGCCTGTTCTACGTCATCCACACACACCTGCTGCCCACCCCTCAGGCAGAAGAGGCACCTGTTCTCCTCAAGTTGGGTTCAGTCCTGCCCCTGCCATCAGGCCCTCTCTGAAGCCCCACCCCCTGCCAGTAGCAGGTCCTCTTGAAGCCTCGCCCCCTGCCCCTTTAGGACCTCTTGAAGCCCTGCCCCTTGCCAGTATCAGGACCTCTTGAAGCCCTGCCCCTGCCTCCATCAGGACCCCATTCTGGTCCAGATCACTCAGGGATTCAGCAGAGGTCTCGGTTGCAACTACATTTCCGTTCAGGTCTTCCCCTCATGCAGGGCTCTCCTCCAAACACGCAAAGCTCTGCTCAGCAGCACTTCTTGGAGGAAGTGCATTTATCTCAGGTGATATAATACTCACTGTACCCTTTTCCCTCCCATTTGATCCCCCAGCCGTTCTGTGCCCCAGGTAAAGCCATCACTCCTGTCAGGAAGCTGTGCCGGCTTACAGGCGGGCTGAGCGTCCTGCAGCCGACTCTCACCCCAGCTCCTGACTTGTGCTATGGACTGGATTGTGTCCCCCAAGGTCATATACTGAAATCCTACCCACAGTGTGATGGAGTTTGAATTCGGGGCCTTTGGAGAGCTATGAGATCATGGGGGTGGGACCTGAGGTGAGATTAGTGCCCTTATGAGAGGAGGAGGCCAGAGTTTGCTCTCTTTGCCACGTGCAGACACAGTGAGAAGGTAGCCTCTGTGAACCAGGAAAGGGGCTCTCGCCAGACACCCACACTGCCAGCATCTCGTCTCGGACATCCAGCCTCTAGAATGGGAGAGGCAAACGTCTGTGGATAAGCCCCCAGGCTGTGGCACTCTACGAGGCAGCCCGGGGTGACTCAGACAGCTTTCATTCTAATGCACAAAGCCAGAGGCGGGGCCTGGACCCAGATGGGGTCCAGGTGATGGGGAGGACCATGCACAGAATTGGGCCACTAGGCAGATACGGAAATTCTCCCCATGCCCACCTTGCAAAAGGATTTATTAGCGCCATCAAGACTCTCTTGCCTTGACACCTTTTCACCAATCAAGTCATCATGAAACATGCTCTTTACTGAAAAATTAAAAGTGACTTCCAGATGAGTCCCTCAACGCTAATTTTGTTAGAAGTTGCCATCGCCTGCCACCTGACCTGGCTTAGCCCTGCCAAGCCTGCGGAAGAGAGAGGAGCATACGTGACCCACAGCTGGAGGCCGTCTGCTCAGACCCCCAGCATCCAATCTCACTGGAGGAACAGAGTGTATGAAAGTGAAACAGTCAGGAGGGAGCCCAGGAGGGGCTGTGTCACCTATAATCCCCCCTGTTCCCCCATGAGCCCCGTTAGTCCAAACTCCCTCCATATTATAAAATGTCAATCATCTATTCCCCAATAAGCTCTGAAACCAAAACAAACATGAATCTCTCAGCGTGCAGATCTTAACACTCCCTTCAATTTCCTTATTAACTAACTTGCCACCAAAACTAAAATGCTGTGTCACTTGTGAAGACCAGTGCAGCCTGGTCCCTGTAGGACCGGCTGGTGGGATTGAGGGTGCCGTCCTGAGTCCACGGGAGAAGGTGGTCAGGATGCAGACATCCACTTTCCACTGCGCAGCCACTGGCCCTTTGTGATGGCAGCAATAGGGAGCTCATACAGAAGTGGCTCCCTCCTACCCTGGGAGCCTGTGGATCAGCAGCCCTGGGTGGGGACTGGCTGTCCCCGGCCACCTCCAGTTCGTGGTACCCAAGACCCACGTGAACACAGGCCACAACAGAGATATGCGGTAGCATCATGCAGGCAGGGAGACGGGTCAGGCCAGAGAGCGGGAAGAGAGAGGTCTCCTCCAGAGACAAAGGGGAGGAGAGTCACTCCTGAGTGGGCCCACGGACAGGGAAAGGACGCAGGTCCATGTCCAGGAGACACAGCCGGCTAGAGACAGCCCGATTCTTCTATGGGCTTTGCTGGCCCCTCGTCGACTACAGTGAATTTAGCTTCAGGCAGGGTCTCCCTCTCTCGTCCTGGCACAGTGGGACTTTGTGTCACACCAGCTCCAAGCTGTACCGAGAACCTCCCCTTCCCAGACTAATTTCTCAGACCAGTGGCCACCCCAGCTACTCCCGAAGTCCTCAAGGAGAACACACACCCTCCGCCCGCTGCTTCTCTGCTGGTATTTAGAAACCCTCTCTGTCACACACCATCCTCCCTGTCCTCCCTGAGGCACGTGAGTGCACACAGACCCCTCGCTTGGTTAGAGACTGTTCCCACCTAGAGGGTATTGATGGGTATTTCTCCCTGGTGCCTTCATACAGACACATGTTCTTCAAGGCACCCGGAGAGAGCAGTCCAGGCAGCCCTTAGTCTGGCCTGCTGCCCGCTTGGGTGGCTCTGACATAAATTAGAGCTACATTTGAGTGATTTCTTCTAGGTAAAGTGTCTACCTGCAATGCAGGAGACCTGGGTTCGATCCCTGGGTCGGGAAGATCCCCTGGAGAAGGAAATGGCAACCCACTCCAGTATTCTTGCCTGGAGAATCCAATGGACAGAGGAGCCTGGTGGGCTGCAGTCCATGGGGTTGCAGAGTCGGACAGGACTGAACAACTTCACTTTCACTTTCCTTCCAAACGGCTTCATTTATACAAACATCAACATTTCACTATGCTTGCTCACTCCCAGGGAGCTTTGCCCTCTGAATTCTGCCCAAATCTGTGGAATGTTCCTGGGTAATATACATATGCCTTGCTTGGCCAGGCTTTGTTTGTTTTTCAGGACTTTGGAAGGCATCCTTATATGCTGTTGTTGTTGTTTAGTCACTAAGTCCTGTCTGACTCTTTGTCATCCCATGAACTGTAGCCCACCAGGCTTCTCCGTTCATGGGACTTCCCAGGCAAGAATACTAGAGTGGGTTGCCATTTCCTTCTCTAAGGAATCTACCCGACACAGGAAATGAACCCAAGCCACCTGTGTTGCCTGCATTGGCAGGCGGGTTCTTTACCACTGTGTCACTTGGGGGCCCATATAGGACCCATTTTTAACCACACATACCTGAATGCACAGTGAGGGCCAGCATCTGGAATGGCCTCCAATGATCAGGTCGTATCATAAGATAGAAACTATGGAGCATTAACTTTCTTCCTGTGTGAAAAATGTTTTAAAATAATGGAACCAATATGAGAGCACATTGAGAAAATCTTTACTACTCTGAGAAGCTAAGAAGAGCTCAGTCATTTTGGGTTTATTTCATTGTTTTTCCTGCTTGAGTTGCACTTTTTCCAATTTTAGAACGTCATTACCTTTGCAAAACCGGATTTTACTTTACAAGCATTCTCATACATTTCCCTTTTTCTAGATACTCATGTCATGTTGGGGCTTCCCTGGTGGTTCAGTGGTAAAGAATCTGCCTGAAGGAAGGAACCACGGGAGATGTAGGTTCAGTCCCTGGGTCTGGCAGATCCCCTGGAGGAGGGCATGGCAACCCATTCCAGTATTGATGCCTGGGAAATCCCATGGACAGAGGAGCCTGGCAGGCTACAGTCCATGGGGTCGCAAAGAGTTGGATATGATTGAGCAACTGAGCATGCATTCAATGTCACATTGAGCCAAAGGAAAACAAGGAGCCATGAATCAGTGTGTTAATGAGCAAAGCCACTCCCCACTGCAGAGGAAGCACTGTCATTCCTCGTTGTCCTCAGGTGCCATCGCAAAATGGGTAAGACCCTACAGTCTTTTGACAGCTCCACCCACCTGAGTGCTGCATGCACAGATGAAAGTCATCATCAGATTGCTCCAGCAGCTAAGGAGTGAAAGGAAATCGTAGCCAGAGCTGTGACATCCCCAAGGAGATAGCTCACCAGCCTGGTGGCACTGCAGGAAAGTGGGCTGGGACTTGCAAATGACCTGGGCAGATCCACCTTCCGATTGGCCAAGCAGCCTCCCTGCCCACTACCTGAAACCTGAGTTCCTGGCACAAATATCTGCAAGTCAAACTCCCAGGAAAAGCCATCTCAGAAATGCTGCTTGCACACAAGCAATTTCCCTCAAGAAAGGGATCTCGCAGAAAGTACAGGGAGATAAATGGATCTTTTGGAACACACACACATTGACTATGAACACGATTTCTTTAATCAAATGATAAAATATTAAATAAATCCTCTTTGGCACAAAAACACTAGAAGTCTGTGTATTCTGCAAACACAATGAATCAGCAGGTTGTCTTCCCAAGCCCTCAAGGTTAGTGAAATTGACCTATCACTCGAGCTAAAGTGTATCTCTGGCTTCCTGATGCTGCCAAAGCTTTAGAGAGTGTAGAAGGCAACATGCCAGCTCTGGGAAGCCTGACGCCTTCCTGACATCTAGCATCTCAGTTTGAGAGCAAGAGGAGAAGGCTGTGCACAGGTGCAGCCCTGAGAAGTAGGAGATAACAAGATTGCAGACTGGGCATCGGCTGGGCGCCGACGCCAGGCGGATCCTGTTGGGAGGTTGTTCTTGAATGATCTGATCCACTCCCCACAGGAACTCGGACAAATACACAACACGCTCAGAAGGGCTCAGGAATGTGCCCAAGATGACAGAACTAGGAAGCAGCACAGGTGGGATTCTAACCAAACTTCTTGCATGTCAACTATGAACAAAACAGTCTCCTTTACAGGCGCCATGACCCCGGTGCTGCACATGCGCACGGGAAGCCCAGCGGCGCTCACGGACTTGAATGAAGCCACCGGCGTCAGTAATGCGGATGCATGGTCATTATCCAAACGCAACTATCTGCAGTAAAAGGTTGTTTAGTCACTAAATCATATCCAGCTCATTTGTGACCCCACAGACTGTAGCCCATGTAGCTCTTTTGTGATCCCATGGGATCCTCTGTCCTTGGGATTCTCCAGGCAAGAATACTGGAGTGGGCTGCCATTTTCTTTCTCCAGGGGATCTTCCTGACCCAGGGATTGGACTGGCGTCTCTTGTATTGGCAGGCAGATTCTTTACTTCTGAGCCACCTGAGAAGCCTTCTTTAAAACATTAAGTAACTACATATCCAGGACACATTTCTTTTTCATTATTCATGAAATAAACTCCCATTATTGTTTTCACCGCTGGGAAAGAATGAAGGACAACAGATAAAAATGCTTTCTCATATTATCCTTCCTGAATATTGCATAGCCAGTGACCACTTAAATGAGGGGCTGCCTGTCCAGAGTGGTCACTATTTTGTGACACTGTTTCCCCACAGGATGCAATTTACAGAGCGTCCTACAGTATGTTTCCACACTGATTGTGATAAGAATCCTTCCAAGTTGTACATAGCAGGTACGAGTCGGTTTTCTCATTTTGCAAACGAGGAGGCTTGGATTTAGACGAGTTAAATGATTCACTGAGATCAGGCAGCAGGAATCTGAACCTAGAGGACTGTACCTGAAATTCCGCCACCACTAAAGAAAGTTAAACCTTGAGGAGGTGGCACCAATGTCTTCCCAGTTCTATAAATTCTAAAAAACCGTTCAGAAATTCACGTTTTCTAAGGATTTTTGGAAAATATTCTGAGGAATGTTTTCATCTGGTGCTCTTGTTCCACAAACGAATTATCTTCACAAAGTCATTTTCACCTAAAAGGGAAACATACAATTGATGGATTTGGGGCATGAAACCCTGGCCACAAGGGCAGAGGTCACAGAAGGAACGTTCCCCCCCCGCCCCAGTGGGCAGCACAGTCTTTGAGGTGTCCTGTCCTTCCTGTCGTCCCCGTGTGGGCTCCTCACTCAGCTGTAACTAACCTTTTACTGCAAATAGTTGCGTTCGGATAATGACTGTGCATCCGCATTACTGATGCCGGTGGCTTCATTCAAGTCCGTGAGCGCCGCTGGGCTTCCCGTGCGCATGTGCAGCACCGGGGTCATGGCGCCCGCTCGCCCCTTGCCTGGTCTAGGCGCCTGGAGACGCTGGAGCACACCTGTCCTGTTGCTGGACGACGCTGCCCGCCTCTCCCCATGGAACATGGTCTGAACCACACCGCCGCACCCAGCCTGGTTCGGGGGGGAGGGGGAGACACTGTGTCCAGGTGGCAGGTGGGAGCTGGAGTCCAAACAGGACAAGAGGACCCGGGGTGTCCAGCAGGAGAATGGCCAGCCCACTGTGGGTCTGCTCAGGCAGCCAGGACCAACCCCAAGGACTGGGTGGCCGAGAGGCAGGCGTTATCTCTCTCGATTCTGGAGACTGAAAGCCCGATATCAAGCTGCAGACTGAAGGGACCCCTGACTGGTCCCTCTGCTGCAACCACCACCTTCTGACTGTGTCCTTGGTGAGCGCATGTGCAGTATCGCCTCCTCCTCTTAGAAGGACACCAGTCTGACCAGATTAGGGTCCCACCCCATGACCTCATTTCACCTTAATTACCTCCCTAAAGGCCCCACCTCCAAGTATAGCCACACTAGGGTTTGCACTGAAGCTCAGATGAAAGTAAGGAGTATTTTCACTTTACTATCAAGTTTTCCTATCCATGGACATAAGGAGTCTTTCAATTTATTAGATATTCTTTAATTTTTTTGACAATGTTTTATAGTTTTCAGTGTATAAGTCTTACATTTTGGTTGTTAAATTTGTCCCTAAGTATTTCTTGTTGATACTACTACAAGTGAAATTGTTTATTTTTGTTGTTGCTGTTTTTAATAAAAGAAAGTCTGAACTATTTACTTAATATAATCATGTGAAAGATTTTAAGGAATTGTGGTCATTAATTAGTTAATCACTGAGATGAAGAAGAGACCCTGCCCAGTAGGAGTTGTGCCACTAACTGAAGAGGAAAATGCAGTTAACTCAACCCTCATGTCTGCGGTCAGATACTACGTATCTACACACATCTTCCACTTCAAGTGTGTCTGATAAAGCAAATGGTGAAGATATTTTTTGTGCGCATTTCATTCACTGTAGGAGAGTGGAATCAATGGTACATCTGCTGAAGCAGGTGGGGAAGGGAGATGCTGGTTGGGGAGGATCTGAGGGCCTGGCTGTAGAACAGAGGACACAGGCTTTGTGCCCTGATATCACGCATCTTCCTGAGGATTGAACTTTAACACGTTAGAGGTGCTTCCTGGGTGGCTCAATGGTAGAGAATCCACCAGCCAGCCAGGAGACTAGGGTTTGATCCCCGGGTCAGGAGGAGCCCCTGGAGCAGGAAATAGCAACCCACCCAGTCTTCTTGCATGGAAAATCCCATGGACAGAGGAGCCTGGAGGGTTATGGTCCATGGGGTCACAAAAGAGTCAGATACAACTTAGTGACTAAACAACAAAAACACGTTATGGACAGGATTTGGTTTGCTCTCACACACAGTTCTCTCAAATGTAAGGATGAACCACGTGTTACAGTAAAAGTTTCTGAAAAGCTACTATTTAATGTCTCAGGAGCTCCCAGCCTGTGAGTCGGCCGCCTCTGACGAACCTCAGGGGACTGCTCTCGTGGCCACCGCATCACCATCCACTCCCAAGAGGCTTGGTGGCAGCGCCAGGCTCCCCAGCTGGTACCCACTATCACAAACTAGCCCGTTCGCCCTCTGTACACACACGCCTTCTCTGGATGTAGCTTTACATGAATTTACAATTTATACGCCGCTGTCTCCCTCTGCCTGTTTACAGCGTAGTAGTGAAATTTTTGTTCACCAGCCATTGAAATCTCATGTGTATAATTAATAGGGGTGGTAAAGGTTTAAACCCATCTCTATCGGTATCTCTGAGAGGATGGGATGACTAGACAATGCATCGCCGATTCCAGTTTCCCAGGCAATTGAGGGACCCTCGCTCCTGAAGGAACGTCACTCCTTCTTAAGAGAGGTCGGCACTGAGCGGAGGAAATAGCTCCGGAGATGTTTGGAGAGGCACAGGAGGCATATTCTGTCACACAGAGAGGTCTGGTCTCGGTGAATTCCTGGAGAAGACGTAGGCTCCATTCTTGAAAGAGCCCAAACGACAAGATAATGCAGGAAGGAAAAACAAAAAAACAATGCAGACAGAGCCGGGTTAGGGCAACTAGGCTCCATAAACCAAATGCAGGATGCCGCAAGCACTAAAAATACACTGCAGCTACTCTTAATAATTTAAATCACCTTCCTTCTCACGCTTTTAATGAAAGCATGTTGAATTTTGCTGAGGTGTGTTTTCTAAGGTTTAGAACTCTGGCCAATCTGTACATGGCAAGATTAATTGCGTAGTTTTACGAGGCATACTTGAGACTCAAGTGCAGAGAGACAGAGAAAATAAAATTCCCTTCCACCGTATCTCCCGATTTCTGCGGCAGCCTCGTAATCACTTCCAGGAAACCTTTTTCCTCCCAGCCTTCCTTTCGCTCTGTTGTGAGAAGAGGGTGGTGCCCTGAAGATGACAGCCTCATAAAACAGGGGGAAAAAGGAAAAGCCGGGGGAAGGGAGGTATCAGATTCACGGCTGAGTCTGTACTGAGAAAAATGAACAACACGGAGCAACTCAACTGGCGGCCGCACCAGCCCTGCCTCTCCTCCGAGGTCGACGCATCTCTGCACCTTCTTCCTGTTCTTTCACTGAGACAGGAGGAAGGCATGACGGATGGATGCAAGGTGCATGTTGACGAACCGCTTGCTCTTTCAGCAGCAAGAGCATAGCGTTGGAAGGGAAGCCGGTGAATACAATAAGGAGGGGCCCCGAGTGGTTTCCAGCGGAAGCATGTCTCCAGTCCCTGGTTCTGGACGCAATCTAAGACAAAAGGAAACATGCCTGTTTCTGCTGCGACGCTGCCTGCTTCTTTGGCAATCTTTACGTTTGAGACGTGGTTGTCAAAAGCAGCAAAGAGAATCACTTGTGAAAATTACTTGTTCTGTTTCCCTGGGCTGTTTTTTTTTTTCCCCCGAGGGAACCCCTGACCTCACCCTGCACCCCTTCTGGGGCGTTTGATTAGGATCATGGGAGATTTGGGAGGATCTTTCCTGCTGTGCTGTGATGTGGGCAGTGGGCAGCTCCCACACCCCTGCACATGGAGAGAGAGGTCATGAGGTTAGGACAAGCCCCAGGCCTCAGGAAGGATCTCAGGGCTGCAGGATGGGGACTGGAGCAGCGCTGGGCCCCCTCCCCCGAGGTGGGACAGATGACAAACACGGTGGGCTCGCACCCTCACGGGGCCCTGAGACATCGCTCCAGACTGCAGTGCCTCCCAGTTCTCCTGCTAAATCCTGTTCGACAGAATAAAGTTATAAAACGCTTGGATACCAGGTCCTGAAATGGAAACAGAGCCTGAGATTCCAGACCTTCTGCCCAAACTCTGCAAGAAGGGATGGGTGTATCTTACCCGTGTCCAGAGAGGACCCCTATTACTCCGTGGGTCAGGGCCCAGACCCACTGGGAAGGCACACTGACTCCTGGACGTCGTGGGGTTGGACCCTCAGAAGATGGGTTGAACCAACAGACAGTAACTGTGTCCTGAGTGGCTCCCGTGTTCAGATGGGGGCTGGGTCCACAAGCACACCTGAGGCCTGCCCTGGTGGGGGTTGGGGAGGTTTCCAGAGTGTGTTAGGACCACACCCCCGTGTCAAAGGTTCACACCGTGTCTCCAGAGGAAAACAAGCACATGGTCCCTTCCCTTCCAGATCCAGGTCTCTCTTTAACTCAGGGGTCGTCACAACACCATTTGTTTTTCTCTTAAAATGGTTTTCTCGAGTCACATTCAACTATTCAAAAACATTGCCTCATACTGATCACGTCCCTGAATATGTAAGTAACTGATTCTCAGGGACTCCCCTCCACGCACACAGCCTCCAATGCCCAAAGCTGCTTCAGTTATTTAAACTTGCAGGAACTTCAGCTCGGATGTGGGTGGAAGCTGTGAGGTAGGTATATTGTCCCCCTTTGGCCCTCAGGCAAGTGGGGAGCCAGGAGAGGAGGCTGGCGGCCCTACATGCTACCATTGGCGGAGGGGGGGTTGCAAAGCTGTGCTGGTCACATTCTGCTGCTTTACAACATTTACTGAGGGTCTGTTCACCAGGTGCTGCCAGGAAGTTTATGGATAACTATTTTTTTTTAGTTAAAAAAATTGTATTGAAGTATAATTGACATGGGCTTCCCTGGAGGCTCAGACAGTAAAGAATCTGCCTGTAATGCAGGAGACCTGGGTTTGATCCCTGGTTGGGAAGATCCCCTGGAGAAGGGAATGACAACCCACTCCAGTATTCTCGCCTGGAGAATCCCATGGACAGAGGAGCCTGGTGGGCTACAGTCCATGGAGTCACAAAGAGTTGGACATGAGTGAGCGACTAACACTTTCACTTTTTTTCATAATTGATGTGTGTTATGTTAGATTCAGGCATACAACACAATATCTGTGTATACTGTGAAATGATCATTATAGTAAGTCTAGTTAACATCTGTCACTGAACATAGTTAACAGAATTTTTTCTTGTGATGAGAACTTTTAAGATTTATTTTAACAGGTTTCGAATATACAACACAGTATTATTTATTAACTATGGCCACCGTGCTGCATATTATATCCCCACAACTTATGTATTTTGTAACTAGAAATATCTACCTTTTGACCTATTTCACCCATGTCTTTGAAAGAGTAATTGGATAAACACATGCACACACATGATGAATTCCCTTGGCTTTGGTATGGGGAGAGTGTCTGGGTCCTTTATCCTTCTAAGGCCCAGGTCAGGCTTCCTGAAAGAGCTGGGAGTGGGAGGGTGGTGTTAGGGTCCTCCACCCTTCTGAGGGAAGTCTTCCTGAAAGAGCTAGGAGGAGTTAAGAGCATGACGTGTGTACTTTGTACGCTGGTGGGGGAGGAGGATTAGACCCTGCGTTACTAAGACAGTCCTGGAACAGTGGTGCTGATGGTAATAAACACTGGAGGAGCAGAGAAGCAAAAGGCCAGCAAAACCAGAAAAAAAAAAATGATTTGGGTTGTGTAAGAGAAAAAACCATCTATTAGTTGCTTCGTTTACCTTTATTGCCCGCTTATCAGACAAACTGTTAACAATTAAGAGTATCAATAAAAGGTGTACCTGATTGGCTTACTGTGTCTTTAAAAAAATTCTAATCAGTTTTTTTGAAAAAGTATTTTTGAATTTATTAAAGACTAAATGAAGTTCACGTAGGCACATCACTTACAGCTTCTGAAATATGTAGCAAGCTCATCTGCTCGGACCTGAGAGCTGGAAGTGGGGTTGGGGGGAACGTGACTCAAGCCCAGATGGTGTCATCAGTTTCCTTGATGGCGAGTATTACATGGGTTTGTGAAAAAAATTATAATGAAAAATGCCATTTCCCCAGCAATACATTCTCAGCCTGAAAAATTCAAATACTGAAGAAATGTTTTAAGTCATAAGTCTGTTGACTCATATGAGAAGTTCCGAGTTCAGAGGTCTATCACCTGGTCTTCACACCTGCACCTGCTCTGGCCTCAGAGACGCCTGCTGCTCTCTCTGCTCGTCTGTACCTGCAGCCTTTCCGCTGCACCCGGGGTTCTCCAGGGGGGATCCATGGATCTCCAAGCATGACTAAGAGCTCCGCCATCCCCAGGGAACTTGCTGGAAAACAAATCCTCAAGCAGCCCCAGATCTGCTGATCCCTGAGCGGGGCGGCGATCGTGTTTCCATGAGACTCACCGTGGTTTACACGTGTGCTGAAGTGTGTAAACCAGCCAGGGACCCACACTGAGGTATGCATGCAAACACAGACAGCAAAACCGCAGGAATCTGCAGCCGTGGGGGGTGTCTTTCCTGACTCTCCATCTTGAGTTTTGAGGAGGAAAAGCGACAAACAGTGAGGTGAAGAAAAGGATACTAAACACATCTCAGTTCAGTTCAGTTTAGTTGCTCAGTCGTGTCCAACTCTGCAACCCCATGAATCGCAGCACGCCAGGCCTCCCTGTCCATCACCAACTCCCGGAGTTCACCCAGACTCACGTCCATTGAGTCAGTGATGCCATCCAGCCATCTCATCCTCTGTCGTCCCCTTCTCCTCCTGCCCCCAATCCCTCCCAGCATCAGAGTCTTTTCCAATGAGTCAACTCTTCGCATGAGGTGGCCAAAGTACTGGAGTTTCAGCTTCAGCATCATTCCTTCCAAAGAAACCCCAGGGTTGATCTCCTTCAGAATGGACTGGTTGGATCTCCTTGCAGTCCAAGGGACTCTCAAGAGTCTTCTCCAACACCACAGTTCAAAAGCATCAATTTTTCGGCGCTCAGCCTTCTTCACAGTCCAACTCTCACATCCATACATGACCACAGGAAAAACCATAGCCTTGACTAGACGGACCTTTGTTGGCAAAGTAATGTCTCTGCTTTTGAATATGCTATCTAGGTTGGTCATAACTTTCCTTCCAAGGAGTAAGCGTCTTTTAATCTCATGGCTGCAATCACCATCTGCAGTGATTTTGGAGCCCCAAAAATAAAGTCTGATACTGTTTCCACTGTTTCCCCATCTATTTCCCATGAAGTGATGGGACCAGATGCCATGATCTTAGTTTTCTGAATGTGGAGCTTTAAGCCAACTTTTTCACTCTCCTCTTTCACTTTAAGACTCCTTAAAATTTAAAATCACCCTGAGTTGTTTATTACATGCAAAAATATATACCTAATATATAAATATATATAAATTAAAATAAAATGCATTTATATTATAAAATATATTATCATATTTTATATTAATATAATATATATTATTGTTTTTGTTGTTTAGTCACTCAGTCATGTCTGATTCTTTGCGACCCCATGGACTGTAGCCTGCCAGGCTCCTCTGTCCATGGGATTCTCCAGGCAAGACTACTGGAATGTGTTGCCATTTCCTTCTCCAGGGGATCTTCCCAACCCAGGGATCAAACCCAGATCTCCTGAGTGTCTCCTGCATTGCAAGCAGATTCCTTTACCACTGAGCCACATACAGGTGTAAAAATATAAAAGAATGGCTTTATGCCCGTACTGCTTAGCTTAAGAGCGAGAACACACCTGTCCAGATGCCTTAGCTGTGTCCTCAGCTGCACCTTCCAGCCCCAAGACCGAAAGGTAATATTCCCTCAAGGTTGCAGTGAGATCAGTCTAAAGGCAAATCAACCAAAGACAAGGAGACACACAACAGGAAGGAAGCTGTGAGAAGAGTCAGGGACACCTGGCCCTCCTGGAACACTGGGGGCTCTGGGACTTGGAAACAGGGGCAGAACGGGGACAGACGTACCTGGGGGGGCCTTGGTCCCCTTTCGCTGAGTGGAGGGGGTTCGGGGACAGCCAGGACCACAAATCCTGGGGCAGGAGGTACCGACAGGCTGGCATGGGGAGTCGGGGATTTGCTAGCAAGGTCTTCGGAAAGCTGGGGTGCGATTCTGACTCAGTTGACTTTGCAGCGCCGGCAGCCACGTGTGAAATCGAATAAAAGCAGCACCTCCGAAGCTCCACCATTGATAAACCTGAGCTCCGTCCCCACTCTCCGCAGTAGGCATTATTTCTCTCTGACTCTCTTGGGACTTGCTCCAAACTCAGAGAAAACAAAGACATCCAGGCTTCCCTGGTGGCTCAGTGGTAAAGAGTCCGCCGGCCAATGCAGCAGACACAGGTTCGATCCCTGGTCCAGGAAGATCCCATGTGCTCTGGAACAACGAAGCCACTGTGCCACGCTACTGAGACTATGCTCGAGAAGCCAGCGACCACAACTGTAAAGCCCCTGCGCCCTGGAGCCTGTGCTCTGCAATGAGAAGCCCTCGCACCAGAAGTAGAGTAGTCCCCACTCCCCGCAATTAGAAAAAAGCCTGTGTGGCAGCAAAGACCCAGGACAATCAAAAATAAATAAATATATTAAATAAATGGAGAAAAACAAACCAAAGACGCTCGTACCAATGAAGGTTACTTAGACTACATTCTGGGAGAAATGTCAACTGTTTACTTCTAAGCCACTTACCATGAGATTCAGAAATGCCCATCTTCCAGGAGTTTCCCAGAATCCAGTAGGTCTGCATGTGTGGAAGACATCATCTTTTTACAGGGTTTTCAAGTAAAACTTTTCCCTCTGCCAACAGGGACTCTGACGTCACTCTCCCAGTGTTCAGAGTGCAAAGATACGGAAACCGTAAGAAGTCAAACTGTCTGTTCTTATCAGTGTGCTGAAAATGTCAGCTCTGTTTATTTCGGGAACAGTTTTCTTCACTCCCTATCAACTCCTACCTTACTTGCTACATTATTTTCTAATTCCTAGAAAATGCATCAGATGAAAGGGAGAAATTGTGGCTAAATTTTGCCCCACAGAGAAGTAACCTATTTATTTGGTATACTCTTTATCTGCACACACATACACACACACACACATTTTAAATGCATTTGCTTTAAATACTCCTTTGCACATTATTATAATCATCTTGATTTTTCAAATATTCGTGTGATATAAAGACAATGCTAAAAGATGGCTATTTGTTGATGTTGCATAAAAGTTCACACAGAGGCAGAACCAAACTGAGTATTGTTTGTTGTTTAGTCACTCAGTCGTGTCCGACTCTTTGCAATCCCATGGACTGTAGCCTTCCCGGTTCCTCTGTCCATGAGATTTCCCAGGCAAGAATACTGGAGTGGGTTGCCATTTCCTTCCCCAGAGGATCTTCCCAATCCAGGAATTGAACCGGGGTCTCCTGAGCATCTCTTGCATTTCAGGCAAATTCTCTTACCACTGAGCCACTGGGGAAGCCCGTATAAACATGTTTCATTATTGGCAAGTTAGGGCTGGAGAAGGGAAAGTGAATAGACAATATTTCAGATTTTGGCTGGTTGACTGAAGGTTGAAAATAGCCCTACTTAGCACATTTCAGGATTCAGTGAAATGACACTACATATGTGTGTATATATCTAAACAGCACCATAGGTGGCTGGAGAAGGAAATGGCAACCTAGTCCAGTATTTTTGCTGGAGAATCACATGGACAGAGGAACCTGGCAGGTCACAGTCCATGGGGTTGCAAAGAGTTGAAAGAACAACAGCCGTAGCTGGCACATAAGAAGCTCGGCTGGTTTTAAACTCTGGCATTATACTGATGAGGAAGAGAACTCACGGGACGGGGAGGACAGTGGTCTTGGGGCAGAAGAGGAGAGAGAGAGTGGGACAGAGAGAAACCCACTGATGGAGCTTTACCCCCTGCCGCCCTTTGGCTGTCAGCCCTGCCTCCCTCCCCTCAGCTGCCCAGCCAGGGAAACCAATCCTTTCTGGCCATCCTGTCCCACAGCAGCCTTCCTCTCACTGTGTGTTGGGAAACGGATCCACTTGCGTTAATACCTGTAGTCACCAGGATGGGAGGGACCTGCCTCAGCGGCTCCGTGCCCACTCTCTGCTCTCCCACACAGCAGGGCTCTACCTCTGACCCACTCCTGCTCCCTCACCTCCTGACAGCATCACCTTCTGCGGGACCAGCGTCTCCCCTCCTGGGTGGCCGGCTCTGTGAGAGAGGGACACTCTTCTTATTTACTGTGTCCCTGCTCCTGAAAGTGCTGGTTCACCTGGTAAAGACACCAAGTCCTTGGTGAGTCCCCGGATTTTGTGTGTTGCTGTTGAAAGCGATAGAGTCACTATTCTGGACGGGTCCTTCTACAATGCCATTTAAGCCACATTGACTGTACCCTTGGACTGCAAAGAGATCCAACCAGTCAATCCTAAAGGAAATCAGTCCTGAATATTCATTGAAAGGACTGATGTTGAAGCTGAAACTCCAGTACTTCGGCTACCTGATGAGAAGAGCTGACTCATTTGAAAAGACCCTGATGCTGGGAAAGATTGAAGGCAGGAGGAGAAGGGGACAACAGAGGATGAGATGGTTGGATGGCATCACTGACTCAATGGACATGAGTTTGAGTAAACTCTGGGAGTTGGTGATGGACAGGGAGGCCTGGAGTGCTGCAGTCCATGGGGTCGCAAAGAGTCGGACACGACTGAGCAACTGAACTGAACTGACTGTACCTCAGCAGGGACCTTTCACGGGAAAGCCAGAGATCAAACCAAAATCCATGGCCGAGGTGACACCACAGATATCACTTGTGTGGCTTTACAAAGGCTTCCCAGGTGGCTCAGATGGTAAAGAATCTGCCCGCAGTGCAGGAGACCAGGGTCCAATCCCTGGTTGAGAAGATCCCCAGTAGAAGGGCATGGCAACCCACTCCAGTGTTCTTGCCTGGAGAATCCCATGGACAGAGGAGCCTGGCGGACTACAGTCCACAGAGTCACAAAGAGTAGGACACGACTGAGTGACTAATACTTTCACAAAGTCGAAAATGCTCATTTAGATATCTGTACTGTCCTGGGAGATAATCTGAGTCTTTAGTATACATATGAATTCAGTCAAATAGTATCCCACAAATTACCTAAGACTACAGCATCATTCTTCATCCCAGCGGAAGATCTTAGTGCTGTAGCCACAATGGTTGACCATAGAGAGCATGTGGGTCTGGGATGGGATGGGAAGGAACAGATTCCGCAAGCTACTGTGTGCTGTACAAACAGCACATGGTCACAGGTAGGAGAGAAGGAGTGGACTCTGAAAAGGCTGATCCTGAGCCAGTGGACACAGGAAGGGGGATGAGGCACTGGGGAGGGAGTGTGAGGGGGTGGGCCCCCTTCCCCAAGTCAGGTGTGGAGGGCTCTGAGACCACCTGACTTTTGTCTTTGCAGAGCTTTGTGTTTTGAAGACAACCAGCAGTTAAGGAGCTCACTGGTTCTATGGTAAGGAATTTTGACCAGCGCTAGTCATTGCAAATACCTAAGGGCATCATGGAGGCAGAGAAGATTGGCATCTGGAGCTCTGGAATGTTCCCTGGGGGCGGGCGGGCCCCCCTATCCTCACAAGGAAGCAGCTGCATTGGGGCCTGATGCCAAGGATTGGAGCTTCATGGGGAGGAGCTCGCGTGGGTTTTGTGAGCAGGGGACACTCCGGTGGTGACAGAATTATCCGCAGGGTGGACTTCAGTGTGACATGCGGTGGTTGCCATGGAAACCTCTTCTGACACCCGTGTTTCCAGAAAAGTGGGAAAGGACCAGGAGCATCCGGCAGACTTCTTGCTGGGTCTGTCCCCTTCTGCTCGCATTCTGGGCCACTACCTGAACCTGAGAGAGGTACCATTCTTCTGAACGCCCCGCCTGCCTCCCCAGCGCTTCCTCAGCCGTGGTGGTCGCTGTCTCGAGTTACCCCTCACTGCGGGCGGGCGGGCGCGTGCGTCTTGAGAAACGTCCTCTGCCTACGTCGCTCTGGTGGGAGGGGCCGGGCCTGCCCCAGATTCTTGGCCCGGGCAGATGGAGCCCAGGTCACGACGAAGGAGCCGCCCAAGCTCTGTCCCTGAGCACACGACTTCCCAAGCTTCTGTCCATCCTTCTCCACCCCACCTCCTGATTCATCAGGGACCAGAGAATCCAGGATGTGTTCTCAGGGTGATGCTGGCCTTCGTCACACAGACACAAGGTGGAAACAACCCGAGTCTCCATCAGCTGGTAAATGGACGCATAACATGTGGCCCATACATACCATGGCATGTTGTTTGGTAATAAACAGGAATGAAGTACTGATACATGATACAGCATGAATGGACTTACATATATTATGTTAGCGAAAGAGGCCAGACACAAAAGACCACATGTATGACTGCATTTATATGACATGTCTGCAACAGGAAATCCACGGAGACAGAAAGTAGATCGGTGGTTTCCAGGGACAGAGGGGCCGAGAGGGTGCAGACGGGTTGATAATGGGTTTAAAGGGGGGTTCTTTGCCGGGGGGCAATGAAAATATTCAGAAAGCAGACAGAGGAGATGGCTGTACAACCCACGAGCACAGTAAAGGCCACTGAACTGTTCCCTTTAAAGTGGTTCATTTTATGTTATGTGAATTTTACTTCAATTTAAAAAAACCCTTAGATTTAAGGCTCAGAGAGATTTAGGGGTTGGAGGTTAAGGGTTTAGGATTCAAAAGGGATTGATTAAGGGACTTAGAATTCTAAATATATTTCCTGTGTCATTAGGTTACCAGTTGGCCTCTCTGGACTGCCTTGGAATCCAACCACAGTGAATAAATAACATTGTTCCATGAGAAACAGCATTCCGAGGTTCAAATAGCTGACTTACAAACAAACTGTGGGGATAAAAATCCTTTCCTTTTTAATTGTCGAGGACTGTCTGTAATTTAGTCTGCAATATAGTCAATCTGTGGCTCTGATCCTGAATTCATCAATAAAAAGACATCATCGTGGGAATCTTTGGGGAGGTGAAATTCAATTTAATCCATTTTTCCTATTTGTTAGGTCCTCTGGTAATTGGTTTGATGGGAAAGAAGTTTGAAGTTATTGGTTAAATAGAGGTTTTTGGATTATCTGTGAATTTCAATTATCCATGCTTCACCTGGCCCCAATTAGCACTAATAATTGAGTTAACTGAATAGAAGTCATTCCCCATCATATCAGTTTTACTAGAGGCTTATTTCTTGTTTCATTAATGGAGACCCCCAGGCACAAAGTCCCTTTCTCCAATGGGCACCCACACCGCCAGCCCACAATTTGTCCAATTCACGTTGTTTAACTGGCACAAAGTTAACTGTATAGTTAATAGTATGAAGCAAATGTCCTTAAGAACAAAACACAGGTTGCTAGGAAGTGTAACCAGAAATTTCTCAAGTGCTCTGGGTCATCCTGGCATTTACAGCCAGAAGGTATTACAAAGCAGGTCTGAAGCAGAGTTAGAAATCTTAGCCAATGTTTTTGACAGAGTTGTATCTTCAGTTTTCATTGAGATGGTTACAGTCTTAATTTACCCTCCGTTTAAATTTTTTAAAATATGGCAGCCTTTCAGGCAGCCAGTTCTTTTGAGCCCACTTTCAGACGTGCTGTTTATGTTTACTCCCCACAATCCACATGACTTTCAAGGTTTCAGTTTCTCTCCTCGGACACATTTATATTATATTAAACACAATAAATATCTCCCATTCCAACAGCCCCCTCTTGACCTCCTTTGATCTCTGAATCTCAAGCCCCTAAACTCGACATATACATCAGCCCAGCCCCTCCCGCCAGGCGGGAGCTGAGGGCAGGGTTTCAGGGCTGTGGGCCCTCCCAGTCCTCTCCAGCATCGTGTTTTTCCATTGCCATGGAGATGCAGCTCGGTGGAGGAGCGAGCAGCAAGCGAAGGAAAAGTCCTAGCTGGGTAGAATTACTAACCAAACAGACGGTCTCGGTGACAGGGTGCTGGGGAGGGGTGCTAGGGAGGGGCGCCGGGGTTTTCCTTTCCTCCCTGCAATCAGATTACAGGTAAAAGTGCAAACACTGGAGAGGGGAGGACGCAGCTGTGCTTTTAAAGGCACAGCGGACACTTACCCTGCAGAGACACTGCAGTGGGTGGTGACAACGTGGAGGGTGTAAATCTCCTTTAGTGAAGATATTGATGTCCTAGAGCCCACATCAGGATCTTCTTGGTGTATAAAGAGGTAGAGCCCAGCAGCGGGGACCCCGGGAGAAGCCTGTTCGCACAGACGATCCATCTTGTCCTGTGTGGATGAGTAACAACTGTGTTCTCAGCAACACTGCAAGGCAGCCACTCGCTCGGGGAATTTTGTTTCAGGAGTTTGCAAATTAATTAATAAATGGTTTTTTAGCATGGTTTCTAAAATAAGAAAATTGCCTATAAAGCCACCTGAGAATCAGATGAACAGGCTTCTGAATTTTGCTTTTCTTATTAGTATTCGTTCTTTGTATTTGCAATCCTTTTTAATGATATATTGTATTTTGGTGGAAGCATCACTGATCAGTCTTCAAGGGATATGAAAAAAAATGGAAAGATAAAAATCTCTGATAAAGAGGTAAACAGGCATTTTCATTTAAAGGCATCTGTGATTTTTTTTTTTTTAGGTTAGCCATCTGCAAAGATTTTCTAAATACAAAAAATACATAGTAACATCTAAAGGTTAATTAATCATTTATTTTGTTACTTTGGTAAATATAAACTGGTCACAGCCTGACATAGGAACTGTGATGTTAGTTGAGAAATCATCTTTCTCGCCCAACTTTGGTGACATGTCTGGGCACTTTTCTTGCAAAATGGACTTGAATTCTGCATGCCTCGTCACTTCTATATCATGTGTGTGCATATTGCTGTGTGCTTGTCAATTTTTCATTTCTTTCTGATTTAAGGTGAAAACCCTTAGCTGTCTCCAGCAACCTCAAGTCAACAGGACCCGGAGGCTGAGGTTCTAGTGCCCCATGACAGACCACCCAATGCTTTTTAAAAATGGTATTCATTGGCCTATTAGTCTTGACAGTCACTGAGTATCCTTTGGTATTTATTCAATATAATTCTGGATATTGGATTTTTTTAAAGACAGCAATTTTTCTCATGCCCAAAGATTGCTTTTAAACCCATTTTCCAGTTATATTTTGGAGAACTAAAGTGACTTTAACATCCCGTCCCTTAGAGCTTATTTCCCGGTAACAGTGATCAGCTGTGCTGTGCTAAGTCGCTTCAGTCGTATCTGACTCTCTTCGACCCCATGGAGCCCGCCAGGCTCCTCTGTCCATGAAATTCTCCAAGCAAGAATACTGGAGTGGGTTGCCATTTCCGACTCCAAAAAGACATGCTAAAATCCACTTAATATTCCTCTTCTAAATTTAACATAGTTCATTTTTTCAGGCAAGTCCACTTCAATGTGAAGACCAAGTTTGTCCTGGTAAGATGCTCATCCCACAGGTCAAAATTGGTTCTTTCAAGTCAGCCCTTTGAAAATATATGCTTCCCTGGAATCATTTCAGGAATTTTGATGGTGCAAAAAAACTGACATGCCTGGAGATCTACCTATAAAAAAGAAAGCCTCATTAGAAAGTTCTTTGCCTGGTCTTGATGACATATCGTAATATTAGAGCAGGTGTCATCAGTTGGGGTAGGGGAGAAGAGAGATGCAGAAACGGTGGTCCAAATTACTAACATTTGCCAAATATTCATCTCCACAGTTTAAACATCTGTTTTCTAGCAACAAGGAAGGCCCCATCTCTACTGTTGGTGGTTTTTTTTTTGTAAGATGTGCACTGCAGAAATTAGAATATAGATTCAGAAAGTGGGCATGCCAGCTTCCTTGCCAGCTTCTACCACAGTGGCCCTTATGAAATCATTGCTTCACTGTCAATCATTGCAATTTCTCGGGGATCTCCAGTATGTTCAGAAGGATTTCTAGTAAGCATTTTATGAACGATGTGGCCTCCAGGATTCGGCCTATCACACCAGTGTTCCCAGGCATAAGATTCCAGGAATCTGCTTGCCTTCAAAACAAATGGGAAAAACCCTCCAGACTATTGGCCGGGAGCTCTCACCTGAGCCAAGATGAACCCAGTTTCCTCCTGGCTCAGGAGCAGCTCTGTGAAGGGAAAGGTCTCCGATTCACGCGATGGGCCGTGGGCCTGACACGCTCCAAAGGCCGCTCCTCTGCACCTGGAGCCCCCTGAACCTCTGCTTCTCCCACTCCCCACAGGACTCCCCTCAACCCACAAATCAGCGCTCAGAGGACTCTGGCTGAATGTTTCCTACAAGAAGAGGTGTCTGTGTTCAACCATGTTCACATGTGTGTCTCCGGGTTAATAACCTGGTGTCACCTGGTGACAGCTTCCACGAAAGCTGTGTCTCTTAGAGCCTGGAAAAGAGACTCTGAGAGGTCAGCTTATAAGTAGCTGCTGCTGCGTCTCTTCAGTCGTGTCCAACTCTGTGTGTCCCCATAGACGGCAGCCCACCGGCTCCCCCGTCCCTGGGATTCTCCAGGCAAGAACACTGGAGTGGGTTGCCATTTCCTTCTCCAATGCATGAAAGTGAAAAGTGAAAGTGAAGTCGCTCAGTCGCGTTCAACTCTAGCGACCCCATGGACTGCAGCCTATCAGGCTCCTCGGTCCATGGGATTTTCCAGGCAAAAGTACTGGAGTGGGGTGCCATTGCCTTCTCCGTTATAAGTAGCTAACATTTCTCAAAGGCTGTTAACAATATATGGCTTTGCTGCACGCTCTAGGGCCAGTGAGGCCACAACTGCTGAGCCCTGGAAGCCTGCGCGCCCTAGAACCGGCCAGTCACAGCTACTGAGCCCCCGAGCTGCAGCTACCAAAGCCCGTGTGCCTGGAGCCCGTGCTCTGAAAGGAGAGAAGCCCTACCACAGTTAGAAGCCCGCACACCACAACTGGAAGGGAGCCCCCCACCTCCGCAACTGAGAAAGCCCGCATGCAGCAACAAAGACCCAGCACAGCCATAAACGGAGAAATAGAGCAGTGTGCACATGTAAAAAATATTTTCAATAATAAAAAGAAAGCAATATATGAGTTCAGATTCTTAGAAATCATTGGCATTGTTATTGAAATAACAGAAGAAATGCCCTGGGAGCCATTAGAAGCAGTTTGTTATGACCACAGTTCCTGGTGGCTTAAGTGTACTTTTCCTGTGAGCCTGCACATGGTGGTGTAAAGAATGACCACAACGCCGTGCTGGCTGCGAGTGTGAGGCGTGTGCAGGATGCCGTGTGTGTTCCATGTGCTGCCGTCCTGGCAGGGCCAGAGGTGTGTGCACCCTGCCCCACGGCGTGCAGTTCCGGGGAGGCCCCCGCGAGAGCTCTTGTTCCCAGGACAGAGGTGCCAGTAAAATCCGTGATACCCTCTGAGACAGTAAGCAAGGAAAAATTAAGCTTTTGGAACTAACTGTGTACATTATAGCAGAGAAATTAGTCAAAGACGTCTAAAACCTGTCAAAAGGGCAGGAAGGAGGTGTTTCGAACACAGCAAATCTTTTTTTTTTCAAGGAAGGAAGGGACGTTACTGTGCAGGAGAAACATCAGCTGTGCCACTTATTGCATTGCAAGAACCTCTAGCAAAAGAAATGTCCCCTCTTGTGGCCAAGACAATAGGCACACAGCTCTTTTTAGCCTTAGAGTTTAAAATGCTATTTCCAGTTACAAAAGTATATGGCAGTTTTTAACCGTGTCATCTGGTGTGTGTAAAGAGCCTCTTAATAGCTTGCCATGAGTGAAAACTATTATAGAATTGTGAAAGATCTGCTGACAAAGAATGTTAGGGAGCATTTGATGAAAGCTGGCAACCACTCTGAAGTTTGCAGGAAAAATCATCTTTCCCAGTGTTACTCAGAACAGAGAGAAGATGATCTTTGCTTCCTGGGACGTGGCCGCCTTGGAGCCGAGCCCCCAGCGCTCCCATTTAGAGGCTGGGGCCTGACAGCAGAGAGGGGTCCAGACTGCGTGGTGAGTCTCAGCTTTTGTACTTCTTAGGCTGAGATTCGGGCCTTGCAGTTCTTAAAGTTAATCATTAACTTCTCTGAAGTCTTAATGGCGTTTCAGCGGAACTACAACTCCGCCACTTTTCCAGGTAGCCATCCTTGTAATCTCTGATTTTACTCCAAAATCTGGTTGGCAACGTCCTCCTAATGTTACCCGCACCCCACCCGCCACCCCGGCCCAAAGGGAAAGACTCAACCTGTCCTTCGGACTTTAGCAGAGAATTTGAGTTAAATAAGATGGGTAAAAGAATCACTGAATACTCTTACACTGAATACTCAATTTGGGAGTTAACAGCTGATCTTTAATCCTCTATTTTCACTCTGCAAATGTCAGGAGTTATTATTTTCTGAGAAGTCTGACAGTTTTAGGGATAAAGTCGACTGTTACGTTGCAAAGCCCGTGAATAGACACAAGAATCATCTGTGTATCAAACCTAAAGGCCATTAAATAATACTTAAAGGATACATTTGTTATCTCATTAAGACTAAGGATAGGAATCCTAGAACAAATTGTAATCAAAGTGGATTCATAACTAGAGGGGAGTGTTTATTAAAATCCAGTTGTAAATGTAAAACCTCTACATCTGTATTCAGGTTCACATAGTTCAGGGTTAGCAGGGTTTGTCTGCAGCTTCATGTTATGTAAGTGAAATAAAGATAAGATTTCAAGTGGCCAAAGGACCATTGATTTGTTTTGTTTTTCTTTTCCCCCAATGTTTGAGAAAACCCAGAAACAGAGATTCAGCTAAGATGCCTAGGACACGGCTATCCAAACAGCGTTTTCAAGTGATTCTAGCATAAAATCAATACGACTAGCAACAGCTTACCTAATTCTGAGAAATCAGCAAATCAAATAAATAAAAAAGCAGTCTTTGTACCAAATTGTAGTTTCTAACAAGGCTACCTACTGCGGGTTACGTGCCCGCTCATTAAGCTTTTAAAGCTGGGCTTCGCTAATGCCACTTGAAGGGGGGTGGGCCGCTCTCAAGCCAAATACGGGACAATGCTCTCCTTAAGCTTATTAAGTTTACGTTCCATACAAATGGCTGCTTGCAAAGATTTGTTCATAGATGTGCACAGGGCTTTCAAAATAACAGTCTTCCTACCCGGTAACACAAAAAAGAAAGAAAAAGGGCAGGGGAGCCAGTGGCAAGAAATTAGGTTGTTGCTTTTGTTTTGAAATAGGACATTTGGATCTCTTCCTCAAATCTTAAAATGACTTTTAAAAGGTAGTAGGTCTTAAATAAAGCTTGTTGACAAACTAATTCTTGGCTGACTGCAAACGGTCAGCCTGTACCCAGGACAGCAAAACGTAGCCAATTCTCTCCCACCCCTAGATGCTGGATTTTACGTTCTTTTCAATCTCATCAGAATTTTGTGATCTTTCTAAGATAAACTTGAAAGAAAACAGGTTGTTTGTTCAAGCTTAAGTTACATTCATGGTGTTAAAGTCGGGGACACACAGTTATTCATCACTTGAGTTGGCTGCAGAGATAAAGCATCCTGGGAGGAGGCTGCAGCATTTCAGCAGCAGAAAATGAACCTCATCTCATGACCCCGTGGAAGGAGGGGGTGGGGAGCAGAGTGCTAACTCAGAAACAAACCGAGGGAAACTCGTAAAACCTCCCTTTCCAATTCCCTCCACTTCCTCCTCTGGGTCCAGGGTTTCACTCGGGACAATGAGAAGAACGGCTTTTATATCTTATACATTAAGAGCACCGTTTACATTTTGTGTGTTAACAAAATCAGTGCACCCCTCGCATGCCCTCTTACTACATTTCATCCGGTTTATCTTACAAAGACAAGAGTGGGGAAGCTAAATTCTGTTCTCCCAACCACAATTATTTCATCCTCCTCCACCGAAGAAAACGTATAGATTTTGAAAATCAGAATGTAATTCAAGATGCTGCCAAGGACATTTAAATGGAAAAATGAACTAGCAAACAGAAGAAGACTCAGATGGGGACTCTTCTGATTCTGGCCCTGAAAGAGGAAGAAGACTTTCTCAACACTCCTCTCTCGAGTTGAGGGTTCTGAGCACCAGAGGAAACGCTCCCACACGGCAGCCGTTTTGGCCGGCAAGCCGCCAGTGGTGGGTGGATGTAAGGGGATCTCCTTGTGCACCCAGAGATCCTGATCAGCATGGAAACCCAGCAGGGCCGGGGCAGAAACAATGCACAGTGTATTTCGTGTTGCCCATTTATTCCACCTCTGTCTCTCACTGTTGAAGACAAGATTTAAGTGTTTTCAAAGAAACACAAATAAAGCAGAAGCTAAATAATTAAAGTCTGCTGCTACAGGCCCAAGCGGCAATTATTACCCAGAGAATATTTATGCAGGACTGTCAAAACTTCTTTTGAAATACTGAAAATGTTGTTCCCAGGGATAAATGGAGTACATTTTAGCACTTTTCAAGAAACTAAATATATATCAGCTCCCCAAACCCTGGGCTCGATCTGCTTATCTGAAACTCAACACTGCTGTTGTTGTAAGGTTTTGTACAACTCACTTCCTGCCTTTATACTTACACAACAGGATATTTAAATAACAAAGACAATGAAGAAGCCAGGCAAAACTATAGCCCTCCTGACATCATGTGTGCATTTCTTCCTTTCCTAATCCCATCTCTATGTGTTCTGAGTTGCAGAAATAATTAGCACACACAAGGACGTCTTTAGACCAGTGATTGCCTGGAACTGCACATAGTGATAGGCCAGGAACCAGTGTTTATCTGGCCTCTTCAAGCTGCAAGGGGCTATTTTCCTCCTAGAGGAAAAGCCACTTGTGGATGCATTGCTTCTGAGGCCCACTGTGACCTCCAGATCAGTTTTCCCATCCGAATGAACAAACATATGGAGGCACATGTGGGTGATGTTTGATGTCCTCCCGTCCCAAATCCACCAAGACTCTTGCCATAGTTGACAGTTTTTAGATCTTCAACTATATTTTCATTCACTTCTTTAATACATGGCTTCCCCCCCGCCCAAATTAGTTGGTCTTTAATTAGGGAAACTGGTTATTTGGACATGTCTTTTTCCTCTTTTGTATCTAAGGTTAAAATATATGACTTTTGTTTCAAGCTCAACAAGATGTAATGTCATTTCAAACGTACACACTAAAAATACTTCAATTAAAAAAATCTTTTTCATTAAAGGGTTCTCTCTGCCTCATGGAGATCATAGTTTCCTGGTTTGGAAATTTAAACTAAAAGCAGTCATCACCATTTGACTACTTCCTTCACTGGAATATGACTGAATGTATATCATAAATTATTTTACCGCAGCTTTCGTCTTGTCATTAGCACAGACCTATTGCATATAATCAGGTTTTGCATATGAAAGTGCAGGATGAAGTATTTTTCTACTTATTCCCTTTTATTGGGAAAGATGTACTAAGAGCCCCTCTCTCTCTTTGTGTAAATTAAGTTAGCACATGCACAGACATTGTGAGAATCAAAGCTATGCGCCAAGGACTACAATCAATCTGAAAACGAAGAACACATTTAAACAAAGAAAGCTTAACTCGCTATAGAAAATTCCAACTTTAAAAAGACCCAGGGGTTGGAAAAATCACAAATGTCTTGCATCTGTATTTGTAGATTCCACAGACTTGTATTTCAATCAAGTTATCACATTTTAATACATGCAATTCAACACTTAAAATATTTTTTCAAGGGATTAAATATTAAAATTAAATTATTAATAAAATAATAATGGATTAAATATTTAATAAAATTAAATATTCTTGTGTTCTGGAAGAACTGAGAAACGTACCAGGGTAAAACGCTAATATAACCCATCATACAAGACAAACACTGATTCACATGTTGTCACATATTTAAAAAAATAACAAATACAATATGTTTTGCTTTCATAATTATGTTTATATTTACATATGCCCTTTTAAATCTGAATCACAGAATTATAATGTGGGTGAATTTATTTAGTTCTGGCTTCTCATTTTTCAGATGAGTTAAGGCCCAGAGAAGTTAAGTGACTTGCCAAAGGTCACACAGCTTCAGGGCAAGAGGGCATTCCTTCCATCTCTCTCCTTCAGGTGCCAGGCTGTCTCTCTTCACAACTGTGACATGGATCCTTCTCTAAATGACCAGAAGATCAAGCAAGTAGGGCACACTTGAGAAAAAATTATTTGTAATATAATATAATACCTAGGAAGATACATTGTCTTTCAGGCCATTAAATCCCTTTTTGTGCATAACAGACCAAGACCATTGATAATGACCCTGACATTTCTTTAATAGCAACCTTATTGAGATATAATTCACATGTCGCGTAACTCACCTATCTAAGCTGTGCATTGCGTGTGCATGCAGCATTTAAATGTACATTCGGTACATTATGTCATGTACACAGTGGAGTGCAACCGTCACATCTGTCTGGAACCCAAACCTGTTCACCACCCCACACCCGACAGCATCCCCTCCCCTTTTCTCCCAAGGCCCCCACCCCTGGAAATCCCTCTTCCACTTTCTATGGATTTGCCTATCTTAGACGTTTTGTGAGAGTGGAATCGTACACTATGTGGCTTTTGGTGCCTGGCCTCCCCCAAGCATCATATGCTGCTCAGAGGAACAGCCAGGCTATGGTGTGAATGTCAGCTTCATTCCCTTTTCATGACTGGATAGTGTTTCATTGTGTTTTTATAGCACATACTGTTTATGCATTCATCGATGGAACGCCTTTGACTGTTTCCCCTTTTTGGCTGTTATGAGTAATGACTCTTAGAATATCCACGTGGGATGACTGGGTCGTAGTAACTCTGTGTTTAACCTTTGGAGGGACTGCCTGGATGTTTTCCAAAGTGACTGCACCGTTTTACATTCCCACCAGCAGTGAGGATTCAACGCATCCTTGTTCACACTTGTTATTATCTGTCTTTTCATTTTAGCTCTTGTGGTGGGTAAGACATGGTATCTTGTTGTGGTTTCGATTGGCATTTCCCTAATGTCTACTGAGGTTGTGCATTTTTTCTTGTGTTTCTTGGCCATTTGCATACTTTCTTTGGATAAATATCTAGTCATATTCCTTGCCCATTTTTAAATAGGGTTATTGGTCTTTGAATAACTGAGTTGTCAGCCTTCCTTACATATACCATACACAGGTCCCTTATCAGTATGAAATATGATTTACAAATATTTTCTTTCATTCTGTGAGTTCTTTTCACTTTTTTGATAGTGTCTGTTGTCATTGTGGTTGGATCTAATTTGTCTGTTTTTGCTTTTGCCTGTAGTGTTATATCTAAGAAGACGGCCCATCCTCAAGTTCATGATGTTTTAATATGTATTTTCTTCTGAGAGTTTTATAGTTTCAGCACTTACACTTACGTCTATGATCCATTTTGAGTTAATTTTGGGGTATACTTAACGAAGGAGTCTACCTTCAATCTTTAGAATGTTCATATCCAGTTGTCTCACCACCATTTGTTGAAAACATCCTAACCTTTTTAGTATGAAGCAGGGAAGCATGGTTTTTGGATGATTCCAATAAAATGTTTTTTTCTGTTTGTTTTTTTTTCGGCTGTGCCACTCAGCTTCCGGGATCTTAGTTCCCCTTCTTGGGATTGAACTCAGGCCCCAGCAGTGAGAGCACAGAGCCCTGACAACTGGATGGCCAGAGAATTCCCTCCAACAAAATGGTAAAGGAAGAGAAACTGCAGTGGTCACACATGACTCATATCCCTTGTAATACATCTGGGGATATTGTAAAAAAAATGGAAAAAAACTTTAATCAGTCTTCTTGGGGAAGGAAATGGCAATCCATTCCCGTGTTCTTGCCTGGAAAATCCCATGGACAGAGGAGTCTGGTGAGCTGAGTCCGTGGGGTCACAAAGAGTCAGATAAATTGGTCCTATTCTTAGTGTTCCTGGAGCCTGTGCCTCTGCTGTTCGTGACCTTCCACAGGCATCTGGTAGAATCCCACAGGGTGGACCCAGCCTCACTTCCGTGTTTGATATCTTCCTTTTCCACATGTGTCCTTCCAAGAAAGGGTCTCATTCTTTCTAGTTCTCAGCCCAAGGCCTCAGAAAGGGATCATGGCTCATCAAGACATGGCTGGACACTCTTGGTATTTGCACTTCAGTGAATGATCTGGGGGGGAAAGAACACGCAGAAGGACTAAGTGACCACTTGTCAGTGGTTGAACTTGGAGCATCATGGTAGACACTTGGGGGAGAGAACTTGCCTAAGTCCTCCCAGAAGGACGTGTAGGTTGGTCCTGAGCTGAAGGCGAAACATGATCAGCAATTTTTTATACAGAAAAAAAAGGCAGGGTTTGGGCGGGTATGTGTATATTTTTTAAATGGTCAAGCTAACCTGGAGAGTTTTTACTTCAAATTGGTTTTCACTATTAGTCTGCACCCTGGACTTGATCATTCCCCCAGTGCTTGTGGGCAGCAAAAAAGGACCTTGTTCTCTTGTTTCACAGGGAGACTTTTCCCTGAACCATCTGGTGGGAGAGATTTCTCCAGGTGGTTGAATGACCGTCTGTGGATGTTTATGTCTTTGAAGCCAGGGAGCGCCGAACGTGAAGTATTCCGCAGAACATCGTGGTGCATCCGTTGAGATGGATTCTGTGTGTATGTCATGACATGGATGATGTCATGACATGGATGATGTCATGACATGGATGATGTCATGACATGGATGATGTCATGATATGCGGTTGAAGTTAAACAGCAAGTGTGGAACTATATGTGCTGCAACATCTCTTTTTTTGTAAAATACATATTCATCTTCCTGACCAAGGGATCGAATCTGGGTCTCTCGCACTACAGACAGATTCTTTACCATTTAAGCCACCAGGGAAGACCATATATATAGTGAGAGACACATTTGCCTGTTTGTGGTTAATAGGGTTAATCCTAGGCATTGGCATTTGGATAAAGGAGGGGGTGGGGAGCTAATCTTTTTACTGTCTATACCTACATATGTTTGACTATTTTATTTCAAATGAGCATCTCTTATTTCTGTAATTTAAAAATTTTAAGTGAGCCAACTCCATAAAACCATTTATTCTTATGCATTTAAAATAGATCTGATTTTATTTCCAAATTCTCTTGTAATCACTTATTTATTGAAGGTTGCTACTTATTCTTTAAGCCAAATTTGGTAACTTATGTTCCTTAAAATTTTTGGAAAAATTTTTTCTTTTGAATTGTTAAATTTATTGATATAAACACATTTATTCTTCTATAATTAAAATTATTTTCATATTTTTTATTCCTAATACTTTGCCAGCAAAGATCTGTCTAGTCAAGGCTATAGTTTTTCCAGTGGTCATGTATGGATGTGAAAGTTGGACTGTGAAGAAAGCTGAGCATCAAAGAATTGATGCTTTTGAACTGTGATATTGGAGAAGACTCTTGAGAGTCTGTTAGACTGCAAGGAGATCCAACCAGCCCATCCTAAAGATCAGTCCTGGGTGTTCATTGGAAGGACTGATGTTAAAGCTGAAACTCCAATACTTTGGCCACCTCATGTGAAGAGTTGACTCATTGGAAAAGACACTGATGCTGGGAGGGACAGAAGGGCATGACAGAGGATGAGATGGCTGGATGGCATCACCAACTCGATGGACATGAATTTGGGTGAACTCCGGGAGTTGGTGATGGACAGGGAGGCCTGACGTGCTGCAGTTCATGGGGTCGCAAAGAGTCGGACATGACTGAGCGACTGAACTGAACTGAACTGAATGGTTGATTATGCGTATTTTCTCTGTTTCTTGATTAGACCTGCCAGTGTTCATCTGTTAATTTTTTTAGTTTTTCTGTTGAACTCAATTACTGATTACTATTATTTTTGTCTACCTCATTAAGTTGTTTGACTTTTACTCTTTTTCTTCTACTTTTTTAAGATTGATTTTATTTCATTTTTTTAGACAGCTTCCTGAGTTGAAATCTTATTTCATGTAGTTTATAATAAATGTATTCCTGTTTAACACTTTGATATGCAGAGCTGTTATTTCTTTTTTTTCTAAGTAGTTAGTAATTTTCAACTGGTTTTTCTTTTAAAAATCTTTAAATTTATATTATATAAGGTATTCAAAATTTTTGTTCAATTTTTAATTACTTTTTTATATTAGGTGGTTGGCTATCTCTGTATCGTTAAAGTTGTCTGCATATGGCTCAGAAAAATGCCTGTATGATTTCTGCACTTTGGAATTTATCTGTAGTTTTCCCTGGCTTTTTTTTTTCTTTAAAATGACTGTTTCCTAACTATTTGAAGAGAGGGTGTCTTCTCCCTTCATTAGCTACAACATTCCATATTAGCTCAACCTTATGAATTGGGTCATTTTCAACTATGTTTGTTTCTTCACCCTGTGATTTCTGTTAGATGTGTGTTAAGTCCTTTAATATAACTGATGATTTGTCTATTTTCTTGATATTTTTTAGTGTTTGCTTTATAGTGTTCAGATCAGATCAGTCACTCAGTCGTGTCCGACTCTCTGTGACCCCATGAATCGCAGCACGCCAGGCCTCCCTGTCCATCACCAACTCCCGGAGTTCACTCAGACTCATGTCCATCGAGTCAGTGATGCCATCCAGCCATCTCATCCTCTGTCGTCCCCTTCTCCTCCTGCCCCCAATCCCTCCCAGCATCAGGGTCTTTTCCAATGAATCAACTCTTCGCATGAGGTGGCCAAAGTACTGGAGTTTCAGCTTTAGCATCATTCCTTCCAAAGAAATCCCAGGGCTGATGTCCTTCAGAATGGACTGGTTGGATCTCCTTGCAGTCCAAGAGAGTCTTAAGAGTCTTCTCCAACACCACAGTTCAAAAGCATCAATTCTTTGGCATTCAGCCTTCTTCACAGTCCAACTCTCACATCCATACATGACAACAGGAAAAACCATAGCCTTGACTAGACGGACCTTTGTTGGCAAAGTAACGTCTCTGCTTTTCAATATGCTATCTAGGTTGGCCATAACTTTCCTTCCAAGGAGTAAGCGTCTTTTAATTTCATGGCTGCAGTCACCATCTGTAGTGATTTTGGAGCCCAGAAAAATAAAGTCTGACACTGTTTCCACTGTTTCCCCATCTATTTCCCATGAAGTGGTGGGACCGGATGCCATGATCTTCATTTTCTGAATGTTGAGCTTTAAGCCAACTTTTTCACTCTCCACTTTCACTTTCATCAAGAGGCTTTTGAGTTCCTCTTCACTTTCTGCCATAAGGGTGGTGTCATCTGCATATCTGAGGTTATTGATACTTCTCCAGGCAATCTTGATTCCAGCTTGTGTTTCTTCCAGTCCAGCGTTTCCCATGATGTACTCTGCATATAAGTTAAATAAGCAGGGTGACAATATACAGCCTTGACAAACTCCTTTTGCTATTTGTAACCAGTCTGTTGTTCCAAGTCCAGTTCTAATTGTTGCTTCCTGACCTGCATACAAATTTCTCAAGAGGCAGATCAGGTGGTCTGGTATTCCCATCTCTTTCAGAATTTTCCACAGTTTATTGTGATCCACACAGTCAAAGGCTTTGGCATAGTCAATAAAGCAGAAATAGATGTTTTTCTGGAACTCTCTTGCTTTTTCCATGATCCAGCGGATGTTGGCAATTTGATCTTTGGTTCCTCTGCCTTTTCTAAAACCAGCTTGAACAGCAGGAAGTTCACGGTTCACATACTGCTGAAGCCTGGCTTGGAGAATTTTGAGCATTACTTTACTAGCGCGTGAGATGAGTACAATTGGGTGGTAGTTTGAGCATCTTTGGCATTGCCTTTCTTTGGGATTGGAACGAAAACTGACCTTTTCCAGTCCTGTGGCCACTGCAGAGTTTTCCAAATTTGCTGGCATATTGAGTGCAGCACTTTCACAGCATCATCTTTCAGGATTTGGAATAGCTCAACTGGAATTCCATCACCTCCACTAGCTTTATTCGTAGTGATGCTTTCTAAGGCCCACTTGACTTCACATTCCAGGATGGCTGGCTCTAGGTCAGTGATCACACCATCTTTATAGTGTTAGGTATCTAAATATCCATGACTCTAATCTTGTAACTTTTACCAGTTTGAACTATCCCTTTTATTCCTTCTCATCATAAATTCTATTTCATCTGCTGTTTCTATTATTACATTTAATTCATTCTTATTAATACTTGCTGGATGTCCACTCTTTCATACTTCTTATTTTGTTTTATAATTGTCTCTCATGAATAGCATATAACTAGATCTTAGACTCTCACTTCTCATTTATTTTCAATCTTAATATAAACCCTTTTTACTCTGTGTATTTTCTGTTTATCATGATTTCTCCAAATTTCTGTTAGTTTTGAGCAAATTTTCCTCCTTTTGATTCCTTTTCAAGTTGTTACTCCTAAAGTTTGAACATATATATGAATGCTTCTTTTTTCTGTCCAACACAAACAAAAATCTCAACATGTTTTTTCCTTTTTTAGCCACGCTGCATGGCTTTCAAGAGCTTAGTTCCTCAATCAGCAACTGAACCTGAGCCCCAGCAGTGAAAGCACCACGTTCTAACCACTGGACTGCCAGGGGACTCCCAGCAAGTTTTTAAAAATCTGTTTCCCCTGGTCTTGACATTTAGGGAGATTATTCTTCCAGATAGGTTTTTAAATATTTTTACAACTTAATGTAGTAACATGTTTTATTTCTGGTTTCTTTAGGTATCCTTGCTTCTCTCCCTTGTCTTCTTTTAAACTTTTTTTTTTTTTTAATTTCATTTAGTCTGTGGTTCAGAAGAAGAATCCAGGCCCTGAGGTTGGCCAAAGCTTGGTGAGAGGAAAACATACAGCTCCGTGCTACATTTTTGGGGGATTTTCATTAGGGAGGCAGCAGGGACATCCACAGAATGAGGCACAAGGTCTAGAGTAAGCGTCAGGATGGGTCTCCGGCCTGAAGGACAGGAGGACAAACGCTGGGGCAGGTGGCCCAGCAGCCACGACGTGCAGGGCCTCGGGACAGGCCTTTGGAGAAGAGGTCCCGGGGCGCGCTGGGCGCAGGGCGGCTGGCGGAGCCTGTGCTGGTGCCGGCACGCCCGCACCGCGCTGACCGTGTTCCCCGGCCGCGTCCGCCCCAGTGGCCGCGCACCGGGAGCCCACGGCGGTGTTCCAGAAGCCTGGTGCCTTGTACGTCCTCAGCCTCCGGAGCCCTGTCGTCACTTCTTCTGACACCTCTGCGTCCCGTCAGACACACTCATCAGGACCACAGAGATAGAGAGACCTCGGCCTGGACCCCAGCGCCCTTCCACGTAGGATCTCACCGCCAGCCTCTCCCAGGTCTTTGAATCGGAGGGCGCGGCGCGGTCTGACCCCTTCGGCCCTTCTTTCTTCCCCAGGCGGCCTCTTCCGCCCCTAGACAGCACTCCGCAGGCCTTTCTCCTTTCCAGTGTCCTTTCTGGACCCCCATCTTCTGCCCAACCTCGGGATTTTGATTTTCAAGTTTGGTGAGCACTTAGCTCTTATTGGATTTCTCTGACACTAAATCTTCCTTCTCATGGGATCAGTCATCTTCAGGAACATATCTGATCGTGTCCTTCTGTGGTTGAAAGTGCTTTGGTGGCCGCCCAGTGCCTGGAAGTCCACCTTCCTTCTGCAGTCCCCATGACCCGGGCCTTTACAGCGTGTGTGTGGTTTTACTGGTAGTGGGTGTATTTAAAGTCAGCTGTTTTTGTGTTCCATTAGTCTCTTAAATTTTGTTGAATATCATTCTTTTTTTTTTTTTCTTTTCTTTTTTGAAGAGTGTTCAGGTTATTATCATGCGTGGCATTGACACTGGTGGAGAGAGTTGACTCCTACCAGGAATTATTCCAAATTTGCAGCTCATCACTGACTGCCATATTTTGCAAGAAAATCTTGTCTAGAGAAAGAATCAGCACTCTTTATTAAAATTTCTCTGTGTCCAGTTTAGAAACTATAGAGAATACGACAAGGACATGTGTGCCCGGTTACTCATGTCATGTCTGACTTTTTGCAACCCCATGGACTGTAGTCCACCAGGCTCCTCTGTCCAAGGGTTTTGTTTTTTTTTTTAAGGCAAGAATACTGGAGTGGGTTGCCATTTCCTTTTCCAGGGGATCTTCCCGACCTAGGAATCAAACCCATCTCCTGCATTGGTGGCAGGATTCAGTCACCTGGGGAGCCCAGAACAAGGATATTATTCTGCCCTAAACAGGAGTTGGTGATGGACAGGGAGGCCTGGCATGCTGCGATTCATGGGGTCGCAAAGAATCGGGCACGACTGAGCGACTGAACTGAACTGAACTGAAACTTTCATAACAGGGCAGAGCAACACAACTGGAGGAAAATCTTTCCTGTGTACATGGGACAAATGGATTTTAAGAGCTCTACTCTCAGACACATGATTCTTAAACACATTATATGAATTCAAAACAATTCTGCTTCTAAATGACTGCACCACAAAGAAACATAACCACTTTGCTATAAGTTTTCAACTTTTAAAGGAGTTGATACTTGTGAGTCATTTCACTTTGCACTGTGAGCAGAATTAAACTAAATGGAATAATCTTTTAAAAATGTAGCATGTGTAATTATTGTAATTCCATAGACAAACTCTCTACTTCTACTTTAGAAGGAATATGATGGTCTTCTGTTCTGATCACAGCTGGCGTGGGGACCACAGACTCAAAACAGCAACACGCCTCGGTTGCTGGAAGATTAGACATCCCACAATAAACACTCATTTTTTTCACTTGTAAAAAATCATCTATAATTCATGGTTCCTACCTTCTTGTCTATGGCATTCTCTGCTTGTTAACTTTTGAGTTCGAAGGTAGGTATCTCCACACACAAAAGAGAGCAGTCATGGGGTTTTTATGACTGCATTTGAACATGGACAAGACTAATACATATGAAATTCCCATCACAGTTTGGAAATAAGTGTTTCTGCAGTGTTTATTGAGCAAAGTTTTGTTTTTTACTTGGTTTCTATATTTTTTCTCCGAGTATTAGATGACCAAACTTTTTACAGTCCTTTGTGTAGATGGTCAGTGTTTATTCCCTGTTGGTTAATCAAGACTAAAACAGTATTGAAATGAGTAAGTCATGTGTTCACACCATCAGCTTACCTGCAATTTTGCACAGCAAGGAAGGGTGATGTTAGACGGCACAATGATGTGTCGTGGCGCAGAGAGACATTGATCCCATTATAGCTTCTTCCAGCGCGAATTTTCGGAATCCTTTGGTGGTGTTGGGATTGAAAGAAAATTTCATCAAATGTTCATTTGGAGGTAACTGTAAGCACATCTTTGCATTCAAAAATAAGATAAAAATATAAGATGAAATTTAACAGTTATCTATATAATACTTTACAGATACAGGTTTTTTTTCCCATTAGACTTTTTTTTGTATTGTTCTAAAGAAATGTCTTTTACCATGAGAAATATTGCTAAAACCATGTTTTAGTGATGTGTCCTAATGAACAGAAGGCCTAGGCTGGAAGTTTACGATCAGTTTGCCTAAAAGTTTTTTCTGTGCTTCAATCTAGAAAGCCCTAGCATAAACAACTAGATAAGCTCAGTTGCAAAAATAAACTCAAAAAAGTGTAGGGGAGGGGTTGAAAAGTAGAATATTGTTTTCTGCCCAGTAAATATGGGATAACTTATTTTTTTAAAAAAAGGCATGACATATAGAAAACCCTTTCATTTTTAAGGACTGCTTTATTTCTACCCCCACCCCACTTTACTGAAGTATGATAAAGTCGAGCAAAAAAGAGAAAGCCACAAGCCGCTGTCTTGGCCCACTTTGGCTGCACAACGGGGAGACCCCGCTGAATGGCGGCCCCTCCTCTCTGAATTTCCTCGCTTTTGTAAATTTGTCAGTCTGTCCATGAACCTTGTTTGAACAGAGTTTGGTACTTAATGGATGATTGTATTGTATTGTATTGTAACTCACAGTGTAACACATCTTTTCTGTATTTATTTTAAATAAAGGCTTTCTAGAAACCAAAGGGCTTAAGCTGTAGGAAGTAAAGAAGAAAGTGTGTGTCGTGTTACTCAAATGCCCCAGAAGTTTCTGCCAACCCAGGACCGTGGGGAGGCCTGGCTGGCGGCAGGAGGCAGGGCTGGGTAGTTTGGAGTTAGCCAGGGAGAAGCCAGTGCTGACAAGTTCTGCAGCCAGAGGGTCTGTGGCCCCAGGGAATCTGATCTCTGCCCAGGGACGTGGGCAAAGAGCCTGGCGGGGGTGGAGCTTACATTTCCCAACAAGTAGAAAACCTCTAGATCAGGTATTCAATGGAAACATTTCTTATTGCAGTTTAGGGTTTAAATCCAATATTTGGCTAAGCTCGACTATACCAGTGGAATTTTATGAAGATAAACAAGTGTTTGAAAATCAGTGAGGGTGGGGTTACTAGATGCAAAACCACACATACAGAATGGATAACTAACAAGGTCCTACTGCATAGCACAGGGAGCTATACCCAATATTCCGGGATAAAATATAATGGAAAACCCTATGAAAAAGAATATATAAACACACATATATATGTGTGCGTGCTCAGTCGCTTAGTCACGTCCGATTCTTTGCAGTCCCATGGACTGCAGCCTGCCAGGCTCCCCGTCCATGGGATTTTCCAGGCAAGACTACTGGAGTGGGTTGCCCTTTCTTTCTCTAGGGGATTTTCCTATTTCAGGGATCAAACCCAAGTCTTCTGCATCTCCTGCGTTGGCAGGTGGATTCTTTATCACTGAGACATATAAAACTGAATCACTTCGCTGTACAGCAGAAATTAACACAACATTGCAAATCAACTGTACTTCAACAACAATAACAAAAAAAATAAAATGACTTGGACAGTTGAAAGAAAAAAACGAAAATCAATGAGGAAAAATCAAATGGTTCTAGAAATGATCTCCTTTCCAAGAGTACTAATACAGTTTAGGATAACATTTCTGATGTCTTCAGCTATTTTAAAACAATGTATTAAAGGAATGTATACTTTTATAATATTGATTACATCAGCAGCTATATGATGAGGAAGAACATGCATATTTATTCAGAAAAGAACTTACATTTCTCCGCATGAACACACTATTAAACAATTTCAAGTGATCGCACATTTTTCTTGTTCCTAATAACTTGAAGTGGAATTCCCACTTTGTATATCAGGTAATTCATGTAAATTCTTCCTAAATTATAGGTTGATAGTCTCACCTCCAAAATACAGTGAGGAACACTACGGATTTTTTTTCCCAACTATTTTTGGGAATGCAGTCCATTACAGACTGAAATCTCTTCTTTTTGAGAGAGTGTAGGAGAAATTTCACTTAGATACAAGTATTAGGATATAATGTTTTTTTTTGGTGGAAAAAATGGACTTCTCATTTTTTAGATCGTGCAAATCTTGTGAAGAACAGTATCCCCTCTTTGTGTTGGGGCTAGGAAGCTGCACCTTAGAATCCTCTGTGAAGTCACTGAGACTGTGTGCTCTGGTTGGTGGGTGGGTTAGTGATGCTTTCCCTGGGCTCGTCAGCCCTCCCAGCTGGGTGGGGTCGCCAACTCTGAACTCGAGCATCCGTGAAATGGGACGATAGTGGCGCCTACCTCGTGGGGCTCTTGTGAGGATTAAAAGACATAAAATGTAAGTTCCTATATAGTAAATATTCTTTTTAAATAAGCACCTAATCTAGTACTTGGCTTAGAGTAGAGAATGTGGAATGAACAAGGGAAGGCAGGCACTGCTGTGCTAAACCAGAATTTAAAAATTAACTTCTGTCATCATGTGCTTTCAATGATGACAGCCTACCTGAAATATTTTTAAAATGGTTCATTGTATAAGCTGTCTCAGCGATCTGACACGACTCCCCCAAGTCACCATCCGACCCAATCACCAAGATGCTGCTGTGAAGAGCAAAAGCTTTTTGGTGGCTCAGTGAGTACAGGTTAGTGGTTCAATAAGAGATTCAACCACTGATCTCTCTCAAAAATGTCATCCTGGCCCCCAGGTTAAAATGAATGCCACGGGTTCTCTATCTACTGGGGGGCATACCAAAACACTTCCATGCGCCCTAGAACTGAATATCGGCTCATAGCCGGGCCCCAAGGCCCCCGAGACACACAGGAGCCCTGGTTCCAACCCCACAAAGACAGACCCTCTTAACCAGTGGTTTTCCTTCAAGCCAGAAGCCTGGCTGCCTTCATGAACTCATTTCGGGTGCCTGGTATATCAACTTCACTGTTTGTTTTTATTGGTTTTAATTTTTAATTTTCTTATTTTTAATATGCTTCCTCCATTTTAAGGGGGACATGGCCTGGTTATGAGTCATCAGTCAACCATGAAAATACTAGCCAGCAAGTAGTTAACTTCAATTTAGCCTCAAGTTTGCTTTGTGTAGTTTCCACTGCATGGGTTTGCGTTTGGTAAGAAGATGCAGCTTCTTTTCGTATTTCTCTTGAAACTTCTAAGGAGGCAAAGACAAGCCAAGACAGACAGATAAGAGAAGATACATTTTCGAGAATGGTTTTTGTTGAGATTATAGTCACTTGGTTAATCAGTTTACTTGGCAAAGTTCTTACCCACCTGTATATATAAACACTACATTTTTTACAAAGAAGGAAGAATCGCACCTCGTTGCATGCTACGGCATGGATGGACCTTGAGGATGCTATGCTCAATGAAATAAGCCTGACACAGAAGGAGAGATAGTGTGAGATCCCACTGACAGGAGGTTCCCTAGAGGAGTCGAATTCATAGACACAGAAAATTCATAGACACCCTGGCCCCAGGCTCCAGGGAGGGGGGTGGGGAGTGGGACAGAGTTTCAGTTTTAAAAGATACAGAATGTTCTGGAGATGGATGGTGCTGTGATGATGGTTGTTCAACACTGCGAATGTACTTAATGCCTTTGAATCGAATGCCTAAAAATAGACATAGCAAAATGTTATATCTATTTTATGTAATAAAAAGCCACTAAAAAAAATTGTACCCAGCTCTCCTCATCAACAAAATGTCTTGACTTGTTAATTATGACATTGATTCATCCATATCCTGACAACTCCTTCTTTTCTTACTGTGCTGATTCTAATACCATCGACCACGTAAATGCCGAACTCTGTTTTCCTTCAAACTGTACTCTGTGAGGTGCCCGATGAGACCTCAGGCAAAGGTTTCTGAGCATTTGTTCCCACCGTGGTCTCTTTACAAGTGCATCTGACAACCCAGCAAAGAGATGTTGCAGCTTCCCGTATTTTATTTTCAGTTCTCTTAGAAAAGTTTGCATCAATGTGCACATGGAATCAGTGATGCATGGGGAAACATAATGAGATCTGGGGGCAGAGAAAGTCAATGGTTTTGCTGCTGTAAGAACATCTGCTGTTAATAACAACCTATCTGTTAAGTTATTAACATACTGTGGGGATTATAAGAAGAGGTGCCGAGGAAAATACTCCCTCCCTTCTCTAACACAGGAAATTTTTCCCAAGAAGGGGTCCTCCCTGAACTTGTCTTTCCTTCAGTGAAGACTGTTCTGTGGCCTACTTCCTCTCTTTCCAAGAAGACATGCTGTCACAAACCACATCTGGGGAATTCTGTATCAGCTCTGCTGCAGCCAGCTGTTGCCGAGACCCTTTGATTAAAGTTGAAATGAGGAGCCGTTCTGAGGGCCCCCCATCTGCTGGGAATTCCTGATGGAATCATCCCAAACTGCAGACTGTGAGACAGCGTGCCTGTGAATCCTTGCGACTGAGAGTGTGTTTGCCATGATGCTTTGGCCTCCACTGTGGATCTACACGAACACTGTGACTGAAAGTTATTAATGACATCTGTGTCGTTAACCAAAATAGGTGCCCAAAGGAAAAGAGAACCCATGTTGCAATAAGAATAGGATTAGGGGGTCATCGTGGAGTTTTCCTCTGAGCAGGAAACCAGGACAGATTGTTTAAATAGCTGATTCCCTGGGAAGGCTAGGGTTTCTGGCGTGGGGGAAGATAAGGAAGGCTTTCTCTGTACATGCATCTGGGTCCATTTTGCACAGATCTGGAAGAGATGACTGGCTGATTATCAAACTATTGAGAAATTCAGGTAGGCACCTTAGAAAGGTGACTTCAGGCTCGGATACCACGGAGAGATGAAGAAATCGTCACGAAAGTCTTTCAAACAACATGCAGGTTTCCACCATGACCAACTAAGCCCAGACAGACTGACCCCAGATTCTTAAAGTTACACAAAAGATGGTCCCAGAGGAAGCAGCTCAGTGACAAGCTGGGAGAACCTGGGCAAGGATCACGTTAGAGATAATGGTGTGTGTGTGTCTGTGTGTGTTTAGGAGAAATGTATAGTGTCTATTTCACTACTACAGTATTCATCACCTTCCAGAGAATTAAAATTTAAGAAACAATTGAAATCATTTTCAACACCAAGATGAAAAATACTCTGTTGGTTAGGCTCAGATTCCAGCAGGCTGAAACCATTTTGTAAGGACTATTTAGAATATAATCACAACTTCGCCTCCCATCAGGGCACGGGATCACCATATGCTGAATTCCATACTGAACCACTCATGCTGACGGGCTGTTTTCTCTTCCTCCATAATCTAAACACAGAGTTGTAATCTCTGAGTCCCCAGGTTCTACGAAAGGGAAAGATTTCAGGAAAAAACAGCAAGTTAGGATTGCACTAATGTGTTCCATTTATACGTGAAATTGTTACCTACTCCAAATAGTATAAAAGCAGGCAGCATATGTACTGTTCTTAAAACAGCCTTTATTGAGGACTACTAGTTGACAATTTATATCAAATATATCTCTAATCTACTCTGAAATCTGTAAAGTTAAGTTAGTTCAGAGAGCTAAAGGTTACTCTTGGTCTTAGGTACACAATGTCACTCTCCTTTCTCAGATATAATTTAGAAAATCCCAAGAAATTCATGCAGAGACTTAACATTAAATATTCATTAATAAGTAGTGCACTTAAATTTTTGAGCATGCATATTTAATAAATATTTTTAGTGTGTCTTAGATTTCATACTATAGTTTAGACAGTTTCACTTCCAGCTTTCAGACAGACAAGGCCTTTTAGAAGATTCTCTTTTTTTGTATCTGTTTGTTTTTCACTTTTAACTATTTAGTCGAGTCTCTTAGGAACCTTTCGGATCTAAATGTCCAACAATCACACACCATTGCCTGACTTAGGCAGACAAGCAATTAAACATTGTTTCATTAAAATGCCATTTTCCTTAGTTTGAAGGAACAGAGCCCCAAATCCTGTACAAATAATTCAGTGGACAATAACAAGAGAAGATAAGTATTTTTCTCCATCTATTTCACTAACCAGAATTCTTGTTATAAAATTATAAATAACCAATATATATCCAAACATTAGTCCATTCGACTTGCTGATTTCTTTCCACCCAAATAGTCTAATTTACTTAGACACTCCAAAATGAATTTGGAGAATTTCAGGGAGTTACAGAAACAGTGTTCTTAACCTTTGGTGGGGACTTTAAATGTTTGAAGATATTAAACAGTTGACATTTTGACAACGCTAAGTATGTTACAGAAGTGGTATGAGAACTCAGATATTTTGTTTTCATGCCATTTTTTAAATCGTGTGTTGACAAACGAACAGTGCTGTAAACACGCTGGTCTCGGGAATGGCGCTCTCAACAGTAACAAAACCATAACAAAACCGTCCTGGCCCTCAAGCTGCCATTTTCCAGGATGTACCTCCTGCCTCTCAAGTTACATTCTCAGATTCTGCATGCATTGTAAAGAAGCGGGTAGAAAGGAAACCTCTTAAAAGTACAGTATCAATATTATTGCAGAATCCGCGTGGCCCTGAGTGAAATCATACGTGGGTGATAAGCGGGTGAGAGAAAGAAGGCAAGTCAGGAAAATCACAATTTTATGAGGAGGAGTGCGGAAGTTTTGCTCACTGACTGTTGGTCTAACTTGTCAATTTTCCACACATGGAAGTTATTATTGCAATACTGTTGTCTTAAACAGACCCAAGGATTTTCACCATGGACTCACATCCATTTCAAAATATGACCAAAAAACATTAAAGCTTCCAGTATGCAAATTTTAATCTCTTTGTGTATGTGTGACAGTATGTCTCTATATGACATTAATATCCATGTCATCAGTTGCAATGCGTGACACTTTATTTTGTGCATGTTTATTCTGCATGATCAAGAATGGTGGGCACTTCAATACTTTTCTGTGAATCGGACTTAAATCTGATCAAGAATACATCGCACTTAGGCATTCAGGCTGAAAGCAGAAAGAATTGTCAACGACCTTCTCCAAGCCCGCTCTCGGAGTTAGTGCAAATCATTAATCATATTTTATAAACAGGGATCCTTCTCTCGAAGCTTCTCAGCCCTCTTGCTGCCTCCCTGTCTCTCCCCCCCGCTCCAGCCCCTTCCTGCGTGGAAACACACGCACAGGCACACACATCATACATGCATGCAGGCTGCACTCACATTGCACACATGCAGAATGGCCCCTGGCTGAGCGTCCAGCTTTGCAGGCACAAGCCCCTCCCTTGGCGCTCGTCCGGAGTAGTTTCTGTTGCAAATGCCCTAAGTTGGAGAGGGCCCCGAGCTGCAGCAGCCGGTTACGTTAGCGAACGTTAGGCACCAGGCACCGAGAGAAATGCCACGGCGGAAGGTAACGCCTGGACTGAGGCGCGGCCTCCCCTGAGAGCGCAGTCCGGGTCCTGGATGGAACCCATGTCCACCGCGGATCGTCACGAGGTCAGCGGAACACTGCCCAAAGCCCGGTGGGCGAGGGCTGCCTCACCCCGCGCCCAGATCTACGTCACCGCGGGCTCCGGGTGGGGGGCTCCGGCTCCCAGAGCCTCCCCCAGCCTCCTCCCCGCCTTCCCCTCCATCTGCCGGCTCCCGCCCCTTCTCCTTCTGTACCACCCCCTCCCCCCACCCCATGGAAGATTTCTGGGGTCAAACTGGAATTTCTATTCCCAGACTTAACTTAGTGCAACTAACTATGGCCCACGGAGAGTAGTTGAGATGAGAAAATGGAGTTTGAAATACAAAAATCACACTGGAACTTTTCAAGGATTTAAGAAAAAAAAAGTGATATTTTAAAACTGATATCCAGTAGAACGCTAGTTCTGAAGTCTTCCCAGTGGGACCCCATCTTGATCTGCTGTTAATCTGCAGATACTCTGCGCCTGGACTCCCCTAAGCGCCTGTAGCAGGAAGTTAGGTGAAACGCACACCCCGAGCGGTTGGTAAAGCACGCGCGGCTGGGACCACCGGAAGGATATCCGAGTATAAATCTGGATTCGAGGCTTAGCGCTCAGGTGCCCGAGTCGGCTGGAAATGCATCCCCAGCACGCCTGCACGTATGGATGCGTGCTCGTGTGTGTATCCGTGTGTGCGCGTCAACAGCTTCCCCTAACTGGATCTGCGGCAGCGCTGGCCCTCGGGAAGCAGGGGCGACAACTAGCCACTGGGATCGTGATTCAGTGCTATTAGGGGAAGAATTATCTGTGTCTGAGTCATCACGAGCCTCCAGACTTTCCCCGCAGTGTGGCAGAACTTTGTGCTGATGAGACAATAGTGGAGCGTGTGCGTTTCCTACAGGGCAGACCATTCCGGTGCTGGGGGAAGCCTCGGGCCTGCGCCCAGCTGCTGGGGCCCGGCCCCCTCCCCGCGCCGCGTAGCCCCCGGAGCCCGGCCGGCGCCGGGGTCCCCGCGGGGCGGGCGCGTCCCGGGCGCGCGCGAGCGGCGCGGGGAGGGGGCCGGGCGCGTGGCGGGCCCCGCGCGCCCTCGCGCGTCCCCCGCGCCCGGGCGCAGCTGGCGCGGTCGGTCTAGTGCAGCGCTCGGCTCCGCGCCTCGGGCGCTCGGCTTCACCTTCAGAGGCGCGGGGCGTGCGCGTCCTTCTCCCCTGGCCTCCGCCTACCCTGCAAGGTAGGGGCTGCGATGGGGGCGCGGCGGGGCCGGCGGGGGCGGGGGGCGCGGGGACCAGGCCTCGACGTGTGGGGGACCCGGCGTGCGCCGCGGGGGTGGGGGCGCCGGGGAGGGGCTCCGGGGCTCGGGGAGGGCTGCTCGCTTCCTCGGTGGGTAGTTGCTCCGCTCCGCAATTCCGGGAGAGGGAAGATGCAACTTCAGGCGGCCGGGCGAGCGCCGGAGAGGTGGCTTTTACCGCAGTGGAGGGGCGGGGTGGGGGCCGGAGGGGAGCGCGGAGGAGGCGCTGGCTTTGTACACTTCGTCAAAGGCGACGCGGGAGGAGGGGAGCTCGGATGCGCTCTCCATCCATTAGAAGACAAAGAGCAAATTGCCTTACTTTAAAGTAAAACGCTCCGGCTAATGAAGGTGGGTGATGGGGTTGCGGAGCCGGAGGAGCCGCTTCAGTTATTAAGGGTTCGGCGGATGGGGTCGTTGCCTGTGGGCACCGAGCTCGGCTGCCTCGGGGACAGGTTTGCAGGAGGGGCGTCGCTTTGCCTCCCCCTCCCCTGGCTCCCTGCCCGTCAGCTGGGAGCGCAGAAGTGACCCTAATGTTAAAAGAAGTGAGAGCTCTGAAGGGAAGTTGGGGCAGGGGTGGGGGTGGGGGCGAGGGTTCTTGCAATGACTCTGAGGAGCGGTGTGGAGGGGGTCTGGCAAGCGGGGGCTCCTCGGAGATACACCCAGCCTGCCAAGGGTGGGAGCAGGGGTGGGGATGGTACTGATCGCTATTTACACCCGGGCATACACTAGGAAAGAATACTTGGGGTGTGTGTATTTGGGGAGGGGAAGGTCGAAAAAGCGCCTGGTCTGCCATTTCCAGGGAGAGCTAACCTACTGAAGAATTACGATCATTATTTAGATTAAACCGCCTCGTCAAGTTTTAAAGAATAAGTTTGAATGAATAAGTTTGTATGAATAAGTTTGGTAAAAGCCAGCCGAGCTGGGTATTTAAAACAGTGGTTCGTGGAGGAGGTTTGGTGTGCGGTGACAATCAGCGGTGGTGGGCTGGGGGGCCGGTGGACCCCTGCTATCAGGGACCAGGGAGACTGAGCCTTTTACCCGAAAAATGTGGGTCTGTTCGTCAGCCCCGGTTATTATCGGCGTTAATAAGCTCCCCGCTGCAGACCCGGATCTGACCAGGAGCTTCTGGGTTCTGTGTCTGTATCCTACTCATTCCGCTGGGCTTATTGATAAAGAAGTAATTGGTCTCCGGGTGTGCAGAGATCAACTTGCTCAGCCCTCTTTTTAAAATATATTCATCCTGTGCCTTATTTAATCCAGATGCACAAAAAGCCATTTGCTGCTGCATTGTTGGTTTACATTTTTTGAAAAGGCGACTGGTGTAACCTGTGGAATTTGAAATGCAAATAAAAGCTCGTGGGAGTTGAGGCAGAACAAATCAGCATTTATAAAGTGAAAAAGATTTAATGTCTCTGAAATCATTGCGGAGAAAAAAAAAAAAACTGGAGAGGGGGAGTGCTTTTTCAGGGAGTGAATTGTGACGTCAGGTCTTTTTGGAAAAGATGTTATTTTTAAGGTCTGAAACCCGGGTATGTAAAGTGCTTACAGGAAAAACAGATTACAAGATTAACATCTGTTAACATGATCGTTTATCTCCAGCCAAAAATAGGTCAGTTCTTTCTTAAGGAAACACTATGACTGGCGCATGCTTAAATAATAAAATTAAAATAATGAATTCATAAATTAGGACCGGCGATGGTGATACTCTGACCTGTGAAGAACATTTTTTAATTTCGAGATCAGTGAAAGGTCAAAGTCCCTTTTGGGTGTTGAGGACAACTTCACCCCGCGTCCACTACCCGCCCCCCAACCCATGACCCCTCCTTTTCACAGCTAGCTTCCTCTCCGCCCCCACCCCGATTGCTAATTTTCCCTTTCATCCATTGTAGAAGTATAAAATATATTTAAATGGATATTGTCTGACGCCCCCGTAGTTAAAGAAGGCAAACTCTCGGCGAAGATGGCTAACTTTCAGAGCTCTGCTGTTGTTTTACCAATAAATGAAACGGTAGGGAGGGGGGGATAAAAAGGAAACAGCCTTGCAAAGTCTCCCTGCCCCCTGGGTGTGAGTGACGGCTTTCCTGGCCAATCCGCAGCGGCTTTCTCCATCCCGGAGGTAATTTGGGGTGTGAGTGTGTACGCGCGCGCGCGTGCATGCGCCCATGTGTCTGCACACTGTTAAGTCCGACCATCCCCGCGCATCCGCAGGCTCCGAATTTGCACAGTTGTGAGCTGTAGACGTGGACACGCTTTTTTCCGAGTCTGTGCAGCTAGGTTGGCACGCAGCAGTCTCCTCTGAGTGTCCTCCTGTAAAGAATGAGCATCAGAGGTGCTTTCGGATTCAAGGCGAAACCTGCAGAAGGGGAAGCCAAGGAGTGATGTGATTGTGCTTCTCAGAGATTATCGAAATGTGTGGTTTCTCCCGTCTCGTTCCCACGCGACAGACGCGCCCCGCTTCTTGGGGTTAGAGTGTTGGAGCCCACTCGCCCGGCGCTAAGCGTAGCGAAATCGGGAATTGTTGAAACTGGTGTTCACTGTGAAAGTGAAGGGCAGCGTGTACCTTCCAACTTCAGATTTTTTTTTCCTCTCTGGCAGTTGATACTCCGTCCGTGGCAGAGCCTAGAATGTGACCAGTTCACGGTCAGGGAAAGTTCAGCTGCCCACCCGACTTACGAACACGGAGCGCTGGCGGCGCGCGCGCGCACAATGCGCACATTCACGCGCGGAGAGCGTCCCGGGCCGCTCCGCGTTTCCTGCGGTTTAGCCCGGCACCCACTTTCCTCGGAATACGAGTGGTGGTGGCGTGTGGAAGTGTGCGGGCCGGACTGGCCGCGCAGCATCTGCTCAGTATTGGAGCCGCGGCGCTGCTTCGCCCCGGGGCGGACGGCGGTGCTGCAGGAAACGGGTTAAGGCCCCACTCGTGCCCCCTCCTTCCTGGAGACCTTCCCTGGGAGGGACCTGCGCCCCGGCCTCGTCCACGCGCGGTGTATCCGGCTGCGGGGCCGCGCAGCGGTCACCCGGACGGTCCATGGGCGATCCCGGGCGACAAGATCCTAACTGGGCGACGAGGTGGTGTCCAGCCCCGCACCCACCGCCCAGGCCGTTCCCGACCCCTAATCCGAGTAAGACTCGGTCCTCCCCTCCGCCCCCCATCTCTGTGAGCTCGCGGATGGAGGAATGGGTAGCAGGGGGAGGTGTCGCTAGATTAAATCATTCCTGTTTCTGCTCCTCCTGGGGTGCGGCGCGGGGCCCGGGGCGCCGGGGGGCGCGGGGGCCGGGTAGGGGCGGGGGCGCTTACCTGCCCGCCCCGGGGGCGGGGGCGGCGGCCGCGCGCGGCCTGGCTCACTGGGGGAGGGCCGGGGGCGGGGCGGGCGGGGCGGGGAGGGGGGAGGGCCCGGCCTGCGCCCCCGCCCCCCGGCGCCCGCCCCCCGCCCCCGTCATGTGGAGCGGACGTCACACGCCTGCACTGTAACCCAAGAAGTGAAAGAGACGGGGACCCACGGCCCAACTTCGCACCGTAACAAAGGCGGGGGTCCGTGCAGGCCGGAGGGGGTCTAGCTGGGGAGGGATCGGGCTCGCCGGAGCGAGTGGGGGATGGAGCTGGGGGTGGGGCCGCCCTGGGGGGAGATGTTGGAGGGGGGGGCTTGGCAGGGGAGTGAGGCCCTGGTCTGGGAGTGGGGTCCTGGCTGGGGCCGGGGGAGCGGGGACCCGGGCAGGGGTCCACCGGGAACGGGGCAGTGAGGGCCGGGGCGGGGGTCCATGCGGAACGGGGCAGTGGGGGCCGGGGCGGGGGTCCGCGCGGAACGGGGAAGTGGGGGCCGGTGCGGGGGTCTGCGGGTGATGGGGCGGTGGGGGCCCGGGCTGGGGTCTGCGCGAGTCCCTGGCCGGGCGGGGGTGTGCGCGGCGGCGCGGACCGCGCTCCAGGGGCCCCGGCGCCGCCAAGGCCAGGTAATTGGTTTCTATTTTAAACTTCACTTTGTCCTGGCGGAGGTGGGGCGGTGGGAAAGGCGTGGCCCCCGGGCGATTACATAAGGGTACGTACCTAATCTGGTCCGGGCGGGGGGCCGCGCGCGGCTTTGGGCGCGAGGGGCTGGTGGGCACCCGGCCCGGGCGTCCCGGTGCGGGGCTGCAGGGCGTGGAGTTGCTGCGCCCTGCCCGTGGGCCCTGGTAGGTGTCGGCCGTGGGGGCCCCGCTGCACCCCACGCTGGGACTGAAAGCCCCAGGGGCTGGGGGCTGGGCCTGCCGGCGGGGTCCACCGCGTAACAAAGGGCAGGGCTGCGGGACCCTGGGCCGCGCGCGGCGCTGACCTAACGGCAAGTCACAGAAGTCTCAATTAAGCGTGCAACAGAAAGGCATTTCCCCCGTGAACCTGCCCTTATTCTCCAGTCTTGATTAAAGATGATTTAAACATTGAGGTGCTCCAACCCGGTGGCTGTGTGAGACATACCATTAAAGGACTGACTGGAGGAGAATCTAGGGTGGTTATTCTCCCAACAGGATCTTCTCCGGATTATTTTTCCTGCCTCCCTATTAATACGATTGGAGTATTTTGGTTGAGGAATGTAAGTGCTACTTTAGGGAACTCGGCATGCCTGCTATTCGGTAGAATCTTTCTGCTGCTGCGCAAAATAGAGCTGATTTTATCATTTGTTTGTTCCTTCATTTTCTCTGGCATTCTTTGATTGTGGCGTCAAAATAGCTGTGTATTTATATTTACACAGACCGGCCAGAATAAAGTGCCCCGCAAGCCACTGCTGCGCAGCTTTCCCTGTGTGTGGAGTGGGAGGGGCGGAGCTGGCCCCGGTCTGAGGGCTCCGGTCCGGGAGAGGGACAGACAGTTCCTTGAGAGCAACTCCCAGCTCCCTTGAATGGGCCCTGGGAGACCCTGAGTTCCGAGCCAGACTCCAGTATTTTGGTAATGGAATTCGAAGTTTGATGTGTTAAGATACAAATATATCATGTCTGGTATTTTTCTTAGTTCATTAGTAGGGCTTTGTTTTAACTTGCCAATTTGAATATAATGAAACGCTTAAACCACAGTAACATTAAAAAAAAAAAAAAAATCCCAAGGGATGTGCCCTCAAACTCACAGAGATGAATGGGGGAAGTCTCTAAAATGAAACAGAACAGTCAAGGAGCCTATTTGGTAGGTAAAGGAGAGGAGTGCTGCTTCGTTTTATTTCTAAAAGCTGTTGTTTGTCAGAGCAGTCTGTCCCAATGGCTTAATATACTGAAACTTACTCGATCAAGAACTTTTAACGTTTGGATGTGTAATTGATATTAGTCACTGATGACCCAAGAGTAGTTTTCATCACCAGTCTTAATCCCATTGTTAATTTGTAAAGGACCTTTAAAGTTGACTAATTTAGAGATTAAAGTTTTCTAGGGCTCTGAAGTCCCATATGTTTAACTTTGTAACATGTCCCACAGACCAACCCAGGGTAAATTAAATGGGTGATGTTTGTGAAAACAGGTCGATGCTGAAATCGCCTTGTCTCCACTTCCATGAATTAAACTTTAAATTCACTTACCTTACCTGCTCCTACTTGAAGATATCTGAGTCTTACAGGTGGCGCATTTGGTGTGGAGATTAAGTTTAGCAACAATTATGGAAAAAAGAAAAGGAGACTTCTTTAAAGAATAGCTCGGAGTGGGGTAAGCTCTAACAGATGGTTTTCAGCCTTACTAAATAGGGAAAAATGATAATGTGACCTAGGAATTTAAGGAGAGTTTAGTCATGGATAGTTCTTGAAAAACCAGTACTTGGTTTATTGGGTCATTGTGGATTTTTATTTATTCATTTTCTAGGATATGTATTGGTCTTATTCATAAGTTACCAGATCGGCTCTTTTATAAAGAATTTTGTGAGAATGCCTGTAAGTCTGGCCAGAGATTGTGTTTAGAGTTTCAGCTGCATTATACCTTAATGGCATAGAAATAGGAAACTGAAATAGAAGCCGATTCCGTTCAGTGGGAAGGAGCTTGTCCAGCCGTGTCTGCTTTCGTTTGTTAATATGTTTGTTGTCAACATTCAGGATACTACACTCTTTTGGTTTTTATTCCATTTTCAACATTGGTGTTAGTTATATCGTTAAAAGTGGTATTTTGCTTATAATGTCATTAGATTTCTAACTGAATAAAGCAACTCTGTTGTGCAGGAAACATAACTTTTTCACTGGTGTTTGATGGCCACATTTAGCTGGAGACAGCTAAATTTTCTCAGTAACAGGCATAGATTTTGGCAGAAGGATAGAACTAATGAAGAAAGCAGAAGAAAGTGAAAAGATTTTGATCAGATATCTGCAGTCATAAATATTTGAACGTAGAAGTAGCATTCCTTCTTCAAAAGGGAATACTCTAGGTGCTATAAATGTTTCTACATCTTAGCTCTTGGATGGAGTTATTCTGACACAATTCTTTAAAAAATGCATCCCTTTGCTTTCCTAAGCCCTCCCCCTCAGAAGTTCTAGAGGATGTGGGAAACTTTTCTTTAACTCTCTTCTTGCTGAGTGCTGTTGGGAGATACTCGTGGCTCCCTGTGCCGCCCTGGCCGTCTGCGCTGTGCTCCTCTCGGTGTACTCACAGCAGAGCTAGCACCCAGCACGTGGACCTGGCTTGGCTTGCTTAGCACTGGGCACCTTTGATCTTCTTCTCCAGAATTCTGAATGTCTAAATAGGAAAAACTCACTGCATCACCGTCGTTAGCTCCCAGATCCTCACTCTCTTGGTAGGAAACCACATCTCACTTGGCTTTGCATCTTTCAAGTGAATAGCAGCGTCAGGATGTGGCTTCCTTCTGCAGTCTGATCGGAAAATGCAGAGACCGGCTAGCAGGATGGAGCTTTGGGATGGCAGATGTGAATGTGGGGTGTGGGTGTGCGTCCCTGGGCACCTGGAGTTTGGGTACCAGCAATTTTTTGACTGGTCGCTGGGTTTGGCGCTCACTGGCGGTGTGAGTCACTCGTGAGACTGTGGCCCTTTTCTCCTTCCGGTCTCCTCCTTGGGGATGTCACCCCTGACCTTTTCCAGCTGATGACCAGCAGTATGTTGGCAGTGGTCTGTTTGGGATTAAATGAGCCTTGGGACCATGAGAGTGACAGCATTTTTCAGATTCAAGCCTTGGTGTCTCTTCTGTCTGCCTCCAGAAACAAGTGAATTTGGGGAGGGGGGAGGGGGGACTTTTCTCTTTGATGGAGGGGTGACCTTTGCCCTGAGTGAGATTCGCTCCCCACCAGAGTGAGTGTGGGGGCACTGATTTATAGGAGGGCATCCTCTTTATTTTTGGACTCCAGCTATGAATAACTTGCAGTTTACAGAAATGCTGGCAAATTGTCACAAGCCTGTATTAAGAGAGGAATCCTATCAAATGTTTATTTATGAAGAATTTCTTAATAAAACTAACCTTATGGGAAGAATAAGGAAAAAGTTTCATTATAAATTTGAAATGTCTTACCCAGTTCTTTAGAAAGCATCTTTATTTTAAAATTAATTTTCTTCAGGAGAGAGCTGTTTTAGGGTCTCCACTTAAATAGCTATGGGAGGAGTATGCATGCAGGCCCCATAAATGCATTACTTGTAAGTGAGAGTTACACTCTCTGCCAAGGTGTACCAAGTGTGTTTCAGACAGACTGGTCAGAATGAGCAGTTGCAACTGTCTGTTTGGTGTATTCTTTATCCCTCGCATCTGGCTACATGTGATTTGGGCAGCTGCAGATTCTGTTTCCAGAGCTAATGCTGGTTGTCATGTTTATGTCCAGAATGAACTGTTTTCCAGCAGCATATATCGGAATCGTAACAAAGTGTAATTTTTGTGGCTCTCGACATCCCTTAAAAGTAGTTTTCCAAAAAAGAGCTGGTGTTCAGTCTTCGATTCAAATGGCACTGAGAATCACAAAGCAGCAATAATTAGAAATGCAACTCTTTTTGGAACCCAAACATGTAAATATGTGTAAAATGATGAGTCAAGCACCACCGCAGAGTGTCGAAAAAATCAATTCAAAAAGCAGCTCCATTGGGTGTAGGTAGATTTTCCTGTGTATTTCAAATATGTGTTCATTCTGGTAGGTTTTCTTTTTCTTTCTGTTCTGTTGTGGTTGATGTTTTGCAGTCAGGAATTTAATCCAGTTGTTACATTCTGAAAACCGACTTTAAGAAATAGGTATTACATGTGACCTGAAGTTCAGACACTTCCTCAATGGAGGGTTGAAAGGAGGAGACCTAACGTGTTTCCTTCAGGAGGAAAGTAAGCTGGCACTCTCTTCCTCCAGAACCAGGTAGGCTGCCTCTCACCATTGCTGGCACCGGAGACTGCTGTTGTCAGCTCAGCCCTCGTGCAGCTGTCTTGCTCTTTTCTTGCTCACTCAGGAGATGGGGAGCGTAGGCTAACGTGGTGTTAGCTTTCACGACATAGTTGAAGGGAGACTGAAAAATTGAGGTTCTCTGGTAAAACTCTAGTTTTTTTCTTAGGCACTCGGAATTAAAAATGAAACCCTTTCCCAGCATTATTTGATCTTCACTCGAAAAACCCTCCCTCTCCAACTCTTCCCATGTGAAAGGAAAGGATATTTGTTTAGGAATTTTTGTCCTTTGTCTCAGAGAAGGGCAACATGTGCCTGTGTTTGCCATATGGCACTGTTTAACCTGTGTTGCTCGGACTGACTGGGGCTGCGTGAGGCGCTGATTCCTTCCAACATTCCAGAATGTTCTTTGAAAGTTGGGACAGTGAAGGATGCATCCAGAGCTGTGCTGAGAGGCTGTTCCCGGCTTCCTCAGCGTCTTGTTCGGTTGGTATTTGAGGCTGTGAGCAAGTGTCGCTTTTCTTTTTCTTCCCTGAAATAATGTTTGTGGGAAAAGAGTTTGACATTAAATGTTGGCTGATTGTGTGGATTCAGGAAGACACACAGCCCCGAGTGAGTAGTTAAAACTTCTGCTGGTTGTAAATGGGCTGAAAGTTGGGCTGGTGAGACAGGATTTCCACTGTGTAGTTCCTAATTATTTTGGTGACTTTAACCTAGAGCTAAAAAATATGTGTTATTTTCCTTCTTAAAAAATTAGCTTTTTATTATTATTTTTCTTAATGGATGGATGAACCCTTGAACAGATGGGTGATCCTAATTTATAGTTTAAACTTTTGTGGCTGCTTTTGTTCTGGGATTATCTAAAGGCAAATCTGTGATGTTTTCACTGAAGAACTTGTTTTATTTACACATGTTATTTGGAATGTTTAGATAGACATGTATGTGATCACAAGCTTCTCTGTTACATGCTGCATCTCTGGAATGGATGGATGTGGGCTTGGATGAAGAGTCTGCCTCCAATTTTTTGGGGGGGATGTTTTTATTAAGATATAGTTGACATTTAACATTGTATGAGTTTAAGGTATACGATATTTTGGTTTGATATTTCTTTAATTGAAGTATGGTTTACAATACACATAGGTATCAGGTGTATAACATAGTAATTGGATATTTTTATGGATTGTACTCCACATAAAGTTATTATAACACACTGACTGCAGCCCCTGTGCTGTGCATTGTCCTTATGTCTTGCTTGTCTTCTGCGTATGTAGAGGTACCTTTTACCTCTTGGTCCCCTTCACCTATCTTGCCCGTCCCCCACTCCGCTTGCCCAGAAACTACTAGGTTGTTGACTGTAACTGTGAGTCGGTTTCTGTTCTTATTTATTTACTTTCGGAGAAGGCAATGGCACCCCACTCCAGTACTCTTGCTTGGAAAATCCCATGGACGGAGGAGCCTGTTAGGCTGCAATCCATGGGGTCGATAAGAGTCGGACACGACTGAGCAACTTCACTTTCACTTTTCACTTTCATGCATTGGAGAAGGAAATGGCAACCCACTCCAGTGTTCTTGCCTGAAGAATCCCAGGGACGGGGGAGTCTGGGGGGCTGCCGTCTATGGGGTCGCACAGAGTCGGACACGACTGAAGTGACTTAGCATAGCATTATTTACTGTTAGTTGGGGGGTGGTTACTTCACAATGTTGTGTTGGTTTCTGCCATACATCAGCAGGAATCAGCCATTGGTCTACACGTGGCCCCCTTCTTTTGACTCTCCCTCCCACCCTCCACCCCATCCCACCCCTCCGGGCCATCACTGAGCCGCGGGGTTGAGCTCCCTGTGCTATACAGCGCCTTCCCACTAACTGTTTCACATGTGTAATGTGTGTTTCAGTGCTACTCTTCTTGTTTTTAAGGTCCCGTATGGCTGCAGAGCTGCCCATCAAAGCTCCTGGGTCTCTAGACAGTTTCTTGCTGAGTCAGCCTCCTCAGCTTTAATCATGCTGTTCCCCGTTTTAAGGAAAGAAGTGAACACATTACCTTCGTCCATGTGTGTGTTGCCTGTAAAGTGCACGTGGGCACGTGAGGATGGGAGGGTAGTGCTGGGCACCACTCAGGGAGTCAGACGGATGAGAATCACGCAGGTGGGCACATGAGGATGGGGGTTGGGGCGGGCCGGGTACCGCTCAGGGAGTCTGAGAGATGTGAACTGTGCAGGTGGGCACCTGAGGATGGAAGGCAGGGCCAGGTACTGCTCAGGGAGTCTGAGTGATGTGAATGAAGGCCACTTTGCCTGACACATAATTCCTATTGACACCATCAGTGACCCAGGGAGATTTCTGTGCCAGTCTGAGAAAATACCATCATTCACATTGGTAATCATAGTCCCAGCAGATTTAGACTCATCACTCCAAGGCTTTCTGTGTCTTTAGCGTGACCATTAGCATAATGGTGATAATTTGTTCCTTTGACTCACACTGAGCATAATTGAAATCAGTGTTATTGTGATGAGCATAGCACAGCCCAGGTGCTCAAGTGGCTTCTTTAGCTCAGAAACGGCTTTTTACGCTTTAAAACAAGAGGCGAGGATAATGATCTCATTCCAAAAAACAAAAAACATAACTCTAAGTAAATAACTGAATTCCTAATGTAAAAATACTTGCCATAGCAACGTAAACTTGGGACAATTCTGTAGAGTCATGGGGTTAGTGGTTTAGTGGTAGGATTAAAATTGGCCTCAGTAAATTACCCTGGTGACAGAAAAGCAGAGTCTGTTAATGGTTTTACAGGAAGATTGGCTTATCAGTTATTTTCTAGGTTGACGAAAGATTATGGGCTGCTTAAAATTTGAACTTGACAAAGGAAGGTTAATTTTCCTAACAGCTATTATACACTTGAAAGTATCTGTAGGGACTGGTTAAAAAAAGAAGATACCGCAGTTAGAATTTGGGATTTATTTTGTGCATGTGGGTGTCAGTTGATGGACGGTCCAGTGTTTGTTTAGCTACGAATGTTCAGGGCTGTTGAGAGTGTGTATTTCAGCCAGCGGTTAAATGAGGTCTTCCCAGTGTCCATGGAAATAGTAGACTATTTTGGAAAGTGCGTGAGCTCTTTGGGGCCACAAAGGCACCATTTAGACGAGCACTGAGCTGCACGTCGTGGCCCAGGCAGGCTACGGTGGCCCACTGCTGCCCAGGGTGCTTGTTAGGTCTGCGGGGTTTTCAGTTGATTCTATAGAATGACCGTGAAAGGAGACACTTACTTCCCTGGTTATTTACCTTTCTTTGTGCATTGATGTTATTTCTGTTTGGGCTTGTTTAAAAGGGTTCATATTGAGAGTTATACCTATGTCACTGGCTGGCGGCTTAGGGATGCTTTGGGGGTGAATTGGACTTTTTACAGGTACTGAAACACAGAAGGATTTGGTGACTCAGCCACGGTGACGGAGTTGACCTCACACCCAGGGCTCCTGAGTCGCAATCTCGTGCCCCCTCTGATGTCCCCCGATGCCCTGTGGTGAGCGCACGGAAGGAGGTGAGGTTGCAGCTTGTTGAGAAGGCTCAGGGCTGATCGGACCTCTGAACTCTGCGGGTGTAGACCCAGCAGGCAGGTTCTTTACCGCTAGCGCCACCTGGGAAGTAAGGTGTAAATGAGTCAAGAACAAGGAAGTGAAATAATAGGTCCTGATGAGGGCAAAGTAGGATTTCGCATCCAGCTCATCGTGTTCCCTCCAGCGGATTTACTTGAACTGAAATGTAGAATCTGAGTCTTCTGGCCACTAAAAGTGAGTGAAATAGGGCTCTTGATATGTCGACTAGATGACGAGGGCAGAACTCACACCAGCTCTCCTGTGAAGGAGGAGGGTTTTGTCCTGTAAGTTTGTATGTTGGGCTTTTTCGCACAGGCCTTGTGTTTTCACATAGCCGACCTTCAGCGGTGCTCTTGGAGAGAGTCTGTGGTGGCTTGCAAAGGGGGTTCCTTGGAGCTCCCCTGGAGCAAGGGTGTCAGAATACAGCATCCCGAGTTGAGAGCTGTTTTTTGAGTCCCCATGACAACATGATCCCAGGTATTGAGCACTACAGTTTATCGTTGTGAGTTGAGTTTTTATCTTTAAGGGCCTAACACAGACTTGAATCGAATTGAGTGACCACATGAATAACCAGCCCCCCCCCAAGCAAATAGCTCATAAATGTTCTATCAAGGCTCATTCCTTTTTATGAACATTGGTTCCACGCCTGTCATGTTCTGTGTGTTGTTTGGTATTCGTCACAGTCGGGAGAGAGGAGCTCATTCTAGCCCCTTGCCCCCAGGAGACTCTCGTGGTTAAGGAACTTGGGTCGTTTGAGCAGACCAGATTCTGGGTAGTCACCTGGAGTCTGACCCTCCTCGTGCTTGTTGAAACCTAACTTTGAGTCTTGGTCTGAGCCCCCTGGAGTTGTGTCTCTCTGTGGAGATCACGTCGTGGAAGACCAGTGTCCCTCCTCTGGGCCTCTGTTCAAGGTGGCCTGGGTGACCGATGCGTCACCAGGGGGACTGGGAGCCAGGGTCAGGGTGCCCTCAGCGGGGACCGGCCCCCGAGCAGGCGGGCCTTGCGCAGTGTGTGGTTGTGTCTTATGTGAAGATGAGCAGAAGGAGGAATTTACAGGGTGGTCTGGGGATTTGAAGTGAGGAGACCCCTGCGTCAGCGTCCAGTCGTCCAGCCAGCCAGGAGTCCCAGCCCCTGTTCTTCAGGTCGACTTGCAGAGCCTGCACCAAAGCCCAGGAGGGCCCGATCTTGGGAAGCCAGGTCCTTGTTGGGCAGGGGTCAGCAGCCTTTGTCTGTGAAGGGCCGGATAGTAAACATTTGGGGCTTTGTGGGCCAGAATTTCTCTGCAGGGGCTCATTCTGTCTGCCTTGTAGCAGTCAGAGAAGCAGTCACAGACAGCGTATCGGTGAGTAAACAAGCTCTGTGGATACTGAAACTTGATTTCATGTCATTTCACATGTCATCAAATGCTCTTCTCTCTTTGATTTTTACCCCAGCCACCGTCCTCAGCTTATACACAAGCTGCACAAAAACAGGTGGCTGGCAAGCTGACTGGCCCCAGTGGGCTGACCATCCTGCTAGGCCGTGCTGCCTGGTAGTAGAACATTTTCAGTTTTGATTTTCTAGTTACCCCATGCAAAAAGGGTAAAGAAATGGGTAAAATTAATGATACGGTTTATTTAACCTGGTAGATCCAAAATGTTCCTTGAACACGTGATGACGTAAAAGTTACTACTGAGATGTTCTTGGCTCTCTGTCTCGCTCTGAGCCGTGGAAATCCCCGAGGATCTTACACTCGGAGCTCAGCCCGACGTGGCCGTGCCCGATTTGGAGCCTGTGGGGCTGGAACAGCTGTGGGGCTGGAGATGCTGTCGGGGGTGGGAGCCGGAGCTGAGATTCATCAGGGACTTGCACTCCCCCAGTTCAGCTGTTGGTAGACAAGGATTCTAAGGGGCGGTGCAGGACACTTTGGAAATATCTCAGATATTTCCAGAATCAGAGCAGCATAATTAAGGGATAAAAGTTCCCTTCTACCATTCTCAAGGTCTGTGCAGGAGCAGTGTGTGTGGGGTGCTGGGAAGGGCAGCTGAAGGAGGCACTGGGGTGTCCAGCAGCCCGAGGCTGACCCCGCCGTGTGTCTGTCCTCCGGAGAGTCCCTGGTAAATCGGCCCAGCACCCTCGGAAGCAGGAGCCGGCCTGTCCAGATATTCCTCTGGATTCCTGCAGCTGGGCCCCTGCCTCTGATGCAGCATCCGGTAACTCAGGTGTGTTAATCCCGGATTGCAGGCGTGTGGGAAGGAGTTGTAGTGCAACATGCAGCCTCTGGCTTCCTGTCTCATATCCAGTCGTGTTGACTTCTGGCTGGTTGTGAAGCCCGTGTGCCTTAACTTGTTCATCTGTGAAATGGGGTCAGACGCTGGCCTCCCCCGAGGGCCCGCAGAGCACACTGTGCAGTGCACCAAAAAGAAAGGGAGCCCGAGAGCAGACTAAACTGCAGATGAAGGCCACTCAGGAATTTCAGAACACAGAAGGAAAGTTGTGATGGTTCTGGTTTATTCTGTCTCATCTAGTGGTAATTTTATATGTAGCATGTAAAAATATAAACTTTACATCCAGCATAAAAGGCATTTAATTCTTCCTACTTTTTGCACATTAAAGAAAAAGTCTGTTTATTTTACAAGCAGGTGAGACCTGTGGTCTAATTCAGTGAGATAGATGTTCTTTATATTCAGCATACGTGTGTGCTCAGGTGCTCAGTTGCATCTGACTCTTGTGACCCCATGGACTGTAGCCCATTAGACTCCTCTGTCCCTGGGATTCTCCAGGCAAGAATACTGGAGTGGGTAACCGTGCCCTCCTCCAGGGGATCTTCCAGACCCAGGGATGGAACCTGGATCTCCTGCAGGTGGATTCTTGATCACTGAGCCACCAGGAAAGCCCTCCCTGGGAAGCCTATTAAGGCTTAAATCTTAATTCTCCTCATTTTTGTTTTATTAACCTCACAATACAGAAAGCGACTGTATAAAACATGGAAACTGTCTAGTTTGCCTGGGGGCTTAAGGTAAGCCTGGAGTGTAAACCCCAGGCAGAGTTCACTGATAATTTTGTGTGTCGTTGTTGTAATGATGATCAGACACCAACAAAACGCTCTCTGTGCGGAGGAGCAGAGTGTTTTTCTGAGATTATGGTTTTGCAGAGCCTCCCCTCACATTCTTCACGGATGACCTAGTGCCCATCTCGTTTCTGCTCCCAGGTCCTGAGATGTGAAATACGGGGGTTGGATGAAAACGCAGTATGCTTTGAGCTCTGTATCAAAGCTCGTGGAAATGCCAGGGTGGGGGCTTTTCACTCAGGAGGGCGGTGTGGATGCAAAGGGAAAACCTCTCCCTCACGATGGACCTGGAACCAGTGTCCTTCATCAGTCTTCTTAAAGTAGGTCATTTCAGTGTAACCCTATTAATAATAATAACAATGAAGATTCCTTTTCCCCAGATGGGCAGCAACAGTTCAGAAAAGCTGCTTCTCAGAGGGAAGAGTCAAGTCAGTAATAAGAGCAAATGGACCTCCTTTAAGAGGGTGATGCTTCTTTTAAGGAGAAGAGGGTTAAATGTAGTGTTATGATTCCGTTCCTTCGTATCCGCAGTGTTTTTGAGGATGGTTTGTGTCTTATTCCTGCGCTGTAAGGCATCACAGTGAGAGACACGGAGGTCCTGCCCTCGTGGGCTTTACAGTGGGCCATGTCGTGAGTGTGGCCGAGTGTGATGGGGGTGTTTGGCTACCAGCTGGAAGGGGATTTACGGGTTTAAAATTGCAAGAGAATCACATTGTGTCAGTATATTTATTACCTGCCACAGTCAGGCACAAAACCCTGCCATTCCAGGAGTCGGCGCAGAGCGAGTCTGTGTCCCCACGAATCTTGAGACTGCTGCTCCTGCTGGCTGTTAAGCTGTCACGTTTTTGAGGTGAGACCTGGTTAAACTGCTTCCTGATTGTGGGGCTGGTCCTGCTCTTGGCCTCCAGGCTATGGTCTACCTGCTGCTCCTGCCTGAGAGTCCAGGTTCCGGTCAGCACATTTCGCGTTTAGACTTTAGTATTTAGACTGAAGGTCACGTTGCATTTCTCACCCTATCAATCACCGAAATGCTTCTTTGGATAGATAAATGGTGTTGAAACAGACTAGAATTCTGTTGATTCTCTCGCCTATGGACTCACAGTATCAGTGTTCAGGAAACTTACCGGACCTAAAAGAAAAAAAAAGATCGGCTGGCATTCCTGTGGGATAACAAAGTCCAGATCAACGCTGTTCAGCTCTGAGAAAAAGCGCTGTTTCTCTTTTTCTGTTTCAGTGGCCTAGCTAAACCTTGCTTTAGATGTGTGCAGGTTGAGGCAAAGGGTTATTTCCACTTAAAGGAGAAATGAGAACTGTCGGTGTCAGGATCACCACTTTTTACTGTGTGGACCTGGCATTCTTAGCAGAGTTTTGCCAATTTACATGCTCAACGTGTTGGATTTCATCAGTTAGTTCAGTTCAGTTGCTCAGTCGTGTTCAGCTCTTTGCGACCCCATGGACTGCAGCACGCCAGGCTTCCCTGTCCATCACCAACTCCCAGAGTTTACTCAAACTGATGTCCGTAGAGTCGGTGGTGCCATCCAACCATGTCATCCTCCGTTGTCCCCTTCTCCTCCTGCATTCAGTCTTCCCCAGCATCAGGGTCTTTTCCAATGAGTCAGTTCTTCGCAGTTGGATTTCATAAGTGGGTCCTTTGCTAAGAAAAGATTGAAGGCCCCGGAGATGGTCACCCTGAATTGGCTGCACATCTGGGGGCTCAAAGAGCTTAGGCGGTTTCTACCCGTCATGTGAAATTTACGGGTATTCATTTGCCTGAGGATCTGCTAGTCAGATGGGACTTCAGGATGACAATAAATTCAAGTGTTCTGATTAAAACATCCCTTTCTTAGACAAACCATGGCTGGTCTTGGAGGTTAGTGGGAAGCAGACACAGGATTGCAGGCTTACATTTAATCACATGGGGCAGAATTTCTTTCCTCTCCACTTGCACGCTTAATTCACCGTAAGATGTCTGAAGTTGAAGCTATGAATATGAGCTCCGTCCTATTTTTAATTTTGAGGATTCGTGGGAGCTGAGCACAAATGATGTCCTTTCCCATTCTCCCAAAACTTTGTCTTCTTTGGTAGCATCCCATTTTCTGGCAGAGAGTTGATCTGAATGTCATTATTCTGGAAATTAATATATGAAGCTTCACATTTTAATAATTGAGCCAGAATTAAACGTGGACATCTGGGGCCCGAACCTTATGCTGTGTTTCTCTTGTGTAAGGGGTAAAGACCGACACAGTACTTCACTTTGAAGACATAGAGGTTTTCAAAAATAAGTTACATATAAGTTTACAAAATGGTACGAAGACACGGCACTTTTCCTTTAGGTCTGCTTCTGCTCCTTCATTCAGTCATGTCCGACTCTTTGCGACCCCTTGGACTGTAGCCTGTCCATGGAATTTTCCAGGCAGGAATACTGGAGTGGTTCCCACTTCCTTCTCCAGGGGATGTTCCCAACCCAATCAAACCCAAGTCTCCTGCGTCTGCTGCATTGTAGGTGGATTCTTTACCACTGAGCCACTGAGGAAGCCCCCGGTGGGAGTGGAGTTCAGCGTAAATAACTTGTTAAAAGCAAGAGAGTTCCAGAAGACCATCTATTTCTGCTTTATTGACTGTGCCGAAGCCTTTGACTGTGTGGATCACAATAAACTGGAAAATTCTGAAAGAGATGGGAATATAAGACCACCTGACCCGGCTCTTGAGAAATCTGTATGCAGGTCAGGAAGCAACAGTTAGAGCTGGACATGGAACAACAGACTGGTTACAAATAGCAAAAGGAGTACATCAAGGCTGTATATTGTCACCCTGCTTATTTAACTTCTATGCAGAGTACATCATGAGAAACGCTGGGCTGGAAGAAGCACAAGCTGGAATCAAGGTTGCCTGGAGAAATATCAATAACCTCAGATATGCAGATGACACCACCCTTATGGCAGAAAGTGAAGAAGAACTAAAGAGCCTCTTGGTGAAATTGAAAGAAGAGAGTGAAAAAGTTGGCTTAAAGCTCAACATTCAGAAAATGAAGATCATGGCATCTGGTCCCATCACTTCATGGCAAATAGATGGGGAAACAGTGGAAACAGTGGCTGACTTTATTTTTTGGGGCTCCAAATTCATTGCAGATGGTGACTGAAGCCATGAAATTAAAAGACGCTTACTCCTTGGAAGAAAAGTTATGACCAACCTAGATAGCATATTCAAAAGCAGAGACATTACTCTGCCAACAAAAGTCTGTCTAGTCCAGGCTATGGTTTTCCCAGTGGTCATGTATGGATGTGAAAGTTGAACTGTGAAGAAAGCTGAGCGCCGAAGAATTGATGCTTTTGAACTGTGGTGTTGGAGAAGACTCTTGAGAGTCCCTTGGACTGCAAGGAGATCCAATCAGTCCATCCTAAAGGAGATCAGTCCTGGGTGTTCATTGGAAGGACTGATGCTGAAGCTGAAAATCCAATATTTTGGCCAGCTGATGTGAAGGGCTGACTCATTTGAAAAGACCCTGATGCTGGGAAAGATTGAAGGCAGAAGGAGAAGGGAACAACAGAGGATGAGGTGATTGGATGGCATCACCGACTCCACGGACATGAGTTTGGGTAAACTCTGGGAGTTGGTGATGGACAGGGAAGCCTGGCATGCTGTGATTCACGGGGTCGCAAAGAGTCTGACATGACTGAGTGACTGAACTGATACCTGATGACTTGTTAATTGATTTTCAATCATGTATTTGAACAATTGAATTATAGACAAATACTTAGGGTAGCATTCTCCTTGCTGAAATTAAACTATTTCTTTTCGAATAATTGTACAAAATGCATAGCTGGTAGACTGCAAAGACTCTTAGTATCTTTGCCATCGAGATATTTGCAATCCAAAGTAAAAGTTGCATTTTGAGAAAAAAGGCCGTGTGTGACATTTCACAATGTTTTTGTAATTTTTACTTTATGCAGGCTGCTGTGTACTGACTGCCTTCTCGATATCAATCACTGTATTAGGCATTGAAGTCCATCAGCTTCATGAATGTACTTGGATTTTTAATATACATACATGTTGTTCAGTTGCTAAATCCGGTCTGACTCTTTGTGACTCCATGGATTGCAGCATACCAGACTTTCCTGTTCTCCACTATCTCCCAGAGTTTGCACAAACTAATGTCCCTTGAGTCAGTGATGCTATCCAACCACCTCATCCTTTGTCACCACCTTCTCCTCCTGTCCTCAGTCTTTCCCAGTATCAGGTTTTTTTTCCCCAAAATTAAAATGGGAGTTTTCTGTCAACTTATTTTCTCAATTTTTTTTTTGAGTGGTTATGGGATCTTAGTTCCCCAACCAGGGGTCGAACCCTCACCCCCTGTATTGGAAGGGCAGAGTACTAACCACTGGACCACCAGATAAGTCCTACAACGTACTCTTCTTAAGGGATGAGCAGAGTGTAGCGGCTGGCACACCCCATCCTGGTTTTTAAGTGCCCAGTACCCCGTGAGGTCTGTTCTGAGCCACAGGGAGGGGACCTGGTGGGAGCAGCCAGTGGGCAGGGCCTGGAGCCAGCAGCTGGATGTTGCCCTGGGAAGCTGCACTGCGTGTGTCCCCGTAATGGACGCTTGTGTCGCTGAGGGTTTCCTAGTGTGCAGAGAGCCTCTCTGACACACGTGGTTTTGTGCATGTGTTGGAATGTTTCTTTGGGATTAGGTCCCCAAGATGGAGTTTTTGGCCGGAAGGGGCGTTTTCATTGAGTGATATTGTTGAGTTTCCATCAGGATATCAAACTGTCATTTCACACCCTCAGCAGCAGTCAGGGACGTGAGGCTTTGTCTTTGTCAGCTCTTGATGTTATCAGTCTTTCAGTCTTGGGCAATCTGATAGGGAAAATACGCACCAGATTTTAAAAATTTAAAGCCACATTGAGCATTTCTTAGTGTCTGTTGACTATTATTTCTCTTGTGAACCACCTGTTCACTTAACTCGGTCAGTTTTTCACTGAGTTATTTATGATTTGTTGCTTTGTAGGAACATTTTCTTTATTAGGACAGTAGCTCTCTGCTCTGTTGTCTCAGATAACTTATGGTTTCAGTTTAGTTCAGTTCAGTCGCTCAGTCATGTCCGACCCTTTGTGACCCCATGAATTACAGCATGCCAGGCCTCCCTGTCCATCACCAACTCCCGGAGTTCATCCAAACTCATGTCCATCAAGCTGGTGATGCCTTCCAGCCATCTCATCCTCTGTTGTCCCCTTCTCCTCCTGCCCCCAATCCCTCCCAGCATCAGAGTCTTTTCCAGTGAGTCAACTCTTTGCATGAGGTGGCCAAAGTATTGGATTTTCAGCTTCAGCATCAGTCCTTCCAAAGAACACCCAGGACTGGTCTCCTTTAGGATGGACTGGTTGGATCTCCTTGTAGTCCAAGGGACTCTGAAGAGTCTTCTCCAATACCACAGTTCAAAAGCATCAATTCTTTGGCGCTCAGCTTTCTTCACAGTCCAACTCTCACATCCATACATGACCACTGGGAAAACCATAGCCTTGACTAGACGACCTTTGTTGGCAAAGTAATGTCTCTGCTTTTGAATATGCTATCTAGGTTGGTCATAACTTTCCTTCCAAGGAGTAAGCGTCTTTTAATTTCATAGCTGCAGTCACCATCTGCAGTGATTTTGGAGCCCAAAAAAATAAAGTCAGCCACTGTTTCCACTGTTTCCCCATCTATTTGCCATGAAGTGATGGGACCAGATGCCATGATCTTCGTTTTCTGAATGCTGAGCTTTAAGCCAACTTTTTCGCTCTCCTCTTTCACTTTTATCAAGAGGCTTTTTAGTTCCTCTTCACTTTCTGCCATAAGGGTGGTGCCATCTGCATATCTGAGGTTATTGATATTTCTCCAGGCAATCTTGATTCCAGCTTGTGCTTCTTCCAGCCCAGCGTTTCTCATGATGTACCCTGCGATATTAAGAAGAGGTGGCAAGAATACACAGAAGAACTGTACAAAAAAGAGCTTCACGACCAAGATAATCACGATGGTGTGATCACTCACCTAGAGCCAGACATTCTGGAATGTGAAGTCAAGTGGGCCTTAGAAAGCATCACTACGAACCAAGCTAGTAGAGGTGATGGAATTCCAGTTGAGCTATTTCAAATCCTGGAACATGATGCTGTGAAAGTGCTGTACTCAATATGCCAGCAAATTTGGAAAACTCAGCAGTGGCCACAGGACTGGAAAAGGTCAGTTTTCATTCCAACCCAAAGAAAGGCAATGCCAAAGAATGCTCAAACTACTGCACAATTGCACTCATCTCGCATGCTAGTAAAGTAATGCTCAAAATTCTCCAAGCCAGGCTTCAGCAATACGTGAACTGTGAACTTCCAGATGTTGAAGCTGGTTTTAGAAAAGGCAGAGGAACCAGAAATCAAATTGACAACATCCACTGGATCATGGAAAAAGCAAGAGAGTTCCAGAAAAACATCTATTTCTGCTTTATTGACTATGCCAAAGCCTTTGACTGTGTGGATCACAATAAACTGTGGAAAATTCTGAAGGAGATGGGAATACCAGACCACCTGACCTGCCTCTTGAGAAACCTATATGCAGGTCAGGAAGCAACAGTTAGAACTGGACATGGAACAACAGACTGGTTCCAAATAGGAAAAGGAGTACGTCAAGGCTGTATATTGTCACCCTGTTTATTTAACTTATATGCAGAGTACATCATGAGAAACTTTTTATCTCTTTTCTCTTCTTCACTTTGTGTAAGGTCTTTTTGCTCCAGAAACATTCAAATAGCCTCCATCTAAGTTGTTTCTCAAAATCTGTATGACCGTAACTGATTTTTTTTTTTTTTTTGCATTTGAGCAAGTGAATAAGAGTGTGACAGGCCTTTTGATTTCTTACCTGATTATTGTTCTGTGGCTTCTTCTATTGATTCCTGAATAGATTTTGGATGTTTATTTAGGGCTTACCTGGTGGCTCAGGTGGTAAAGAATATTTTAATAGAAAATTAGTAATTTCTTTCAATATTATCACATTTGTTAATGTAGAGCTTTGAAGAACATTATATTCTTTTAATTCTCCTTACTTTGGTGGTCCATGGATTTAATTTCCCCCAGCTCCTACTTTATTTTTTGTTTTTGATTAGGCCAGCTTGTCAGTTTTCTCATTCACTGGGCTTATCAAAGAGCCAATTATTGACTTTATCAGTTTTGCTGGGTTTTTTTCTCATTTGTAGTTACCTTTTAAAATTCAAGTTTAAGGCTTTTAAGGCTTTTGTGGTTACTTCTTGACTTGAATACTTCACGTGCGTGTTTTCTCTATTTTTAATCCCACAGCTGGTTACCCTTTCAGCTTTCTGTGTGCCCCATATATTTTGACACAGAGGGATTCAGGAGAGGTTTGCAGTTGCCCCATGATCTTCTCCTGCCCCAGGAGTTGTTACAGAAAGTTCAAAATTTTCCAAATGGCTGATCTTTTGTTACTGTTGTTTTTGCTTTCACTTGGTAGTTTTTGCTGTCACATTACTATATCTGAAGCTTGGGAGACCTGCGCTGTTTCTGATTTATGGAACCGTTAGAGCTCATCTTTGTGGTCAGCATGTAGCCCCCTTATGTTCTATCCTTAGTTTAGCAAACTGGCCAGTACGGGGTCTGACGTTACATACTCGATAATCCCTACTGTTTCATTCATGTCTGCTATTGTTTTTGCCTTTTTAATCTCTAGGTTTAAGAGAGATTTGTTAATTCTCCCAGATCCATTTTGTCTCCTGTGATCTATCCATGTATTCACTGGGGTGTTTGCTTTATGTATTTGGTTCTGTGTTATATGATTTTAACATGTAGGACAGCCTCATCCCTGATGGTTTCTTTTTTTACCCTTAATCATTATAATATGACTTTTGTGCAATTGAATACCTTTTTCAAACCATGAATTAAACTTTTAGTGATATTTCTATTTTCACTCTTGTTTATTTGCATTTTTCTGTTTTATTTTATCTATATGTTATCCAGCTTTTCTGAATTTCTTCATTTGGGGTGTCTTTTGTACAGGGCAAAGAGTTGGATTTAGTTGTTAAGCCCTTCATTGAGTCTTTTTAAATAAATAAGTTGATCCATTTATATTTTTTGCTGAAACAGATTAGATGTTCTTTCCTACTTAGAAAAACTTTTATCTGATTTTATGCTTTCTTTTTTATTTATTGGTAAAAGAATCATGTTTCTCTTCTTTAATCCTTGAAATCAGAAGATAGAAGGTTCTGTGTTTTCAGTTCTATCAATGGTTATAACTTTTGCTTAAACCCCTGTTTCTCAATTTATCGACTTCAGTAACAACATAATTTGACTTCCTCTTCGGGGAGGATGAAGAAATGAAAGCGCCTCTGTTCCCTTCCTCCCTTTCTTCATTTCTTCCCCTCTTCCCATGTGCTATTGTAATTCCTTTTCTGCATGTGGTTTAGTCTACAATTGTGAATTTATTATTCTTATGTTGTATATAATGTCTTGTAAGAAATGTAACAATTGCATGTTTATATATACCTCACAAATACTTAGACTTGATTCTATCTACACATTTCTTTGCCTATTGGGTTCAATGATCATTGTCAGATTTGTTTCATTTTTATTGTTTTGCGTGTGAGTTCTCTGAGTCACGTGTTTGACTGGATTCTTTTTCCTAGTAGATTGTAAAGGAGGTTGTGGTGAGGACTGGGGCCCTTGTGGAAGTTGGTTCTCTGAGGAGAGGGTGCTGGGTCAGGACGGAGCTGTGGGCAGCGGTCAGAGCCTCAGAGAGCCTGGAGGGCATGTGGGTGCATGTGTGTGGGTTTGTGTGTGTGTGTGTACACATACATATGTGTGTGAGGACAGCAGGTGGCGTCTGAGAGGTCTTTAAGGGCTGTGAGTGATCTTGAGGACGCTGGGCTCTCACCAGTTATGAGGTGATGGGTTCTGGGTGACCCCTCAGTGTCTGCAGCAGAGTGCTCACCAGAGCAGGGGACTGAGAGGAGTCCATTTTCAGAAGATGATGCTGGGCAGTGCTCAGGGAGGGTGGTACTCCGGGCAGACCAGTGGCCATAAGACTGGAGAAAAGGGGGACCTGAGAGAGGTGTTGGAGGGTGCGATCCTGGAGACGTGGTGATGGTTTGGGCAGGTGGTAGATGGAGGGAGGCCCAGTGTAGACGTGGTGCGTATGGGGCCCGGGCACCACTGGGCCAGGATCACTGTCCAATTACCCCACACAGCTGTGTGAGGCCATAACATGTTCGGGAAGAGGCCTGACCGCTCTTGCGAGAATGCTCGGACAGCAGCGGCTTGGGCCTGCCGGGTCCCAGAAACACTTGGTGTTCCCCCTTCTTCCTCAGAAACGGGCAGGTTACAGAGCACCCACTCTGCACACCGGCACAGTTAGGGCCAGAGAAGTGCAGAGGCCACGCTTCTCGTACAGAGAGCACGCCTCCTGGTGCAGAGGCCACACCCCCAATGCAGAGGTCATGCCTCTTACAAAGACCACGAGTCCTGCCGCAGAGGCCATGCCTCCTGGTGCAGAGACCACACCCCCAGTGCAGAGGCCACGCTTCCTGGTGCAGAGACCACACCTCCCAGCACAGAGGCCACGCCTCCCAGTAATGTCCCCATTTTCCAGTGCAGGGGCCTTGCCTCTCTTACAGAGACCACGCCTCCTGGTGCAGAGGCCACATCTCCCAGGAACCCCTGAGAGCACTGGCTCCCACCTCTTGCCAGGTGTCGGCTGGAGGATACAGTCTGGCCTTCTCTCCTTTAGTGCCAGGACACTGGTGGTAGAGGATGCCTGCCTTCTAAGTGCAGGAGGTTGAGGGTTTGATGAATGTCGTAACTTCTGAACTGCTGATACATTGTGCATACTGGTAAAATTATTCTTTGAAAATTCTTAATAGCAGTAATGTTTTTATCTGTTTCTAATTTCTTCTGGCCCATAGGTTGGTGAGAGAGACTGAAGTTCATGTCTTTGATGTGGGTAGAATAAGGCATTTGAAAGTTGTCTTTTAATTAATCAGCTTAGAAAAATACTTTTTAAGAAAATTACTTAAGAAGGAGAAAGGAATATAAAAGGAATTTAAAAGATCAGATTTATGGAACTTTATGGAAGCATTGTCAAGGGTAGGGTAAGCTATGCAGTATGTAGGATTTATATAAAATCACAGATAAGAAGTTCCTAATGTGAATTAGGTCAGAACTTCAGGGCTTTTGGCTTGAGGATGGTTGTAAAATATTTGTTACAAAAAATGAAGTGGATTAAAATTCTCAGAATAAACCAGAGAGCACAGAATAGGATTCGTATGGAATTTCGAGTCAGGAAGAAGTGGGACATTCCAAAGCTGATTTATAAAAGGGCTCCTTGGATCAGAACACCACACGGTGTCAGTTAAATGCTGCCTCTAACTTGAACTTGGAATTTCTCAAGCTGTTAGTGCGAAAAGAGTCACTGTGTGGAGGCATGTTTGTGTTGGATAGAAATATATCCTTAATGGAACTCTTCTTTCTGTATTCGAATTCAAATTGTATTCTGAAAACTCTTGACTTGCTCCAGAGTTAAGTTAAAATTATTGGGGGGGGAGTGGAAAGGGACACTTTTCTGTCAGTTTTCAGCCCACAGAGTTCAGCAGAGCGCATGAAGTGTAACAGGGAATTTAGAGACAGGCTGTTCCAAATTTGGCATGAAAATTGGCTGCCTCATCTAGAGGAAAACTTTTCTAAACAGTTGGTGGGTTCTAGCGATGACCTCTGACATCGCAAGGTCTAATCCTCACTTGGCATAATACTGTTCCCAGCGCAACAGATTTTATGTAATTTTAAGAGTTGATTATTGACCTCATGATGCCTATAAATATTGTTCATTTATGTTTTGTGTTAAGACTCTTAAGGGAGTACAGTATTAAAACATTTTAAATGATTTTAAACATTTAAAATAGACACTTTTGCATTTTTTATTGTGGTAAAATATATATAATGTGTATGTGTGTGTAGTGTTTACCATTTTAACGATTTTTAAATGTACTCAGTGCTTACATTGGTTTTTAAATTAATGAATATTACTTGAAAGGAACATAAGGCAAATATGTGTGTTTTTCTAAGTACAGTGTGACTTAACCTTTCAGAAGCCAGGATTTGGGAAGAAAAGATGATAAAAAGAGAAAATGAACTCTCTGTTTAATCCCAGAATGAAGATTATATTTTTTAAAATATTAAAGTTTTGTGGTCAGGAGACGAAAATTACCCAAATCCCTTTTATCTAAAAAGTGAATCTCCTCCCTTGGCCCAACCCAATAATTTTATTTAGTTTCTTCTTACATTGAAAGAAAGCACTTTTCCCCTAAATGCAGTAGTGGAAACTGTTAGTAGATTTTTGGTTCTTTCAATGTCGAAGGGAAAATATGTAAGCTAAAATCATGAGTACTTTCTTGTAACTGTCTAACTCTGTACAATACAGACATTCATAGATCCGTTCTCAAACTTATTTTTAAAAAGCCCTCTAAATATAAAGCTATAATGAGTGTAACTTTCTTAGCAATAGAAAAACAGGACACCAAATCCTTAATAATAATAAGTTTGGGTGTAATTTTGGGCTGGTGACCTCACCGTGCGGCACGGTTTACTAATTTTACATTTTGCCGGGAGAAGGCAAAACCTCTCTTAGCAGGCGAGGGAACTCTGCACACAGCCTGACTTGACTACATCAGCTATTTATGTTCAGGCAGACAGAGCTAAACCGGTGCAAAGACTGTAGCTTCAAGAAAAACTCTTCAAGAACGAACTTTAAATGCTTCTCAAACCGACAGGGGAGGCTGGAGGCTTGAGACCTGGAAGTTCTCTTTCAGCGTTCCTCCTTAGTCGTGTTACACTGAGACGGCCCAGGTCCCTCGTGGCTGGGGAGGCATAGAGAATGGGAAGGGGCCCTGGGACAGGCTGTACACCCTGCCCAGGCCCTCCTTCGAGGAGTAAACCGGATCGTTAACAGGCGAGGATGGATCAGCCTTTCCATTTATTCCCCCCAAGTGAGAGTTTATGTCACACAAAGAACTAGTTTGGGTGGATCTCTTATTAAGTGGACGTGGATCTGCTCCTCATCACACACAGGGGACACTGCCAGCCTTAATCCTGGTGTCTCTAATTTCAGGTAAATGAATACACTTCTGCAAAAGTGGGGAGCAGAGGTTGATGGCCCGTTTCTTGCCCTTTCCAGTCCAGGAGTGCGTGTCTCACTTTCATGTTGTCGCAGGTGCCCTGGGAGGCCCCCTCCAGGTGCCCGTCTGTGTATCTGGAAGGGGTGCTGGGCAACCTGTGTGCAGATGGGTGCGGACGGGGCTCTGGTGCCAGAAATCCAGGGTCCCTCAGGGTGTCCCCTCATTCTCCAAGTACAAGTCTGGATCAGGCTGTGGGTGGGCTGTCCGTGCAGGACTGAGGGAGCAAGAAGTGACCAGGTGGTGGTCAGAAGCACTCAAACTGCCCCACATTGACTCCTACGTTGAATGGAGCTGCCTTGAGGGGCTGTGATGCTCGTGGCTGCCCTATCCACGGAAATGCATTTGTCCGGTAACAGAAAAAATCAGGAATTGAATGTACTGACAGTTTGAACGTGTGTACGGATGTAGGAAGTTACTAAACTTCTGCTTTGAAAATGAGGCTGCCTATGCGGATTGCCAAAGGCTTTTGAGGCTCAGACTGTAAGTTGATGTGACATGTCGTGTCTTTCTTAAGATCACGGTCAGCACTGGGACCAGAGCCTGGCTTTGCGTCCCCTGACCAGCACTTGCTTCTGAGCCAGTTGTCACCTGCAGCCGGTGGGGAAAATGGTCACCCCTGCTCCCAGTTCTCAGTGGGCGGAGGGGAGGTGGGCTGGCAGGAGATCTGGTGGGAGGCAGTTGTTCTCTGAGGCAGAGAAATGGGACCTCCGGCCCTGGGTTCATGCTCCTCTGGCCCTGGGCTCCAGGTGATGCTCCCTGAGACCCAAGGGTGCCTCTGATGGACTCTGCGTCCTGGACACCAAGGCCTCAGGTCAAGCCTCTGGGGAGCCCTGTCCCGGCCTCTCTTTTAGTCTCTCCTTTGGAAATCTCGTCCTCAGCCCCTGCCCTGTCGGCCCCATCCTCGTTGCTGCTGGCCCTTGGGCAGGCGCTGCAGGTCCCTGGCCACGGGACATAGCTTTCTGTGTTCTTGGGAGCGTGACTGAGGTCACCCTCACGGTGAGGACTTCCGTTGCCTTGGCCTTCTCTGTCCACTTGTCCCTCCGGGTCCTCCTGCCCCCTGGGGCCTGCTTCCCAGCCAGGCTCGCCTCGCCAGCTCTGTTCCCCAGATGTGGGCTGTGAACCTGGAAAGTCCCCTCTGCCTTCCAGGTCTGCCTCAACATCTCCTCCGCATCTGCTGGAGCCCTCCTCCGCCCATGTCCCCTAGAGCCGACCACGTGCCCAGGGCGCCCCCCTGCCCTCCACAGGTACAGACACCCGGGTCTGATTTGACCCACCAGGCAGGGCTCTCTTCCGGATCCTCCCCCCACGTCCCAGGGCCCATGGGGTGAAGTGTGTGTGAAGAGAAGGGCCTGTGTGCGCATGTGGTCATCGTGGTGTGGGAGCCTAGATGGTCTGGGCTGCATGGGGTGACACGGGGACACGGAGGCACAAATGCAGGAGGAGCCTGGGGGAAGCGTGTCCCAGGGTGACGTCATGGCCCCGAGTCGCATGGGGAGGCAGCCACACGGTCATGTGCTGTGCCTGTCTTCGGCTGGACCCCAACCCTGATTAATGTAATTAATATCCCACATCAAGAAACTGCGGGAGCTCGAATTAATATTTGCTCCCAAGGGACCTCAGCAATTTCCAGCAGTGCTCAAACGAGTCACTGGGGACCAGGAAAGTCAGAAGAGCAGTGGTTGGAAACCTGGGTGTTTTTAATCCAAAGAGCCTCTGTGTTCCTGCAGCTTGGATCGGGGTGCGGTGGGCACGGGAACGTGGGCGGGACCGGGGTCTCTGCCGGCCTCCCCACGTGCTCCAGCACATCACGTGCCTCTGGATCTACAAGCTTCTCCCTGCCTGGTCCTCCCTTGGCCTTCGCCTTTCCGCCCCTGTTTCTCTTCTCCCTTTCATCTGCTGCGTTCTGCTGTCTTTATTTCCAAGGTGGCCTCTTAAATATCTGAGCGTGGAGCTCCAGCCTCTGTTTCTCTCTCACCAGAGCAAGGCACTTGGCCTCCCTGCCTAGCCACCTCCATGCTGTGTGACCTCAGCCAGGTGCTGGCCCTCTCTGTGTCCTACTTGCCTTATTCATAAAGTGGCCAGGATGACCGTAATTCCTTCGCAGGGGAGATGGGTTGATGGGTGGAATATGCTCATACCTGGCACCTGGAAAGCATTCAAAACATGTTAGCTGTTCTCTCCCGACAACTCAGTGACAGCTTCCCGGCGTGGGGGAGCAGGTGCCCTCAGGAAGATCTGGGAAAGAGGCGGCAAGGACCCTGGCTCTGCAGAGGCGGGTCCATCGTGTGCTTGGCAGGACCACACCAGGGTGCTCACATCCCCTTTGTTGGGAGGAACCTGTGTCTTCCAGCTAAGCCTGGAGATGAGAACATGTCACCTGAGCGAGTGAAGAAAGGGAAATTACCATGAGCTCCGATTTCCGGGGGTCTCTGCCTGCTCTTGTCATTTATCAAAGAGTGTGTTTAATTTATGATGGAGAAGCTAGACTTCCACGCACTGCTTGTGGCTCATGCAGCAGAAATACTTCATTTTAGACTTTAAAAGATGTTTGCAAGAGCTGTTCTTGTAGCTCGCTGTAAGATATGTCCGGCAGGACTTTCCAGGGTTGGGGGTGGAGCGGGTGGGATCACTAGCACACCTCGGTTGGAACTCCGCTCCAGTTCTCTGCTTTGTTAGCGCGGATGGCCAGGGCCGGGCAGCCTGGAGGTGCTGCCCTGAGATCCGCGGTCCAGGATGAGCCACTCGGGGTGCAGTGTTCCTGGTGGGGCTCAGGAAGCTGCACGGCAGGTCTTTGCTGGCCATGCGCTGACAGCCGGCATTGACGGACAGTCAAGATTTTGAAACCAAAGAAGATGTGTGAGTCGCTCAGTTGCGTCCGACTTTTTACGACCCCATGAACTGTAGTCCGCCAGCCGCCTCTGTCCATGGGATTTCCCAGGCAAGAATTCTGGAGTGGGTTGGCATTTCATTCTGCAGGGAATATTATTGACCCAGAGATCGAACCTGGGTTTCCCACATTTACTGTCTGAGCCACCAGGGAAGCCCATGAAACAAAAGGCCCTGCAGAGCGTGGTGCGAGCGGAGAGGTTGAGGACTCTCAGTTTTACTGTCTGGGAAGCCTTGCAGGAAGGATATTTGCATATGAGTAGGATTTTTTTGCCCACATCTGTGCAGCTTGTTGCTTCTGGGACAGTATTTTTGGGCAGAGGGCTTTTGAGAGGCACAGCACTTTGTTTCTTTCTTGTTGAAAAGCAATAGCAAACGTTTCTTAAAAAGGTAATTACTTTAATACGGACTTCTGGTCATTTCAGACTCTGAGAGGCTGGGGGTGTCTTCCCCTGAGCACCAGCGTCACCTCCACCCTCTGGGAAAGTCAGATTTGGTTCCGCGAGCATTCCTTCCTGTTTAATCCGTTGGACTTCTCTTTCGCAGTTGCGGATTGAGGACAGGCTAATAAGACCTGGTGTTACTTTGACCTTGGCATGGGACCGCTCTTCCCAGCTTAACTGGAAATGTGTTCAAAGGAGTCTGACGGTAAATAGAAAAGTAACTGAGCACACACACCTCGTGGTGAAGCCCTGTGGTCACCTCTGTTTTTGTTAGGACCGAAGGATCAGAGGGTGAATTCCAGCACAACTCTGCAGGAATCTCTCCCTGAGAGATAGCTGGGTAAGCAGCTCTGCAGAGAGAGCGTGGTGTGAGCGGAGAGGTTGAGGACTCTCAGTTTTACTGTCTAGGAAAGCCTTGTGGGAAGGATGTTAGTTTGCATATGAGTAAGATTTTTTTCTGCCTACATTTGTGCAGCTTGCTGCTCCTGGGACAGTATTTTTGGGTGGAGGGCTTTTAAGAGGCACAGACCTGCCCTCTCCCTGCTGGGAGGAGCCATCTCAGTGCCGAAAGCAATGATGTGATCAACTAGTTACAAACTCTGGGATGTCCCTATTTCCATCTTTGGTTTTATGGGTGGTCTTTACTGAGCAGGGCTGCACATCTTTCTCTGCCCCCTGTGGGGGGGGACACGTGTGTGGACTCAGGCCTTTGTGGCTTTGGGGTTTTCACGAACAGACATTCTAGACGATCAAGTACGTTGCAGTTAAGGAGACTGTGGTGGTGACTCTTCTTCTTTCGCCAATAATTGTGTAGGTTGTCCTGTGTGTAAAGTCATGAGATGGTTTGCTGTGAAGGAGACTCTGAAGAACGGAAACTGCAGGGGATGTTGCTCGTCTGGGAGGATTGCAAGCAGTGCCTGGCGTGGCGATGGGCGTGCGTGTGACTGCATGGCTCTGTGTGGCCATGGCAGGCCCCCAACTGCCAGGGAAGCCTGGACAGCCCTGCCATGATGGAAATGCTCAGAAAAACATTTAGAAGCCCAAAGGAAAATACTAACTTTGATTTTAATCTGAAAGATATTATGATGCAAAATAAGGCAATAAGGGCAAGCTCATATGTGGCTCAAAACAGTAAGGGATTTACTTGCAATATGGGAGACTGGGTTTGATCCCTGGGTCTGGAAGATCCCCTGGAGAAGGGAATAGCTACCCACTCTAGTATGCTTGCCTGGAAAATCCCATGGACAGAGGAGCCTGGTGGACCACAGTCCATGGGTCTCAAAGAGTCAGACACAACTGAGCGGCTAACACTATACAGTTTCTTTGTGGATTTGGGGAAATTGCCGGGTTTTCAGTGTCAAAGGAGGAAGCAGCAGAAGCATTTCTTTAAGCAGTCGTCCGCCCCAGGGACTGAGGCCAGCATCCTGACTCTCAGGTACTGATGTCCGTGTGAGCCAGCCACTTGCCCAGGTGTGAGCGCCACCTGGTGGCTCGGCTGGCCCAGGTGGGCCCGCAGCAAACATCTCCAGGCTGCCGAATCCCCAGACCTGGGATGTGGGCTCACGCCCGGCCTCTGACCTCTCTCCTGTGCAGTGGCCTTGATTTCTACGTGCTTCCACCTTGTTGCTGTTGTTTAGTCTCTTAGTTGTGTCCGACTCTTTGCTTCAACCTTGAGTTTTACGCTGTTACCGAATCTTGGATTTGGGTTGGAAAGAAGAAGGGACCTGAGTTCGCTGAGAGCCTACAAGGTCCCGGGCACTGGCCCAAGGACCTTGTGGACACTTCTATTTTACATTTGTGAGACAAGATTCCCTGGTGGCTCAAAGAATCTGCCTGCAGTGCGGGAGACCCAGGTTTGATCCCTGAGTTGGGAAGATCTTCTGGAGAAAGGAATGGCTACCTACTCTAGTGTTCTTACCTGGAAAAGAGGATCCTGGTGGGCTACAGTTCATGGGGTCACAAACAGTCTGACAGGACTGAGTGACTAACGCCAAAGATGAATTTCTCACAACTGCAGAAGCTGTGGGTGACAGATGACTCTCCTCTAAAGGCCACATTACACAGGGCTTCTCAAAGGCGTGGGTCCAGGCACGTGAGATGCTGACCCCTCTGGCCCCCCCCGCCCCGCCCCAGGCCTCCTTCACTTGCCCGCATGTGGGATGGATGGTCCTGTTTTCCAGGGGCCGCTGTCCTGAGAGGTGGGGGAGCAGCCATGGTTCCCAGAGGAGTGTCCCGCCACCCCCCTGCAGCGGGGGCCTTGGTGGCGGTGACCAGTGTCCAGTTCTGTGTCAGAAACATCACTGAGAAGTCTGGTGGTGAAAGTCTGTTCTGCCCTCCTCGTGGCTTCCAGAAAGACAAGGCGCAAGGCAATGATACATGGTGAACGGAGGCAATCATGTACCATGGATTCTGTGGTGTGGGAATCACAGCTCTTGTTTTAATGCAGCTTCTGTCCGGGGACGGGCCCCTTGTTCGGGGGAGCGGTGGTGCCCAAAAGGCCACTGAGGAACAGGTCAGTATCTGCGACCTGGCACCAGGCGTCTCTGGGCTCCAATGCTGGGACTCACCAGCTCGCATTGGGCTACTTGGGGGTCGGAAGGAGCTGGAGCTCTGGGCTCGTCATTGGGTTTGCTCACTTCTCTCGCCAACAAGTCCCCGGCGATGGTTCAGACTCGGATTTGGATCCCCGTCGGTGAAGTGGTACATCTGCTGGTCAGGGGCTCAGGAGGGTGGACGGGTTCCGCTGGACCGAGGCTGGTTCGGAGCGAGAGTGGAGGAAGCACCTGCCACTCGGGCAAGGAGGGGTGGGGAGACACAGCATCTTCCTCTGGGAGTGGGGAGCCCTGTGAAGGCATCTCAAGTTGAGGGGAGCTGCTTGCTCCTTGAGCTGGACAGGAACTGTTAGTCACCCTCGCGCCCAGTCTGCTCGGGAGGTCAGGGCGGCTTCTGATCGTTAGTTGTGTTTATCACGTAATGTGACAGAAGCTCATTTAGACGGTTGAGTTGGGAACGCGTACTTTAGGGCGATTGCATTTTGTTTCGAATTGCGTGGGCAGGACACGCAGGTCCCGCTGTTTTCTTTCCCAGGACCAGGGTGTCCATCACCTGGACGCAGCCCCTGACAGCCTGGCAGCCGCTGGCCTGGCTTTGGATTGTCTGCCACCAGTGCCCACGTGGCCCTTCACCTGTTCTGGGCAGCTTACAGCACCTGGCTGAACGGAGGAAAACCCCGTCGAGAAAGGGCGTCTGGGGTCTGATGTGTAGTAGAGAGTGGAGGTGGGGAGTGAAGAAAGGTAGGGGCACCCCAGCGCCCTTCAGTGTGGACCCGGTTCTGAGCCGGAACCAGACGGACGTGGTCGCTGATTAGGGATCTTGGCCTATGGGTTTCTGGAAAATGTTTGCAGCACCTGCTCTGCCCCTTGCTGCCTCTCTGTTCACCGCAGGCCTGTCCTGAGCTCAGAAGCACAGCTCTTCCCAAATATTCAGGCTCGACTGCCAGTGGAGAGACTCCATTTCAAGTGCGATACCATTTCTCTCCAGGGACCAGTGGGGTGGGGCTGGGAGCTCTGAAATTTAAAAAAAAAAAAGGAAAAACTTGATTGTATTTTATATTTACTGTTTCCAAAAGCTGATGCTGGGTAAGATGCTTCAACTTAGGAAAAACACTTCCGTCCTCATTTCTGCAAGTTCGTCTATGACCTTGTGCAGAATTTTCTTAACTTGAGTAGCTGAATCACACAATAACGTTATTGTGGGGGCTGAAAGTGGATTTTTGTTTGTTTATTCTTTTATCCTTGCAGGGAAAGTATAGACAGTCTTTTATCTGCAGAATTCAGAACTTGCAGAGAGGTGTCATTAACTGTGCTTGAAAGTATATTTTTAGACAGGAAGGAGGATACGTCCTACAGCCATGTGACATCATGTTCTTGTCAAGAATTGTGCTTTGTAAACATTCTCTGCTAGATCACTCTCCTTAAGAGGCTGGAATATCCAGCTGCTTGGGTTAGTGATAAACCAGGTCATGTTACAGTAGTTGTTGGCAGTCGTGGATCTGAAAAACTTAAACTGGTTATGGTATATGTGCTTTATATAGGAAAGCATTTGGGGAAAGATTTGTCCTTTTGTTGGAGAAGGAAATGGCGACCCACTGCAGTATTCTTGCTTGGAGAATTCCATGGACAGAGGAGCCTGGTGGGCTACAGCCTATGGGCTCGCAGAGTCGGGCACAGCTGGGCAACTATCACTTACTCACTTGTCCTTTTATAATTTTGACCCTCTTACAGTATCGATTGGTGTCGGTACAGTGGTAAACAGAATCTTAAATAACTTCTTGTATGAGATGCCTTTCTGCTGTCCTGCCAAAATGGACTCAATTCAGTGTACCCTTACAGAAAATGCTTGTAAGCTGTTGCTTAGAATTTAGTACAATTGCTTCTTGAAGTATTTATCTGCTGTGTGCTCCTCACAAGCCATTTCTGGGGCTGAGTTCTGTGCTCACAGAACTACCCCGGAAGGTAATGTTTAACAGGGTGGTTTATGGCTTACTGCACGCAATTATCTCCCTCTGTATTCTTGGGCTCAATTCTTTCTTTTACTCGATGGTGGGGACTTCCAGGTGCTTTCACAGAAGCACAGAAGAATGAGATAATATTTGAGAAGTATTAATGGCGATCTGTTTTCTTATACTGGGAGAGAAATGCTGCTTTTAAGTAAAAGGCTAGAAAGCAGGTCAGTGTGTGTGTGTTGGGGGCAGATATTGCCCTTGCTGTTGATTTACATGAAATAGGATGCAGCTTATTTCTAGAAGCAAATTTCAGTTAAAATGTATTTATTATACAATGAGTTAATAGGTGTTTCAAAAAGGTGTGTCATTAGACCAGGAAGTGTTCCATAGTAAGAAAGTATAATGTGTCTGCCTATGACTGTTTTGTTTTCACCACTGATTAATTTCTAAAAAAAAAAACTAAAATTGGACACCAAATTGGTGGCAGTTTCTACACGTTTGAGGTTTGCCTGAGTAAAGACCTCTAAACAGGATTTTCCCTGCCGTTTGTCTAAGGCCTTCTGGTGATCCATGTTTGTTTTAAAAAAGAAACTGATGAGTCCTCATTTTCTCGGTATCCATGAGTTTCCAGTGTTTCTGAGTTAGTGGAAATGGTGCCTTTCATCGTCTCAGTGCAGGATGGAAAAAGAGTGAAAGTAAAAAACTTGTGCTTTTGTGGCTGCCGAACTGAATAGCGAGTGATTTTCCTGTATTTTTTTAATAAAGCCCTTGGGCGACGACAGATTTTGGGGAGCCGCCCAGCTTGGGGGAGATACAGTTCTGAGCTCCTGGAAGCCCGGCTCTTATTGGAAATGTTGACAAGATCATTAACTACTCAGCCGTGCGGGGCCCTCCAGGAAGCTGGGTTTACCGCCAGATCGCCAGCTCTTTGTGGTGGACTTGGGGCTCCGGCAGGACCCCTATCTGCAGGAGACTGCAGAGCAGCCTCTGGCTCCAGAGACTTTTCTCCCCCACACCTCCCCTCCTTTTCCAGTTTTGTGAAGTTTCCTTTTTAAAGGATACATAGATTGCTAAGGCCACTATTTAATATGAGACTTGGGAACTAGTAAATAAAAAGCTTTGCTGGATTCATTTTGGAGAGTAGCAGAAAAAGCAAGTAAAAGGACCCCTGTTTCCTTTTGAGATTAAAAAAAAAAAATCCACCATCTTTATTTTCACGTGGATGCCTCGTTCTCAGGCTTCACTGTTTGGGGTTTTCCAGAATATGTTACTAATGGCCAGGAAAGAATATTCACAAGTCCTTCCCTGTTTATTCTGGGCCTTTTCTGAATGTAATCAATAATTATATTGTGTATTCATCTGCTTTTGTTGTTCCCCTGTAAGGTCAGAGCTGACTGCGAGTTTTTGTATTTTAGTAAAAGGACATGTGGGCAGCTTATATGTTCACATTAATTTATATTTCCTTTAGCAAGGGTCTCGGTAGGCTGTCTTTACTGTTAGGGGATGTTCTTGTCTCTGGAGGCAAAGATGGCATCTCTGTCTGCTCAACCAGTAATGTACTGGGTTTTTGACACATTGTGGTAAACAGCCTCATCAAAGATACCCTACTTTTGGAATGACGCTGAGGTCTTCTCTGCATTTCCGCGTGAATGGGTGGAAGAGTCAGAGGCTATGGCCTGAGGTACAAGAATGGAAATGAGTCTTGTTTTTAAGTGACCGCAGAGTTTAGTAAATAAACCCTTATCACAGATGGTTACATGTGGAGATTCGCGTTGGCACTTACATTGGTTTATTTAGGCCTGCCAAATAATCTAAAGGAAAGCTTTGTTTAGGAAGATGGACTTTTATCACCATCGTGTCTGTGGCCCGGTCAGGTCACCTCGTGTCCCGAACAAAGCATTTTTCAGGTTTACCTTTAAAACGAGTGCTTTTGGCAGAAAAGTCCCAGCACGTTGCTCTCTGGCTGCCGGGTGCAGGGGAGTGTCCCCCGGGCGCTGGGACGTCAGTGTCCTCCTCCGCTGGGGGAGGCCAGCGGGCTTCCCAGTGAATGCCCCGATTCTCGGGGTCGCCGCCTCCGCTTCGCCTTGTGTGAGTGGAGCTCGCTCATAATAGATCATTGACCGGCCTGAGCCAGGCGGCCCGAGGCCCTCGCGCCGGGCGGTGAATGCGCCGCTTCACGGACGGCCGGGACCCGGGCTGGGGGCGATAAGCCGGGATTGTTCATCGGGCTCAGACCGGCGCGTGGGGAGAGGGCCCCTCGTCGTCGTGACGGAGCCCTCCGCGGTGGCTCAGAGAAGGGCCTTCTGTCTCCGCGGTAGACGAGCCCGTGCGGAGTGTCAATGGTGTGTGTTCACTCCCGGCTCGAATGCCCCAGGCTCGCTGGGAAGGCCCCCGCCTTGTCCGCTGGAGGGCAGGTGGGCGTCTCTGAGACCCACGGGCCCAGACCCAGGAGAGGGTGCCCACTGTCGCCCCGGAGGCCGCTCTGGGAATTGTGTGACCTGCCTTCCGGAGCTAGAATACCGTCAGTGTCCTGAGCGGCCTGCCTGCCTGCCCCGAGCTGTCTCCTTCGCGAGGGCATCTTACCCTCAGCACCGACTCCTCAGTTTCCACTTTTTCCACCAGCGCCTCCCCAGTGCCCCCCCCGCCGTGAGCCCAGCCCTGTCCTTCCGCCTCCCGGAAGCCCCCCACCCCCAAGGTGACCCCCGGAGAGGAAGGGAGGGGAGACCACAGGGCGCCTGCAGCCCAGCTGGTTCTTAGCGTCACAACGTGGTTAACCCGGACTGAAGGGACTTGGTTTGCAGCAGCTGGAGCCGCAGCTTTGCCTCTGTCCAGATAGCAGCCCAGACCCAGGACAGGAAGTGCCCTTCTTCCTGCAGCTCCAGGTCTGGAGTCTGGTTTGAGTCCCTTTAAAGAAACGCTCATCTTTTCCCCACCCCCACCCCCAAACTTGAAACTTTTTATTTCGCTTGGGGTTATAGCCTATTAGAAGCTTCCAAGATGGCGCTAGTGGTAAATAACCTGCTTGGCAGTGTAGGAGACTTAAGATTTGAGTTCCATCCCTGGGTCGGGAGGATCCCCTGGAGGAGGGCATGCAAACCCACTCCAGTATTCTTGCCTGGAGAATCCACATGGTCATAGGAACCTGGTGGGCTACAGTCCATAAGACTGCAGAGAGTCAAACACAACAAGCGATTTAGCATGCATGCGTGGGTAGCCAATTAACAACCTTGTGGTAGTTTCAAGTGAACAGTGAAGGGACTCAGCCGCACATATACATGTACCCATTCTCGCCCCAACCCCCCTCCCACCCAGGCTGGCACAGAACATCGAACAGAGTTGCGTGTTGCATGGGTCTCTGATTCCTTTCTCAGGATGGGACCTGGATAGAACAGATGTTGATGGTTTTGGGAGAAATGAATACAAAGCTTTGTGTTGGTGAACTTCACAGAGCAGAAAATGGCGACATTTCCTGTTGAGTCAGGGCTGAGCTTAGTGTGTGAGAATATAGGACATTCTACCTTCTTCCCTGATAGTGCTGCACTGAACCGGTCAGAAGGTGACTGTTGAGGGAAGAGAAACCGCAGCAGCCTTGCCAGATTTTTGCCCTGGGACATGATGGGAGGGTCTTCCTGAGCGCCCATGTCCTCATGCCTGACTTTGCCCTGTTGGCACAGAGGCTGCACCCCACGGAAGTTTGGGGGCGTCCCTTGAGCGTCAGCAAGCAGCCTCCTAAAGTAAATGCTGCCTTCAATTGGAAAGTTTCATATTATTCACATGATTTTTTTTTCCTTTGAGTTTTGAATACTAGAATTTAACAAAAGGTAATTTTCCCAAAGTGCATTGCTTAGAGACCCCTGCGCTTCCTGGGGCCTGGAGAGGGAGAGGGGAGACAGGTGAGGGGGAGGGCCCACCCGCCCCACCCAGCTGCCCCAGAGCAACTCTGTTTCCCATTGTGTTACTTAACCAGAGTTGCAAGGAGTTATTATTTTTTTTAACTTCTTTTGTGAAAACTATCCAAAACCCCATAAAAATGGACAGAGTAAGGGAAGAGCATCTATACACCCACCATCCAGCCCAAGCACTTGTTAATGGTTTGACGTATTTGCCTGCTCCTCTCTTTTGTAACCCACCTCCAAAATATTTGATTATACACCCTGCAAAGCTAGAAATGTTCTCCTGTATTACTGACCTAACAGAACAGTAATTCTCAAATATAGTCTAATATCCCATACTGTATGGGGCCTGGATGGAGCTAGAGCAGGTTGGATCCTGTGCACTGTGGACGATTATAGCTGTTGGGGGAACACTGTGTAATTGTATTTAATAACCTCTGCAACAAACCCTCCAGGGTCCAGTGAATACACGGGTTGCTGTTTAGCCATTTCCAACCTAGCTTCCTAAACTTTCATTTCCCCCTTTTGAACCAAACAGTGTCACTGTCAGGGACTCAGTATCTTTGCGTGCTGCACTGCCATTTCATTAATTTATTTAATGATTATTAATAACAACACCTACTATATGTTGACCATGTATTATGTGCTAAACATTGCACCTTGCCTGCATTTATCCTCACAAAAATAATGCAGTTCACATCACTATCATTTACACTTTAAAAAATGAAAAAATGGACCAGGGACTTAAAAGGCTGAGACACTTGCTCCCAGTCACACGGCTGATCCCAGGGAGTGGCAGAACTGGGTTTGGATCTTGGGTAGCCCAACCTCAGAGCTCATGGTCTAGACTACCTGTCACGGTGCTGTGATGCCCGCTGCCTACTTGAATCCGCTCTGGCATCAGGATTCAGTGGTACTTGGCGAACTGGCCTTCTCACTGTAGGATGCCTAACCCACAAGTGACCCGTTAAAGAAGCTGTTACAGAACCATGTCCAGACAGGCACTGGAATTGGTCCAGGGCTGGCGAGGGGGGAGAAGCAGCGTGGGTCTGACCTGGTCACAGGGCAAAAAGGGGTCAGGATGGTGCGGAGAGACCACACCTGAGAAGGTGGCAGTGCGTAGGACCCGCACGCCTGAGGGCCCAGAGGCGGGAGTGAGCAGGTGTGCAGCGGGGTGTGGGGCAGGCACAATCACTGGCTGAGAGCCCAGGGACCCCAGCGATGGGGGTTCAGGCCTTTAGGAGCCCACTGGGGGGAGTCTGGGCCTCATCTTCCTGGTGTGAAAAGCCTGCGACGAGCTGAAGTCTGAGAGAGGCCCCCAGCTGGGAGGCCCACGTGGGTGTGAGAGAAAGGCAGGCGTGTGGGTTTAGGTGTGAAACAGAGGTCCAGCCCACAGGATGTTGGGGTCACTCCTGGCTGGGAGTGAGGGGCGAGGGGCTCGTTCCGAAGGCCCGTTGAGCCCACAGCCCCCTGCTCCCAGGCTGCCCGGGCTTCCTGGGCAGGTCATCGCTACCCGCCCTGCCCCGTGGCTGCCGTGTGGCTCTGTGTTCCTTTCCGACATCTGGGACCTGCAAAGGCAAGCCTGTTGCTTGGTTACCCGTGCGCGTAGGTCCCCAACGTGGCCTGGCACCCAGTCGGCCGTCAGGAACTGTGATGAAACCCTCACTAAGTTGCCCGACGACCGCGCAGTGGGGCTTCCACCGGGGGAGCGGTTCCTGGACGGGGGTGGGATGCAGACCGTGGTCGCGTGTTGGTTCCTACAGGCCTGACAGCTTGGTGGTCACAGGGCGTTTCCTCCTGGTGTGTGTCCCGGGTCCCTGCCCGCAGGGCTTGTTCAGAAAGGCCTTGCTGTCGGCAGGGGAGTGGGGGCGCTCGCTGGGTCCCGGAGCCTGTTCTCAGGGTCGCCGGGGGCCCTGCAGGAAGTGACTTCTCCGCGTGGTGTCTGGTCCAAGACTCAGTTCCCAGGGTCCTCACTTACAGGAGTGATTTATTCGCTGAAACATTTACCCACAGATTAAACGTATCCCAGCTCCAGTGTCAGCAGTCTTGAGAAAGTCGACGTATTTCATTTGTGCTGTGCAGGTGTGAGAAGAGAGTCTCTCTAAGGCATGGCAGTGCCTCACATATATTCATTCCGACCTGCTGCTTTGCTGTTTGTGCCTTCACAGGATCATTTCTTAAAGTTTAGCGACGTGTTTTATTTCCAAGATGTTGATATTTTGCCCTCTCTTAAAACCACCCCCATCCCTATGATATGCATTTTTAAGTTATGAATACAGAGTTATATTTTCTTTAATAAATATTTTACTTTTTATTATTGTAGTTATCAAATAATATCGTTATCGTTGTTTTGTCCCTAAGTCGTGTCCAACTCTTTTACGACTCCATGAACTGTAGCCCGCCAGCCCCTCTGTCTATGGGATTTCCCCCCTAGAATACTGGATTGGGTTGCCAGTTCCTGCTCTAGGGGATCTTCCTGACCCAGAGATTGAATCTGAGTCTCCTGCATGGCAGGTGGATTCTTTACCACTAAGTCACTTGGGAAGCCCATAAAACAATATAGGTATATATAAATACAAATACTTATATAAATATAAAATTGCCTAACCTTTTCAAAAAGAAACTTACGTAAGGCATTTTTAAAAAAGCAGCTTCAAACTGTTTGTTACATTCCTTTGAGAAACACACACACACACATACACACATACACGGAATGATGCGCTGGAAATCTATTTTAAAACCCTAATCAGCAAGCCATTTTCATGCCTAAACAATTAAATTACAGGCTTGTCTGGCAAGTTCCCAATTACAGCCTTGGAAAAACTTCGTAATACAGCAACAAAAGTGGTTCTTTATGGGCAAAATGTGACTCCGATGGGGCTGTGCTTCATGTGTGTATGTACATGGGTCGTGTGTCAGCTAAGCACATGTAACATGCATTTTTTCTGCCCTCTTCCTAACGTTTGTGTTGTCAGAAGTACGGAAGGTCTGAGTAAAAAGCTCACATTTATTGACGCGCTTTATAAGGCTAGTTATCTCAGGTTAATGTGTTGTAGGAAAAGTTGAAGCACCAAGTCGCACATGGCGTGCGTTTGCCCGAGAGAGTGCAATTGCGGCTGTTTAGTACCTGGATGTATTTGCTAAAAACTTCTCTCAAAGGGCAGTGTTTGCAGGAGGACCGCTCACTACCAGAGACCCCAACCAGGGTTGAGAAACCATCTGAGACCCTCAGGCTCATGGAGGCTGGGGATGGTTCAGTCGCTAAGTGGTGTCTGACTCTTTGTGATCCCATAGACTACAGCCTGCCAGGCTCCTCTGTCCGTGGGATTCTCCAGGCAAGAATACTGGAGTGGTGTGCCATTTCCTCCTCCAGAGGGATCTTCCCAGTGCAGGGATCAAACCTGAGTCTCTTCCATCTCCTGCATTGGCAGGCAGATTCTTTACCATAGTGCCACCTGGGAAGCCCAGTGCTATGGAATATGGGGCTTGTAAGGTCCTCCTGAATCTTCTAAATGGGGCTGCCGCCCATTTGCATTTTTACATTGGAAGTCCTGACGACACCATTCTTTTCTTTTGGGGAAAAGAAGTGATGACCCGTCTTAAGCAGCGATTTTTGCTTGCAGCTAAAAAGAACAATCGTGAAGATTATTGATTGGGCCACTGACTAAGGAAAGCCAGTTGTGGGAAATTCCATTTTGACTCTTTCTTTAAACGTTTGCAGGAAACTTTGTGAGTCAACCGTGGGCTTCAGGAAAGGGGTCACTTAGTGGTGGAGCCAGTTTTGTTAACGTTATGATTTCCTTAACGATAATGGTGTTCTGAGCTTAAGTGGTCATTACCCTTATGGTGTTTTTCCATTTTCCCCCTCCAAATATTTTTAAGTTCTTTACAAAGACATCCCAGGTCATTCTCAGAGGGACAGCAGGGCTTAGTGTTGAATGATGGGGGTGGGCAGAGAAGTGGAAAACAAAAGAGAAAGAAGAGCTTATTGTGCTGGTTGACGGGCACCATGGACACCTTGCCTAAGACTTTTCCTGTAAATTGCAGGACCCTGCTGCCTTTCGCATGAAGCTTTTAAGCTAGTTTTTCAGGAAGCCCAGATAAGAAATGAAAAGTATATTCTCTAGCATTGGTTTCTAGAGTGGAAGCATCTAGTCTTTGGCTGGGAGGTCGAAACTAAACATCAAGGCTGTAATAAGGAAACAAAATGTGGATTTCTCTGGCAGCAAAGGTGGCAGCATTGCTTCCCCCCCCCCCCCCATGGAAAGGAGGACAGTCCAGCCGCATCCTTGGGATCCAGGTGAGCCTGGATGCTGGCTGGGACCACCTGAGCCCCCTCTCCTGCCTCTGCTAGAGTGGATGGGGCTGCGCTTACAGTCGGTCCTCTTTGCTCTGTGGCCAGCTGGGAGGCTCCTGGTAGTAGAAGCGAGGCCCCAGTGGGCAGGTGTCTCACTGTCTGTGACTGTTGGCTTGGCCTGTGCCCGGGGGTCTGAGTGGCCCTCGGAAGCTGTGCTTTGCAGGGGGCTTCCTCATGTCCTTTCCCGATTCTCAGCACCTGACAGGTGAGGGCATGCCCAGATGGGAAGGACATCTCCTGAAATTCACGCCCTGGAAACAGGAGTCAGCTCTACGGTCAGCTCTGCCCACACCTGAACAGCAAAGTTGGGGTCTCTGTGCAGAATCCCCAGAGCAGCCTCTTGGCTCTGAGAGCATTTCACTTTCTGTGGTCCCAATCTGCAGGGAGGAGCAGAGAGGAAAGGAACACTGGCTACAGAAGGACTGTTTGGAGATTGGAACAATTCTTACCCGTAGAAATTTTCATTTAATTTCCAGGTGCATTCATAGGTTGCCTTTTATGATCCCTAATCAGCTGAGTTTTTCTTGTTCCATGAGTCTTGTCTTTGTGCCTGGGTTTCAGATGTTTAGTTCTCATGAATTGGAGGTTCTGATATTTAACATCCTTTATGGACCAACTTGGGGCTTCCCAGGTGGTGCTAGCGGTAAAAAACTTGCCTGCCAATGCAGAAGATGTAAGAGACATGGGCTCCATCCTTGGGTGGGGAAGATCCCCTGGAGGAGGGCATAGCAACCCACTGCAGTATTCTTGTCTGGAGAGTCGCATGGACAGAGGAGCCTGGCAGGGTACAGTCCAGGGAGTCGCAGAGTCCGACACTACTGAAGCGGCTTAGCACCCACGCACGCACGCAGGGACTGGTATCTATGACGATAAATGACTAGCACGCAGTCAAGTACAATGATTTATTTTAACGATTTAGCACAGTTATTACCAGTCATTAATTGTTTAGTGACTGATCTTTTAAAGGAAACAGCTGCTCGTTGGTCGGTTTAAACTTTGCTGGATGCTTCTTTTCTTTAAATAGGCCGGGAATGGGATTCAGAACAAGCAGTGTGTAGACGTTATATATCCGCGGACGTTATGGGGCCGCTGTTCCCGCGGGGAAGCCTGGTTCCTAAGGCCTTTGTGTCTTTTCTGTTCCAGGTGCTCGCCGCCAGCGCCATGCTCTCCAGGTAGGACACGCCCGCCTGCAGGGCAGGCGCACCTCTGCAGCGGGGCAGCGGGAAGCATCTTCTCGCCTGAACATGGAGAGATAAGGCGTCCTTCGGCAGGCAGGCCCGCGTGACCAGGAGCTGTGCCCGCCGCGGCCGTCAAGATGGAGCGCTCCCGGGAGGCCGAGGCGGAGCTGAGAGGGGGCCGCAGCCCGTCCAGGGCCAGCCGGAGCCCCGAGGCGGACGGGGACAGGGCGCTGAGCCACAGCTGCTGTATCTGCGGCAAGACCTTCCCCTTCCAGAGCTCGCTGTCCCAGCACATGCGCAAGCACACGGGCGAGAAGCCCTACAAGTGCCCCTACTGCGACCACCGCGCCGCGCAGAAGGGCAACCTCAAGATCCACATCCGCGGGCACCGCGCGGGCACGCTGACCCAGGGCCGCGAGCCTGAGGCGGCTGAGACGCGCGTGTCCGAGGGGCTCGGCGGTTGCACCAGCCCCACCAAGAGCACGTCGGCCTGTAACCGCATCCTGAACGGCGCCACGCAGGCGGACAGCGGCAAGATCCTGCTGCGCAGCACGCGGAAGGAGGCGGAGGGCGTGGCGGCGGGGCAGTGCGCCTTCTGCAAGAGCAGATTCGAGCGCAAGAAGGACCTGGCGCAGCACGTGCAGCAGGCGCACAAGCCCTTCACGTGCCGCCTGTGCAGCTACGCCACCCTGCGCGAGGAGGCCCTGCTCAGCCACGTGGAGAAGGATCACATCGCGGCGCAGGGGCCGCGCGGAGACGCTTTCGCCGAGAACGGCAAGCCGGAGCTGCCGCCCGGCGAGTTCCCCTGCGAGGTGTGCGGCCAGGCCTTCAGCCAGACCTGGTTCCTGAAGGCGCACATGAAGAAGCACAGGGGCTCCTTTGACCACGGCTGCCACATCTGTGGCCGGAGATTCAAGGAGCCGTGGTTCCTGAAAAACCACATGAAGGCGCATGGCCCAAAGGCGGGGAGCAAAAACAGGCCCCGGAGCGAGCTGGAGCCCGTGGCCACCATCAACGACGTGGTGCAGGAAGAGGTGATTGTGGCCGGCCTGAGCCTCTATGAAGTCTGCACCAAGTGTGGGAACCTGTTTACGAACCTGGACAGCTTGAACGCGCACAACGCCATCCACCGCCGGGTGGAGGCCGGCCAACCACGGGCCGCTGTCGGGGAGGGCTCAGCGCCCGGCCCCGCCGATTCCCAGCAGTTCTTCCTTCAGTGCCTGAACCTGCGCCCGGCGGCCGGCACGCCCACCCGCGGGCAGACTGGGCGGCGCGTGGCTGAGCTGGACCCGGTCAACAGCTACCAGGCCTGGCAGCTGGCCACCCGGGGCAAGGTGGCCGAGCCGGCCGAGTACCTCAAGTACGCGGCGTGGGACGAGGCGCTGGCCGGGGACGTGGCCTTCGACAAGGAGCGACGCGAGTTCATCCTGGTGAGCCAGGAGAAGCGCAAGCGCGAGCCTGAACCGGGTGCACAGGGCCCCCCGCGCAAGAGGGCAGGCGCACCCGGGGACCCCGCGCCTGGGCCCCCGGATCCCCGGCCCGCGGCACGCCCCAGCCGCCGTGCTGCCGTCCCTGCCGGCCACGGCAAGTCGTCTGAGTGCTTCGAGTGCGGCAAGATCTTCCGCACGTACCACCAGATGGTGCTGCATTCGCGAGTGCACCGCCGCGCGCGCCGCGACCGAGAGCGCGACGGCCCCGGGGACCGTGCGCCGCGTGCCCGCTGCGGCTCCCTCAGCGAGGGCGACTCGGCCTCTCAGCCCAGCAGCCCTGGGTCGGGTTGCGCCGCCGCGGACTCCCCGGGCTCGGGCCTCGCTGATGAGGCTGCCGATGAGAGCGGAGAGGAGGCCCCGGCCCATCCCACAGCAGGTGAGTGCGTGCGCCCCGGTGGCCCAGGTCCCAGTAGCCCTGCGTCCGGGTTTCCCTTGCCCGGGTATCTCACGTCCAGGTGGTTTGGGCTCAGGTAGCCCTGTAGCTGGGTCGCCCCATACCCAAGTGGCCCGCGTCCAGGAAACCTTTGCCCGGGTTCTCACGCTCAGGTGATCCAGGCTCACTCAGGTTATCTTGGACGTGGATGGCCCTGTGCCTAGGTACCGTTGAGCTGCGTGGCGCAGGCATCATTAATGCCCAGGCAGTTAAGGCTCAGGTAGCCTTGCCCCCAGGCGGCCCAGCATCCTTGGTGCTCAGGTAGCCTCATCCTTCGGTGACCCTACCCCCAGGTAACCCTGCGCTTGCTGCCTTTTCCCAGGTATTCCAGGCTCGGCTAGTCCTGACTCAGGTGCCCCTGCACTCAGAGAGTCTGTACCCAGTGTGTACTTGGAGCGTGGGCTGGTGGGTGCAGACCCAGGCCCCTGGCATCTCCACTTGAGGCTCCTGTTTGCTGACTACCTATAGTGTTTGCATAAATCAACCCTGGCTGTTGAGGTCATGGTCTCTTTGGAGCATCAGGTATTGCTGAGTGAAGACGGAGTGATGGAGCCCCTCCGAGGTGTGCCCTTCTCTGTTCGCACCATCAGCTGGGGCACACATGCTTTCCTCTGCTTCTCTCCTTGCACCAGACAGCTGAGTGAAAGAGGACCTTCATATTGTGTGCAGTTATAATTAATCTCCTCGGATTCCAGTAACCCTGTGGGTTTAGAGATGGCTAATTGGAACCAGATTACTTTCCAAGTTGCAGCTATGTAAATATTTAAAGATGCTTGGCCAAATTTATTCCCACCATGTTCCTATTTTTTAATAAATTTTATACATTTTGGTATTTTCTTCATTAATTTTTGTCTTGGGTCATTCCTTTAAATGGAGGTGATGTTTTAGTTACAAGCTTGTAACTTTCTCCCCATAGCCAGGAATGTTTTCCTTTCTCCCTGAAAATTGGTTTGACTGGATGTTACTTTTAGGGAAAGATTGGCAATGACGGAAATCCCAGTGCTTCAGCGTGGTGTTTTGTATTCTGTAGTGAGGAAAACCGCCCCTGTGCACCTCTTTAAAACAACACACAAGTGTATGTCATTTTCCCCGTACTGAAAATAGTTCTCTTGAACAGAGTTTAATTATTACAGGTCTGGACAATGTATTGTATGAGCGTCTGGTACACTCAAGTATATGCAGAGTTAGTAGAAGTGTAGTAAAAAGTTTCTCTGATCCTGCAGGGCAGTCCATACTGAATCTGCACACGTGTACATGTCCATAAATGAAAAATAGCACATTATGCATCAGCTCGTATTTTGCATTTCATTTCTTAGTCATTCACCCGTGGGAGGAAGCAAGATAATATCCCTTTCTCTGAAACTGTACTTTGCATTCTGGGAGATCGTCTGGATTCTAACAGCAGTTGGTCATATATGACCTGGGGAACCCAATTGTGACCCCGGGTGGCATGTTTGAGGACTAATTTTTGTTTTTCCTTTTTAAAAATGTTGACAACTGTAGATTTTACTGGTCGCATACCAGTAACACTATGTCTACTTTTTGGAGCACATTTGGATAAAATGCTAAGCTGGTAATAATTTTTTATAACTTTGAAGACAAATATTTTTAATATTTGGAAAAGCTGTCCTGCACCTCATCTATTATGATAGATGTGAGATGCCCAGTAAAAAGCAAATTCAGCAGTGCCTTTAAAGTCAAGATGTGGGAAAGATCAAATTACATTCACTGTAAATTGAAATTTACTCTTTTTTTCCCTCAGGTTCATTAAATTTTAGAGATTATTATTTACTTCTTAATGAGATTATATGTGTTTTCTCTATATGTAATCTACTTTTTGAGAAATTTGGTGCCTCTGATGCTTCCATAGCAAGATTATATATAGTAGTGAATTTTGCAAGTTGACAACAGAATATTATAGCTTGTTGAGAGACTAGAAAATTTTATGTTACGACAATGGTGTAAAATGTTGAACATTGTAGGTCTGCACAGGTCATTTTTTGTAGCCCCAAAGGACAGTGTCTTTCCTCCTAAAGATACCAATTTTATATCGTAGCAGGCCTTTAATAATCTTCTTGTTCAGTTGCTCAGTCGTGTCTGACTCTTTGCAGCCCCATGGACTGCAGCACACCAGGCTTCCCTGTCCTTCATTATTTCTTAGGTCGGTGATGCCATCCCACCATCGCATCCTCTGTCACCCTCTTCTACTCCTGCCCTCAATCTTTCCCAGCATCAGATAGCTTTTGCCAGTGAGTTAGTTCTTCACATCAGGTGGCCGAAGTATTGGAGTTTGAGCTTCAGCATCATTCCTTCCAATGAATATTCAGGGTTGATTTCCTATAGGATTGATTTCCTTGCTGTCCAAGGGACTCTAAAGTGTCTTCTCCAGCACCATGGTTCAAAAGCATCAGTTCTTTGACACTCAGCCTTCTTTATGGTTGAACTCTCACATCTGTACATGACTACTGGAAAAACCATAGCTTTGACTATATGGACCTTTGTTGAGAAAGTTATGTTTCTGCTTTTTAATACTGCCTAAGTTTGTCACAGCTTTTCTTCCAAGGAGCAGGTGTCTTTAGCTGGCGTTAGATCTCAGATGCCCCTTATGGAGAGAGGAGTATTATATGGATTATGACTCACAAAACAGTTTCATTGGCAGGGATTGGCGAGAACTTGGAAACAACCATTAATACTTGGAAAAAGCAAATGGGTGCTTTGAATCCTCTATTTTGATCTGCAGTCAACCTTTCTTTTGTTTAAAAAAATGCATTCAACTTTGGAAAATATTTGCCTTTCTTATCACTGAAAGATGACTTAGATCTTCAAACATTGAAATGACTTTAAATTCTCATAGAACCTGGGTGGGATGACTGGTTAAAATTATGAGAGGAAACACATAGGAATTGAGTCATAGAAAGATCAGACTGGTTCTCATGAACGTGAGTTCACCTGTGGTGGCAGAGTTGACATCAGAATTCAGATTTTTTTGACCTTTCCAGTAAATTCCCATCATGCCATAATTTCCTCCAAAGATTTTTGACATCCAGGAGTGGGTTTGAACGCTGCTTCTGAATCTGGAGACAGTTCGCATGATCAGATTAACTGAAAGAAACTTCTTTTTTTTAATGAAACATTCTTTGTTGAGTGTTGCCGCCTCCTACTTTGGAAAGCGCTGATTGTCACATTACCTGTATTTCCACATAAGACTGAGTCACTGCAGCCCTCATTAAGGACTTAAAATAGTCTAAGAGCAAAGTTGTGAATAAAACTCAATAATTTAAAATGTGTTAGTGAGCTGGATTTAAGTCTCCATTGAGAAAGTGACTTGGCACCGATGGAAAGTACACTTCTGGAGTTCACAAAAATTAGTCCTTTTAATTCGGGAAAAGGAGCCTTGAAAGGGCATAAAACTGAAATTAGAAAAATTAATATTTTCAACCACAGAGTAGAGTTAGAGTGCTCACAAGTCATCCCTGTGGATGGGTGAACAGACCAAAGAGGAATTCTGCTTAGAAAGCATTGGAATGGGTGACTTCCATGACAGTCCAGTGGTTAAGACCCGGCATTCCACTCCCACATGCCTCGTGGTGCAGCTTGGAAAAAGAATTGAAATCACGAGAGGGCTGGGATGACTTAGGAGTGATGGAAGCCCTCTGGGTGTGTCTTGAAGGACTCTCTTCATGAGCTCACTGTCCTCTAAGACATGGCGCCCAGGGCAAGCCTGGCCTCATGCTGGGGGCCCTGACTTGATGCAAAACCCATTCCCACTGGGTATCTCCATACCGTTTCTGCTAACACTTAGGTGATTGATTACCCCAGGTATTTTTGTTGTTGTTGTTGAAGTATAATGGCTTTACAATATTATATTAGTTTCAAGTGTATGACATAGTGATTCAATATTTTTATAGACATATTGCAGTTAAATTTATTACAAAGTAATGAGTGTTTCCCTGTATTGGATAATATATCCTTGGTTTTGACTATCTTCTGTTATTCTAACTTCTTCTGTCACATCAAATCCATAATCCGCTGAGCCCAACTTCTCTCTGTATCTTTGGATGATGGCTGTAACGTAATTGATAGTAAAACCCCAAGTTTCGAAACTGCAGATAATGAAATTGCAAATATTTGACTGTTTCTAACTGACAAATCATGACTCAATTTTCATAGAATGGAAAGTTCTGTGAAGAAGTGCCACAGTATTATATGTAGTTGGAAGAATTAAGGAGAGAGTTTTCAGGATTAAAAAGTACAGTCAAGGGAAGAAAAGACCATCATCAGAAAGAGGAAGTTATTTGTTTCAGAAAGCCTCCATTTTTCTGATATTTCTTCATTTGCTTCCTCCAGTCTAACACTTTGGGACGTTCCAGCTCATCTTTTTCCTGTTGTAACTGCAAGAAGAGCCACAGTGTTCTGGTTGTAAAATGTTGGTGGAGCACGTGCTCTGGGCCTGACCGCTTGTCCACATTAGTGTATGGGTGGGTGAGGCCGGCCAAGCCGTGGTCACCCAGCTTCCAGAAGGGTTAACTGGCTAGTCTCCTCTTTTTTTTTTTTTTTTTCCATAGAGCATGGGCAGTCATTAGAGCAGTTTAGGGAGGAAACATTGCTACGTGTCCTCCCATTGTGCCGGGATTTGGGGGGACTCTAGAGGACAGCAGTCCCAGTGTGGAGTGTAGGGTGAGCCCAGGGGGAGGTGTTTACTGGCAGCTGGGCCTGCTGGCGGGAGGCTTTTGTTGTTACTTAGCACTTCCTTTGGACAGAGCAGGAGGGGCTCTGGGCATGGATGCTCCCCACTGTCCTTCTGTCCGGATCCATGTCGCGGTGTGTTCTGAGCCAGGGAGCTGGGCCCCGCTTGCAGACCTGCCTGGTTCCCATCTCTGGTGCTCAGTGACCGGGAAGGACTTCTGTCCTAACGCAAGGCTTCATCAGTGCCTCCCCCACTCAAGAAGCTAAAAATGATACCACAAGAAAGGGGCTGGGGGCAAGGAGGAGAGACCATAAATACAGTGGGAGGATGGGAAACAGGATGTGTGTAACTGGCTTGGGTGGCTCAGCGGGTAAAGAATCTGCCTGCGATGAAGAGACCCCGGTTCAATCCCTGGGTTGGGAAGATCCCCTGGAGAAGGAAATGGCAACCCATTCCAGTGTTCTTGCCTGGAGAATCCCATGGATAGAGGAGCCTGGCAGGTTATCGTCCCCGGGGTCATGAGAGTCGGACATGACTGAGTGACTAAACCACCAGCACCAACTCTGGGGTGGCAGGCGCATCCAGGCACAGTCGTGTGCCTGAGACGAACCCCCACTCCCCGGGGCCCTGGGCTGGGGCAGGAGTGAACCTGGGACCCCGGGCGGTGTGGTCCTGCGTGGTCCTGGGACCCCGTTAAACGGGAGCCCGAGGGATGGGTCTGAGTGAGACCAGGAGGTCGGCTCCCCTCGACAATGGTTCCCGCTGGCGCGCCGGGCCATTTCCCATCCCTGGCGGCCTCGGCACTTTGGGCGATGAGAACCTGATAACTGCACGTGCAGGTCGGTCGGCCGCTGCGGCAGTGTCCGGCCGCGATGTTTGCCCTGGGCCAGGCCCCAGGGCTGGGGTGCTCCCTGCCCCATGCCTGTGAGCGCTGGAGCACAACCCCGGGGTGGGGACGCGACGGGAGGAGACTCGGGACAGCAGAGGGAGGAAGGGAGGGCAGGTTGATCCCAGACCACAGAGGAGGGGCTGCGAATGCAGGCAGATGCCTCTGAGCTAGACGCGAGGGCGACCACCCCGCTTCGTCTTTCCTACTGGACGAAACACCAAGGTATTTACTTAGGTGGGAGTAAAGCGAGAGTTGTAAACCCTCCTATCAAATCCTTATTCAATAGAAAGATGTACTGAAGTTCTTTAAGAAAAATATCCAGATGCACTTGACAGCCAACCGCAGAATGCCCTGTGGTTTAGTCAGCATCTTAGCAACCAGGAGCAACGCATGGAGACACTGGTAATTATTCACCGGCCCTGTAGTCCCCTGGTAGGCCTCGGAATTATCGCAGCAAGAGTGAGTTACGATGGGAATAGAGCCTCAGAAGTGTGTTTTATTCTATTCTGATTCTTCAAACACTGATCATCTGTGCATGGCGTGTGTGCTCATATTTGCTTGATCACCATGCTGTGTCCTCTGACCTTCCAGAATGAATGAATTACGCTGTGAGACATATCAGACTCTGGAGATGATGCTCTGAGCTTTTCTCTTGACGCTGAGGCACCCACGTGGGATGCATGGTCCTCAGGCTGTGAAGCGGATGCCATGCAAACACTGTGGTTTCTTAGCAGGATCCAAATGCTTCTTTGTTGTCTGTCTCTGTCTCTATTTCTCTCTTTCACACAAGATGTGCTGTGCTCTGCTAGATCACTTTAGTCGTGTCCAGTTCTGTGCAACCCTGTGGACTGTAGCCCACCAGGCTCTTCTGTGTATGGGATTTTCCAGGCAAGAATACTGGTGTGGGTTGCCATTGCCCTCTCCAGGGGATCTTCCTGACCCAAGGATCAAATCCCTGTTTCTTATGTCTCCTGCATTGAAAGGTGGATTCTTTATCACTAGCACCACCTGGGAAGCCCTTCACACAAGACAGAATCATAGAATTTAGAGCTGGAGGGAACTGGGGAATAGTGGTCTGTCCCCTGTTTTAACAGAGAGGAAACCAAGGCACAGGGGGATCCCTGTGGCTTGCCCAGCGTCTTCAGGACTCCAGGCTGCGGTTCTCCTGCATGAAGTAGCCGTGTGTCTTCACCCTTCAGCCGCTGGGGGTCCGGCTTCCTGGGCTGTACGCAGGGGCTGGGACCCACCACCCCCCCGCGGGGTTGTTCCTGCCATATTCCTTGCGGTGCCCGGCTCCGCCTGGCGTCCTGTCCACACGACTCTCGTTGGTGCCAGAGTTAGAACCAGAACCGACATCCACAGGGTCCGACTCCCAGCCTGGGAGAGGGTGTCTGTCTTGGCTTGTCCCTTGAGGGGCAGAAGCCTGTGGTCCTAGATACACAGTCCTAGAAAAACGCACTGAAGTTCAGGCCCCGCCCGGGGTTCCAGATCCACAGTCTCCACGGCCACCGGCCCCGAAGGCAGCCAAGATGGAGTGGAGGCAGCCCTGCTGAGCTCTTCAGTCCTCTCTGGCCCTCGTTGGGGTGGGCACCGGCTCCATCCTGTCTCCAGGAGGCTGCTTGTGGGCAACATCGAGTGGGTGTTCTCTGGAGGAGAAATTAATGATGTTCCTGGATGCCAATAAAAAATGCATGCCCTGTGTCCATAGAGGCTTACTTGATGCGACCCCTGTTCAGTCTCTCCTGTCTCTGCGTTTCCTAAATTCCGTCATCCCCCGTTGTCCTGCTGGCTGTCGGCTTCCCCTGTGCGCTGTGGTGCTGCTGGCTTTGATTTTCAGCTCCTCCCCTGTGGTCCTCACGTCCCAAAGAGGAGCCTGGTCTCCAGTTCAGACAGGAGCTTGTGACTTGACGTGAAGTGTGAGCCCCCTCTTTGTAGATGTTACCCCTCTGTGTGCATACGTACATGCTCGGTCACTTTGATCACGTCCGACTCTGTGTGACCCCGTGGACTGCAGCCTGCCAGGCTCCTCTGTACGGGATTTCCCAGGCAAGAATACTGGAGTGGGTTGCCATGCCCTCCTCCAGGGGATCTTCCCGACCCAGGGATTGAACCGATGTCTCGTGCATCTCCTGCATTGCAGGCGGATTCTTTACCACTGAGCCACTGGGGAAGCCCGTTGCCCCTCTGTAGTAGAAACAGGTGAGTTTGGGTCTGTCACCCCAGACCCCTGAGACGTGGCCTTCTGTGGGAAGAGTTGGATTGAACTGATTTTGCTTCTGAGCCATCAGTTGCTGGTCGGCAGGGGGTGTCCCGGGCAGCTCTGCAGGAGGACGACCCTGGGCTGCGGAAGCGGGGTCACACCTGGTGGGCTGGGGTGTCCCAGCTGTTCTAGGCACATGTCACTCCACCGACACCTGTCTTTCTGGGGGAATCGTCAGGGTGCAGATGGTGAGAGGCTGCGAGGACCTGGTGCCTTTGCCCCTGGCCCTGGGGTCTTTGCTGCTGAGAAGAGCAGTCCTTTTCTGCTTCCACCGTGGCTGAGCCTACTGGGAGTCCGAGGTTCACGGTCCTCGCCTGTGACCTCAGAAGCAGACCCACCTGGAGCCCGGGCGACCCCTCCTTTCAGGATGCACTGTCCTTCCGAGGTCTTACCGAGGGTGCTATTTGATTCGTATCACCTTTGATCTGTGTGTGCATCGTGGGCAGTGAATCATTTATATCTGAGATTCTCTTCAGTCAAGTATTTAGGTTTTGTTTGATAAGTATGTTTGTTGTGTACATGTCTGTGGCACAGGTTCTTAAATTTTCATCCATAACTTCGGTTCAGTTTCTTTTTTCCTTAATTTCTTAATTTTCTGTGCACAGATCCTAATCCAAGACTGGTTCTTGTGCAACCTTTGCAGGCTCCTGATATGATCCAGTATTTGCATGCACACTTTGCATACTTTGCATACTTTGCATATTAAAACAGATGTAGTTTCAGATCTGTATTTTAGTAGAATTGAAAAAGCTTGGGATAGTCTTCTCTGGATTGAAGGTTAGAAGGTCAGACTTTCTTTACTGGAATTTTACCTGGACCTGTGTGTGCGGTCACTGTACTTATGTCCACTCAAAGGATGCCTCCTCTTCTGCTTTGTTTATGAAGGCAGCTGTTGATCTGAGAGCAGTGTCTTCACAGATGAGCAAGACATTCAGGCTAACTGCTAGCTGCCAAGTATGTTCTCCTAACAATGTACCAGATTTGAGTATTACTCACGCTCTTTTTGCGAACTCCAGACTTTCAGCCCTGTGGATAAACTGAGTTCCAGTTTTACTCTGACTACACTTTTCATTTTTCAGTCTAATTGGTTACTGAAATATACCATCAAAAAGGGTAGCCCAGTGGGACCCTCTGATGACAGGTTGACTGTGCTGGAGAAGATGGTGTGTGTGGCTGGCCCTAACGTCCGAAGCCTGCTGGGAACCGCAGCTTCCTCCCCAGCATCCTGCAGGCAGGTTGTCCTGCAGACGAACGGGCAGTTCACTGATGGGCTGGACCGCTGGAGAATGCCATTTTGGGTGTGGGAATGATGGTCATGTTTCCAGTCTGACTTTTGGATGCTATAATTGCTTCCATTCAAGGCTTGTCTGTGATGTTCTTGGCTTTTAAAAAACAGATTTCTGCAGCATTCGTGAGATATGATTTACACAGGTTATTCTGGCGTTGGACTTGAAATGCACAGCAGTGGGGGTGGATCAAACGTTTTCATCTTTAAGAAATAGAATTTGGGGCTGTTTTTTTAAAAAATGGTGAAATTTGGTAGAGTAGGGCCATGAGGTTAAAAAACGGGCATTAAACCTTTAAAAGCTCTTTTTCTTGTAAAGCTCCTTGGCTGATAGAGAAGCGTTGTTACTGGCCGCACTGTGCAGTTCAGGGTGTCACCGGAGGTGGCTGACAGAGCTCCTGAATTCCAGCTTCGAGGAAAGGGGTTGCACAGTCCTTGACTTGGGAATTTTGTAAACTCTGAACACAAAGTTCTGGACAGGTGGTGTGTAACACCAAGGAGAGAAAGAGTCTCTGCAGTTTCCATGGTGACAGCCTACTCACCACTTAGAAACAAATTCTTGCTACTGATCACAAAAGGGCCCTGGGCTTGCACATTAGTGGGGAAGAGAGAAAGCTACCCCCAGAGCTGCCTCCCAAGCTGGAAAGCACTGGGTGGATGCAGGGTTCCTGGATCCGTTTTAAATATCCAGACTTCTTTCCCATTCTGGATCAGAGTTCGTTGGGTTTTTCTTCCTTGAGTTCAAGATCCTTTTCTCTGAGTTTGAAGGTCTGGTGTGTTGGGGGGCCTGTTTTAGAAGCTTGTAGGTTTTGGAGCAGCAGCACACGAGGACACCCCCCCAGAGCAGGTGCGGGGAAGGCAGGGGAGGGCTGGTCTTCCCTCTGTCCAGGGGTCCAGCATCAGCCTCGCTCACCTCGCTGCCCACCGGTCATTGTCTCCCCCAATCCTGCTCAGCCCCTTTGCCCTCCCTCTGGCCCCTTTTCTATCCGAGGACAAAGGGAGGGGATAGGACACCGGGTCACACTCAGCGCCCAGCGTGCACGGCGAGGCCTGGTGTTGGGGTGCGGGGGTCTCGGGTGATGGTCCGTCCAGCCGCAGAGCCTCCTGTGCCTGTTGTCTCTCTGTGACCCGAGGCCAGGGACCGGCTGCGGCCAGTGCGCCCGGAACAGATCACTGCGACCCTGCCCTTGTCATTTCCACAAGCCTGCTCTGGGGAACCCCCGGCCCCTCCGCCCGGGCTGCAGGGGAATGTGCCACTTCTCAGCTCCCTCTGATGCCCTCAGTGCGGGGCAGGGCCGTCCAGGGAAAGGTTTGCTGTTCAGTGGCTCAGTCGTGTCTAACTTTTTGCGGCCCCATGGACTGCAGCACATCAGGCTTCCACGCCCTTCTTCATCTCTTGGAGTCCCTAAAATTCATGTCCATCGAGTCGGTGATGCCATCCAACCATCTCATCCTCTGCTGTCCCCTTCTCCTTTTGCCTTCAATCTTTCCCATCATCAGGGTCTTTTCCAGTGAGTCGCCTCTTCACATCAGGAGGCCGAAGTACTGGAGCTTCAGTTTCAGCATCAGTCCGTCCAGTGAATATTCAGGGGTGATTTCCTTTAAGGGCAAGGTTAGGGTCCCTTTCACTTTTCACTTTCATGCATTGGAGAAGAAAATGGCAACCCACTCTAGTGTTCTTGCCTGGAGAATCCCAGGGATGGGGGAGCCTGGTGGGCTGCCTTCTATGGGGTCACGCAGAGTTGGACATGACTGAAGCGACTTAGTAGCAGCAGCAGGGTCCCCCAAAGCTGGTCTTTTGCGTTAGAACTACTCACCCCCAGCTCCTCTGCCCCCAGATGAGGCGGGGAGGGGCCGAGGCCCCCTGAAGCCAGCCCCACTGCCTCACCTGCACAGAAGGGACTCTTGGAGCCACCGAGGCTCTGAGAGGCCCGTCTTGTAGAGACTGGTCATTGGTGAAATGCCGCCCTGTGGTTTGGGTCCCCTGAAGGTAATACTGGCTTCTGCTCTGTCTCCCACGAGTACGTTCCCTCTTCTCACTGAACGAACGATACCGCATATAGATGAAAAATAATTTTCTTCGTGACATGTGATGCTGGCGTTTACATCACTATAGACACTTTTTTTTTTTTTTTTGGACTGAGCGTCTGACTCATACAGTGCTTCCTTTGAAGTCATTCATGTAAATAATATATTTGTTTAGCTGAAAACATGTTAGAGGTTCAGTGCATAAAAAATACAGGATGCCTGGTAAGTTTCACGTAAACATCGAATAGCCTTTTTTAGTGTAAGTGTGTCCCATGTAACATTTGAGACATAGGCTAAAAGTGACTTGCCTTTGGTCTGCAGTTCAGATTACCTGGCTCCCCTGTGTGTTCCCTGGTGTGTGTCTCTGGGTGAATCTTCTGGCAGGTGGTTATTTCAGGACACCTAGGAAATGCCTGGTCTTGTTTCCTGGCCTGCTTGTTGACTGAGTGAGACCTGTTCAGCAGCTCTGTTCACTATTGGATGGAGATGCTGATGACCTCATGCTATGAATGTTGGGATGATAATTAGCTGAGGAATAAAAGGGGACGGCTCTCTGGTGGAGATTCCTTGCTCTCTAGTTTACAGGTATCGATACTTTGAACACGTGCATTACCTGCATTGAGGGTCAGAACAGTGCTGGTGGAGAAAGAGATTCAGGAGAAAATGAAAATTGCATTTATTCTGTTTGGATGAAAAAAATCTTAGCATTTTCTAACACAGAAAATGTTCCATGTGCTTCCTGGAGTCAGGACCGTGTGACATACTTGAGTGTCCTATATAGCGTGCGGCCGCTGTGACTGTGACACTTTTTGAAATCCGTCCTAGAGAATAATGCTGCCCCAGTGGTGGCTACTCTAGCATTGATGTCAGTCATCAGAGGAAGGTTCTGTTTCGTTTGGAATTTGGTAGGTGGAGTTTGTTGCTGTCTCATAGGTCCGTGCTCTTCCACAGTGGGGTGTCAGTATTCCATGATGTGTGTAGTATTGGGGTCACAGCTTTGCCCTAACTCCGTGGGACCCTGGTAGACGCCCCCAAGGATCTGGTAGCTTGGTTAGTAAAAGGCCCCATCTAGCCTGAACTGCTGAAACTTACCCTACATGCAAGGGCCCATCTCCTTAATTCAAAATAAAAAGAGCCCAGGAATCCTGCAGACCATACTCTAAGAAAGCTGTGGGGCATGTACGCAACGGAACAGTACTCAGCCATTAAAAAGAGCGCATCTGAATCAGTTCAATCAGGTGGGTGAAACTGGAGCCTATTATACAGAGTGAAGTGAGTCAGAAAGAAAAGCACCAGTATAATATATTAACACACATATATGGAACTTAGAAAGATGGTAACGATGACCCTGTATGCAAGACAGCAAAAGAGACACAGATGTAAAAAACAGACTTTTGGACTCTGCGGGAGAAGGCGAGGGTGGGATGATTTGAGAGAATGGCACTGAAACATGTATGTTATCATATGTGAAACAGATTGCCAGTCCAGGTTTGATGCATGAGGCAGGGCGCTCAGGGCCAGTGCACTGGGATGACCCTGAGGGATGGGATAGGGAAGGAGGTGGGAAGGGGGTTCAGGATGGGGGACATGTGTACACCCGTGGCGGATTCATGTCAGTGTATGGCAAAACCACTACAATATTGTAAAGTAATTAGTTTCCAATTTAAAAAAAAAAGAGCCCCAGGAGTCCTCCAGACCATACTGTAGACCTAGGCTGCCCAGATGTAGGGACAGGGTCCTGTAATCTCAGTCTGTGATCTGCAGCCTGTCATTTGCACAATAATAGTCAATAATGACCCAAGACTCACAACCATCCTCCAAAGCAGCGTAAGAAATTTGGTTTATTTACTGGGTGTATTTCTTCTGATTCTGAATTGATTTTGCCTATGTGTGATCTACCCTCGTTCAGTTTTGGTTAAAAAAAAATATTCTCTAAAGATGGGTGGAGAAAATCTGGCAGATCACTGTTTTCTTGGGACTCCTGCATCGCTGGTTTGAACCCTTGGAGAATTTCTGATGCCCCCGCCGTAGCGTCCACAGTGCAGATGGACAAGCTCTAGAAGCAGTGGGTGCCTTCCTTCCCTCTGACCTCTGACCTCTTCCCTCTGACCTCGAACTGTGCAGAGAGCTCCCGAGTTCATTTTGCAAGACTGATCTGTAATTGAAATAGAGGGTTCTGGAATCTGGTGTCGCCTTGAAGCGAGGCCTTTGTGAGTCAGTGAAAGTCCTGACTCCACCTGAGTGGGGTTTGGAGGTGAGCGCTGTCTCCTGCCATCGAGGTCTTGTCCCGTCTCGTTGCTCACTTGACGTTGGAGGCGAGGTCCCGCCAGGCACACCAGGCAAGCGCCTGTGGGAATGCACAGCGAGGCCTGGGCTGCGTGGACCTCTCCCCAAGGAGCTGCAGAGCTACAGGCTGGACCTCTACAACTTCTCTTTCCCACCTGTAAAGGGGAGGGGGGCGTTGTCTTCCTCCTGAGGACCCTTCCCTTGGAAAGACGCAGTGAAGCCCTGCATGGACTCCTGTGATTGCCGACCTTACGGGAGGGGCTGCCTGCTGCCCGACAGACTCCCGCCACCTCTGAGCTCACAAGTGGAAGCCTCCAGACGCACTCAGCACAGGGTTTCCATGCCGACACCAGGCGGCAAGGTGATGCAACTTTTAGTGGTAGGATTACAAGTGGTTCTGAGAGGACCTGCTGGCTTCTTTCATTAGCTAAAACTCAACCAGCCAATCACAAACATAGGTTTTCTTTGTGTATCTTAAAGATTTGTGCAGAGGAGAATTAATGCTAGACAGTTTTATTTTTCCATTTTGTCCTTTTTTATAATCTGAAATTCGTTCTCTCCTTCACTGCCTGTCATTTAAACTGCTTCTCTTGTCCTTTCATTGGCGGAACTGGGAAAACACTCCTTTCCCGTCTCCCCAGGATCACCCTGCTCATCCTCCTTGACCTCCCTGATGGGGTCCGTGTGCAGAAGTGTGTATGGTCCATGATTCCTTTCCATTTAGTGCGTGGCCATCTCCTGTCCTCCCTTCCCGTAAACACAGAGGCTCTTCTCCTAGAGCCTTAGGACTGCCTCATACTTCATTCTTTTAGTTGGAGACCATACTCGATTACCATTGCAGTGACTGCATTTATGATCCCTCGGTTTCCAGAATGTTCGTCCCCAGCCTCATGGTCTCAGGGACAGCCTGCTTGTGTCTGATCCCCACCGTCCACCTGTGTCCACTGTGGGGCCCTGGGAGCTGAGCTGGGGAGAGAAGTGAGTGTCCTGAGCTGGGGAGAGAGGTGAGTGTCAGCCACTCAGTCGTGTGCAACTCTCTGCCACCCCATGGACTGTAGCCCGCCAGGCTGCTCTGTCCATGGGAATCTCCAGGCAGGAGTACTGGAGTGGGTGGCCATTTCCTCCTCCAGGGGATCTTCCCGACCTGGGGGCTGGACCTGGGTCTCCTGCATTGCAGGCAGGTTCTTCACCGTCTGAGCTGTGTGGCAGGGTGGCGGGGAGACATGTGCTTCACCCTCGGCTCTTGCTGGGGGAGTCCTGAGCCCTGCTCCTGGACCTGCAGCCCTGCAGGGGGCACACATGCGGGGGCTGGGACAGCGCTGCCCGAGCTTCTCTCCGCGACCTGCCCCGAGCTTCTCTCCGCGACCTGTCGCCTCAGCCTTGCCTTAGGGCAGATCCTCCACGTCTGCAGCCGGCAGCTCTGACTTATGAGTTCCGGTCAGCCACCAAAGACCAGGTCGGCCTTATTCGCATGTACAGCAACTCAGCTAAATTTGGCTGGTTTTTACGATAAATTGCTTGAGTGGCCATAATTTTATTTAAAATGGAAATAATGATCATTGGTTGTCTGGTGCCTTAATCAATATTAATATTAAATAAAAGGAAGCTCTGCCTCAAAATGGCCAGAGTTACACAGTTTGACCCACGTGCAAAGCAGAAAGACCCATGATGGCTTGAGCGCCAGTCCCACCTGCGGACTCAGCTCTACAGAAACGTCTTCAGAAACTCCTTTTCCCTTTGAAATACAGAGTCTGTGGCACAGTGTTTCTACTTTTTTTTTTAACTGTAAGTAAAATCAGAGAACTATGAAGTGTCTGACTCTGTGACCCCATGCGCTGCAGCACGCCAGGCTTCCCTGTCCTTCACTGTCTCCTGGAGCTTGCTCAAACTCATGTCCACTGAGTCAGTGATGCCATCCAACCATCTCATCCCCTGTTGCCCCTTCTCCTGCCTTCAACCTTTCCCAGCATCAGAGTCTTTTGCAGTGAGTTGGCTCTTCGCATCAGGTGGCTGAAGTATTGGGACTTCAGCTTCAGGGTTGATTTCCTTTAGAATTGGCTGGGTTGATCTCCTTGCCGTCCAGGGGACTCTCCAAGCAGCTATGCATTTTTTTTAAAGAAATAATAAAACTTTCAGTGCAGTATTTTCTCTAATTGAAAGCTTCCAAGTTAATATCATTAATTACATCCAAAAAGGGATTAAAAATCCCTCTAAGGTTTATTACTTTTTGACTTTAAATTGCAGGAAAGTGTCAGTTGTAAATTCTGAGACAACAGGTTTTTAACCAAGGATTCCTTAATAGGATAGGGTGTGTGTGTGTGCTCAGTTGTGCCTGATACTTTGCGACCCCATGGACTGTAACCCGCCAGGCTCCTCTGTCCATGGAATCCTCCAGGCGTGAATGCTGGAGTGGGTTGTGATTTCCTTCTCTAGGGGATCTTCCTGACCCAGGGATCGAACCCACGACTCTTGCATTTCCTGCATTGGCAGGTGGATTCTTTACCACTGCGCTACCAAAGCTGTCTGTGGATTATGCATTTATTTAAATACTTTAACAAAGTGTGTGTTAGGTAAATTTATGCATTGCTCACACATCTCCTTGGTAAAGACAGAAAGCCCTGAATGTTTCCACGCTAGGTGAAGGCAGAAAAGTGTTCAGATTTTGAAGGTTCAGAATTCCTGGAGTTGTCCCCGATAGCTCTGATATCCACGTTTTCACGGGTTAATACAATTTTGAAAGAGCAGAGAGGATCATGGAGTAAAACATTTAAGGCTGGAGCCGTGCGTGCAGGTCTCTGCCTTTGCCGGGGACAGGGCGAGCCTGTCCTTTGAAGCTGGGAGGCAGGGACCAGATGAACCACTGGGTAAGTTGCAGAGTGGAAGCACTCGGAGTTCAAAGGCATCGCACGGAGACCCTTTGCCAAGTTTCATTTCAGAACTTTACAGCAGTCCTCAAATGGTCGCAAGCTGAGAAGCACTGTGAAAATCTGTTTATTTCTCAGTACCCCAGGCTGCCCTGACCCTGTGTTCTCCAGGTTATCTATAGAGGTCTTTGGGGCCACGCTGGCCAAAGATGAGAGCGGCTGGACCTCCCTGCCTCATCCTTCTCTCCTCTGTGCTTGCTGATTAACAGCGGCTGAAACTGGAGGTTGATCTGGAGGAGGGAGAATGGAGAAGCGGAGTTCTTGTTCCTGTCTCTAGGATCAGGTTGGGATGGAGGCAGTGTTTAAGATGGAATTGTGTATCTTCAAACATATTTTTTTGCCAATGATGAAGACTCTCCCAAGTTTTCCTCCCTACGAATCTGGCAGCCATGGTCTCCACTGTGGAGGTTCAGTGTCCAGTTGTACGTGCGTGCTGAGTCACGTCCAACCTCTGCTACTCCTCTGTCCATGGGATTCTCCAGACAAGAATATTGGGTTGCAGGCCCTGCTCCAGGGGATCTTCATGACCCAGGAACGGAACCCGCGTCTCTTGTGTCTCCTGCACTGGCAGGCAGATTCTTCACCACTAGCGCCACCTGGAGAGCCCTGCTGCTGGGCTCAGGGAGCTCCCCGGCTCCACTGGAAGAGGGAGGGCTGCGCGGCTTGTGTGGTGTGTGGCCCCCAGGGGACCCTTCTCCCTGCGGAGCTGGCCTCCTCCAGCGGGGCTTTCGTCAAAGGGCTCAGCGCTGCGTGGTTTTCATCCCTGGGTTTTGCTTGTCTTTCCCGGGAGCCTGGCCTTGCCTCTTAGACGCAGTGGTTCAGCGAGTGGTGTGGGAAGTCGATCTTTCTGTCTGTACGTCTAGTGTGGGAGGATTGTGGCAGGCGCAGCTCACTCTGCTCGGGTCAGTTAGTGACGGGCCTCCAGGATGGAGAAGGCTGCTAACAGCGTGTTGACTCCTTTGCCAACATGTATCATTTCATTTGAATAAAGGATTCAAAGCCAGGCTCACTCAGTTTAGTGGGAACAGCAATGGCAGGTGCCCGTTTGTATCATCCTTCTCCTGACCCGTCATTAACAAAATTAAGACCGTCATTTAGGAACAAAGCTAGAATTTTCTGGCTTATTTTACCTCTCCCATGGTTAAATGATTCTAAGCCAGTTTGGCAAGGTGAAGAATGCTTTAATAAGCTTCAGTGCTAATGGAGTGGCCTTTTGTGGGTTGATGATAGTCTTAAGAAAACCTAAAAAAAAAGGAAGCTTGGACTGACAGTTCTGAATAGGTTGGAATCTGTAATGCGCTGTGGCTCAGATGTCAAGCTTTGAGAGTCACCAGCCCCAGGAAGGCTGTCGGGCGTCTGCCTCGCCCCCCCAGCTGCAGTGGGTACCCTGCCCAAAGCCGTGCCTCTCATCAGCTGACTCCTGAAGCCTCACATTAAACACAAGGGATGCGGACTTTTAAAAGAAACTCCCTGAATGAGGAAGATCATAGCTGGTGTGCCAGCTTTACATAAGATTATTTTTTTCAATGAAATCTTACTAAGTGCGTGCTCATGTGCTATTCATGAAAAAAAGGAAAGTGCCCTGTTTCAGAAGAAATAAGGTTTTTTTCCCAGAGTGGGATTTTGAGCCGTCAGTGAGTAATGCTGAAAGCCAAACAGTAATAAATGACGTGGTTTACTCACGTACTTAGTAGTGTACACATGTACACTGTATATGTAAGCCTACATGTACATATGTACATGCATATATAAGCCTTTCCGGCTCTGGCAGAAGTACTGTTGTAAACTTCATTTGTTCAGAGTGAGGGCAAAGGATCAGGTGGCTTTGGTGGCATCAGTTTCTCCAAAGCATCTTTTTGTTTCAAATGTTTAATTTAAAAAAAAAAAAAAAAAGATTACATAAAATTCCTTAAGCTACTTGGTAGTTATACAAGCTGTTTAAATAGTGTATCAATTTGAGAAAATATTTGCAGAACCTTTTAAATAAACAGATGTTCACTCAGATACCTAAAAACTGTGTTGGAACATTTTCATTCATGGGTTTTGTAAAGATGTTTACTTCTTCACTAGTGTTACATCATTCTTTAAAGACTTGTTTCGGTTTTAGTTTTATCCAGTGACACTTAACCCATGCCAGAAATGGGTTAGATTAAGAAAACATTTTCTGTCTTAGCATAAAGTCGGTGTCTGTGGGGTGATGCCATGGGGGATGTAGGGGCCGGATTAGTTGAGAGAGTAAAATCGGCTCTTAGTTTTAAGACGGAGCAAGCCATGCAGGAGCACCTCACAGCCCCACAGCCTGGCCTGCTGGGCCAGCCCTGGCCGCCTTGCTCCAGACCCACCCAGGCATCTGATACGGGTAAAGTGAGAGTGCTAGTCACTTAGTCCTGTCTGACTCTTTGCGACCCCATGGACTGTAGCCCGTCAGGCTCCTCTGTCCGTGGGATCCTCCAGGCAAGAATACTGGAGTGGGCTGCGATTCCCTTTTCCAGGGGATTGTCCCGACCCAGGGATCGAACCTGGGTCTCCTGAATTGCAGGTGGATTCCTCCCCGTTTGAGCCGCCACGGGGACCTGGGCATCAGTGGGGCTGTGGGGCTGTGTGGGAGGCACCTTCCTTCAGCCTCCACAGGGAGGCTGGTGGAGCTTGGCTGATGCAGGGTCCTGGGCGCTGATGTCAAAAGGCCTCTCGGAGCCTGGCCCTACGGGGTGTTTTTGGTGTCATATTGGGTATAATTCACTTTGGTATGTGAATGATGTTATCCCTACCAGAAAAATGATTTTTCCTCAGGAGATATTCAGATGCCTGCCTTTTTTCCCCTCAAAATACTGTTAACTTCAAAATTATCTTCTTAGCTGATGTAGGAAGTGGAAACCCACTGCAGAATTCTTGCCTGGGAAATCCCATGTACTGAGGAGCCTGGCGGGCTGCAGTCCATGGCGTCGCAAAGAGGTGGACACGACTGAGCCACTGGGCTTATATCTTCTTAGAGTTTTTTTCTTTTTAATTTCACTGGACAAATTAGTTGTGCCAGTGGTAACATTTTCTGTAGTCTTTTGAGGGCAGGGTTAAGAAATAGAATTTTATTAATTTTGGTTATGCATTTTAATTAATTTTGATAATGAAATTTTTTGTCATTAAATTTGTTCATCAGAGTTCTGCTCCAGTATCCTTGATCTACAAAAATAGAATCTTTATACAGTGCACACCCGTGCGGAGGAGACGAAGTGAGCAGGACTGTTACGGAAACGGAAAGTTTTACCTGAATTGTTCTGGGCTGCCATCTCTCCCGCACACTTAGGGCTCCACGTCTTTGAGTAAGCCACGATGTCTGTCTTAGGATTGTCGGTGGATTCAGGTGGGACCCGATGCTGGTGATGAAAAAGAGGCTGTTACTAACACCTGGGAATTCGGACATCTCTTGTGTCGACAAAAAAGTTTCAGCGAAAGCTCAGAAATCCTCATCTGTGCCGATAAGTCAGCAGAACCTCGAAGGGGTGGCCTGGAAAGGGGAGGCCTTGGTGAGACGGGAAAGCACCTTTCACCAGCTGTGCTGTTTAAGAAGAATCAGACTCACTAGGGCCTCTGGAGCAGAAGCAGGCAGGAGCTACTGGGGGGTGCTGGTCAGGGGCTGCTTCCTCGAAGTGACCGTGACCTTGACGGGCAGTGGCTGGGATGCCCTCCTGAAGGAGAGGCTGGTCAGAGGCCACGGGCCTTCCTGCACCTGGGACCCTCGCTCTGTGGCAGGAGCCGGCCTGCTGCTGATGCGGGCATGCCGCTCCCTTGGCCGACTCGCACTGGACGAGCTGTTCGAGCCCGGTGCTGCTGGCCGGTCAGCGGGGACCAGGTCCCCGCGTGGCCATTGCTGGATGCGGGCGGGTTCCGAGCCGCGGGTGAGATGGCCTCTGTCCGCCGGTAGCCCGGTGACGAGGCTGCAGTCACGACACGTGCTTCTCGTGTGCTGCTTGGGTGACTTAGACTGATGCAGGGCCCGTCATGCAAACACAGAGGCTTTATGCCTGAGGTTGTCTGCAGCGGGTGGATGCTGCTTCACTGTGGTTTCAAATCAGCCGTGAGCAGCACCGCCGCTAGGACACGACGGCCTTGACAGTGTGGAAGGCGAAGGGCATGAGAGGCTGTCCCGACTGCCCCCACGGCTGCCTCTGGTCTGCCCGGCGTCCTCTGCCCCCCGCCTGCCCTCACCTCCAGACCCGTCCGTGTCGTGCTTCTGAGCCTTTGTTGTTCAGTCACCAGGTCGTGTTAGGCTCTTTGTGACCCCACAGCCAGCCCTCCCTGTCCATCGCTAACTCCCGGAGTTGGCCAAAACTCATGTCCGTCGAGTCGGTGATGCCATCCAACCATCTCATCCTCTGTTGTCCCCTTCTCCTCCTGCCTTCAATCTTTCCCAGCATCAGGGTCTTTTCAAGAGTCAGTTCTTCCCATCAGGTGGCCAAAATATTGGAGCTTCAGCCTCAGCATCAGTCCTTCCAGTGAGTATTCAGGACTGATTTCCTTTAGGACTGACTGCTTGGACCTCCTTGCTGAGCCTCCCCTGTCCTGCAGACAGGGCTCCAGGTGGAGCCAGAGTCCAGTCTGAGCCCAAGCTGGGCCCTGACACCTTACAGCCTGTGCTTGTGACGCCAGCTGCATCCATCGCTCCACAGCCGTGCCGGCCTAGTTGCTGGGGACACATCACGACCTCTGGTCCCCGGATCTTCTGTGTGGGCGTCCGGGGCGGGGGTGCAGTGTGTGGGGTTCCTTTGACTGTGGTGCAGACCCTGCGCCGGGGGCCGTGTCCCCTGTCACTTGCTGGGTGTGCTGTTGCCCTGGCCCTGGGAAACCGTTCACCAGGCGCGTCCCGGGAAACTGTGTGCACGGATCCTATTCACGCCTGAGCTGTGGGCTGGAAATGTCTTCAGGGAACAGGGGACGGGTGTACATTGCAGAGTTTGCTGCAGGGCCGCGAGGGTGTGGCATTATCGCCCACGGCTGAACAGACTGTATGTTCTCCGTGGGACGACAGTGCACACGCATGCACGCATGGGCATGCATACGTATGTGCACACACATGTATGTGCACACACACACTTGCACACAGTGGTGATCCTAGGATCTTTGAGGCTGGAGGGGGTGGTAGGGCAGTGACCGAGGTCCCCTGAGCTGGCAGTGAGGCCATACTGGGAGCGTCCCCATGTCCAGCTGGCAAGGAAGGAGATGAGGGAAATGTCCACCATGGGCCTTACTTTGCTCCTGCCATTTGCTGAGCTGTGTCTCAGGCAAGTTCCCAGGGATCTGTCTGTGCCCCTGTGCTTTGCAGAAGCTCCCGAGAGGGGCAAAAGGCCTGTGTGCTCAGCCTGGCCAGCTGCCCTTGGCAGAGCAGAGAGGTGATTTTAGCCTCAGGCCTGGTGCCCTGAATGTATTCTGGGACCTCACGGGCGAGCAGGCTGCGTGGGACTCGCAGGGGCCTTAACCTCGTGCAGGGACCCGCGTGGACACAGGGACCCGCGTGGACGCACAGCCGTGGAGCAGTGCTTCCAAAGACGTGTGACTGTGCTGGGTGGCCGTGTGGTTTTCCCCAGATTCTGTAAATAGTAGCATGTCACTTTTTGCAGCTACGTGTTTTAGGTTTGGTGTGTATGTTTCCTGGAAACCCTGAAGTCTCTTGACGTCTGTGAGTAGAATAAGAAGCAGGGACCCTGGGTTACCTAACCTGTGTAGCTCGCAGTGGGGTTGGTCTCGGCCACGCTGAGGTACTCAGGGTGTGGATTGATATGCTCAGCTTCTAAAAATAGCCTCAACACACACACACACACACATTCTCCTTTCAAAGAATGGTGTATTCACTGGGCTTCGAATTCTGGACTTTGTAATTGGTTGTGGGAAAGGGAGAGAGTTCTCAGGACTTGAGGTCACGTGGCAGCTACCCCAACAGCTGCCCCAGTGGTCCCCCAGCCCAGACACACAGCCGTTCTCTTGTGGGAGGCTGTGCCTGCGTGAGTCTGTGTGTGCAGGGCTGTGTGTGCACGGTGTCCGCGTGTGTACGGTGTCCGCGTGTGTGGCTGGGCGTGCATCTGCGCACGCATGGCTGTGACTGTGTGTGGCTGCGTGAGTGCATGCTCAGACAGGGAGGGAGCGGGCCGGGTGGTTGCCCGGCATATACGCAGGCTTCGGGAGCGCTGTGTCTTTGAATGAGCCTTGCTCTGGCTTCAGCTCCGCCCCCAGGACCAGTGCGTCTCTGCAGTGCCGTGTAGACCGTAAGCTGCCGCACCTGGAGCGAAGCGGAGGCTATCAGTGATGGGTGGTGGAAGCCCGGCAGCCTGGCAAAGGGTTTTCACGTCAGAGCGAAGACGTGGCATCAGGGGCTGCGGTTCTGAAAACTGGGTCTGGGTCCCAGAATCTGGACGTCGGATTAGCGGTGACTTTGCAGGTCACTTCCTGTTTCATGTCTTAGAGTTGTTCGGGCCTAACTCAGCGTTCTGGGGAGGATCCAGGGCCCTGTCCCCCAAGGGGCCTCGGCGGGGGTGTCCTGCCCTCATGTGGGTGCCGGGGGAGAACACAAGTCAGAGGTCACAGGGCAGGTGGAGTGGAGGACGCGGGGGAGCTTCTGGGCCCCGGTGCGTGGCTGGGCTGCTGCCTTCATCACGGAGCTCTGTGAGGGCCGCGTGTGTGTGCCGCTCACCACGTGAACCCGGCCAGAGCACTGCGGCCACGCCTGGGTTTTTTTAAAGAGAGAATGTATCGGTTAGTATTGACCTGTCTGGGGCTGAATGAAAGTGTGACCAGTTGTGTTTGTTGCCCCCTGCCCACCTCCCCCTGATGCTTCTCCTTGCCGGTAGGTGAGTTATTTCGGGCTGGGCGGCTTGATCCCAAAGCTGCAGGTCCCGTTGGATAGCCCTGGAGGGGACGCTAGGTCAATGGAGGTGGAGTTGGCCCGAGGGCCCTTTCTTTTGAGTTCAGCTCATAGAATGTTGGAAAACCCTTACTTAGCTTTAAACGTTTTTAATTCATAGACTCACGGCTCCTGCTTAGCCAGCGAGCTCCTGGAAAACAATCACAGAAATATGATATTGCAACTCCTTCTTAAAATAGAAATATGACTAAAGGATTGAGAAAATAAACATTAGTAAGTGGGGCTTTCCTGAGATTGTTCTGTGCGGCATTGGTCCACTGGGGCTGTCATTCTTTGTCTAGATTTTTAAGTAACTGGATAAGTTGAAGGGGAGCTTATACAAGTCAAGGGGAAAACCAAAGATATGTATGCAAGAAAGGGGAATACAGTTATTTCCTCTATTAAAAAAGGGGAGAAAATGAAAGCTAAGATATGGAGAAGTACATGAAGAATAAATGTATATATACCTTGACTTTGCATTTTAATTACAAATAATTTAACTATAACCCATTATATTGCAGCCTGCTTGAGAGTCCAGAAAGAGTTTAGTGATGTGACTTGGAAAGATTTGCTACAATTACTAAGTAAAATATACAGTAATTCTTTCCACTCAGTGTCTCTGGTGGGCTGAAACATTTGAGATTTATTATTTATAAAGTAGCTTGAACTCCTCATGTGAGCAATACAGAAAGTCTGTATTTTGTATGCACACATGCGTAACCATCAAAGGCTCCAGGACCCCAGTGCCCACCTTCTGGTTGGGATGAGACGACTCGGCAGACGAGCCGGCGCTGCTTAGGTAGCGTCCCCGTGGCTCCTTCTCTGGGGTCAAGGCTCTGAATTCGCAGGTAACCCCGTGCGAGGCCAGGACCACCCTTGTACACACTGGCTGGAGCCCTAAGAGAAAAGATGAGGAATAAGCCAGGAAGGGGTGTTTCCTGCACACAGTCAGCCTCATGAAATAATAAAATTTTCACTTTGTGGGTGTGTAGGTGACAAGTCCTGCCAAGTGCTGCTCGGAAACTGTGTCCGCGGACCATTCAGCCCCCGCCCCCCATTCTGAGTGCATGTACAACAGCACTCCAGGAGTGAAAAGAATTTTGATTTTCATGTAGACAACGGTTCTGTGGGTGAAAAAGTCAGGCCCCGCAGTGCCTTGTTGGGCCAGATCTCTCCCCTTTGAGGTGCCGCTTTTCTGTGCGTTTCTGTCCCAAAACTGGACATTTGACAGTGCTGCCTTACAGTCTGAGCCCCACAGTCCAATGCGGTAGATCCATCATTTTAGCTAAGTTCATTTTAGCCAGATCATTCAAGGGCATCACTGGTTTAAAGCTGTGCACATTTTCTTCTCTGAAAATACTGGTGAACTTGCTTTAAGACCTTTGGATGAACTCCTTTTATCCATTTCAGGTACGTTCTGTACTAAGAGGTGAAAACTGCATGATTGTACTGATGCACACTCTAAGCGAGTTCTCCGCGTCCCTGCTTGGCCCGCCGGACCTGAATATTCTGTTTAAAGGTCGATGCCGCCTTGGCCCCTTCTGAAAGCCAGGCCGCGCGCGGACCGCGGGGAGCGCGCGCCCTCTGCCGGCCAGGCCCCCGCACGGCGCCGGAAGCCGCGCCCCTCCCCCGCGGCCGGCGCTGGGCCCCGCGGGCTTTGTTCTGCAGGTCGGCGTGTGTCCGGCGTTGCATCTGAAGGCGGTGCTGAGAAATAGCCCCGGTTTCCTAAAGAGGGTCATTATAGTTCGTTCGTAAATGCATAGAATGTGGCTCTTAACTATTCTGGGATAGTTACGCAGCATAAGAACTTTCCAGCCACGCAACTGCTAGTGTGTATCCACAGCCCTTGTTATATGTTGGAGATTTGCAGGTCCCTTCTCTTCTGCAGTCTTGATCCGACCTGGCTCTCTTAAAACCCAAAGGGTGGCACAACAAACACAGGTGGTTTGAGTGGAGTGGGTTCCTTGAGGAGGTTGAGGGGCAGTTCCGGACGCCCTGTCCTTAAGGAAGCTTTGGGGAACAAGCTTCACAGGCGAGGCCCCTGGGCTCCTTCCTCTCCCTCAGCGGCAGTTTAAAATCTAAAGTGATAGAAACACCTTCTTTCACCAGTTCCTTCAACTTTAACATGCTTCCTTACGGTAATCGATTTACTTTGTATTTGCCTTTGTAAAGTGGAAATATTCAGTATTCTTAAGAGCGTGGTTTGTAAAGTTTTGTTTTGTGGTTTTCTTTTTACTTTTACACTTGATTGAACTTTGTCAAATGGACAACTTATAGTTTCCTGTTAGGATTTGGGGTTGAAGGAGGGTGTATAAAAGCTACAGTAGCCATGAAAGTATTAATGGACTTGAATTCTGTTCACTTCAGCATAGATTTGATTTTTTCAAAATACACCAGTGACCTGAGTGACATATTTTTATGGCTGTGTCAATGAGGAAGCAGTAAGTTCTTCATTTCTAGAATGTGACTGTTTTATGGCAGGACACACTGCTGTCCATTAACTGGAAGCTTGGGTGGATACACGAGATATTTGATCAACCTCTAAAATGTTGACTCTGTAATAATCTCTGAACAGGAATGTTCTTAAGAAAGTTATTTTCCAGATTGCAAGTGTTAACTTTTCTTTTGGCACCTGGTTACTTGGTTTAGTCAGAAGTCCTGTATTTAATCTGTAACTTTTTTTCTTCAGAAATCAAAATCTGGCTTCCAGAGTGCTAAGATATTTATTGAATACATGTTTTTCCATAAACGCAAATAAGTTACAGTTTTGCGAGTTATTTATGTGAATAGATTAATTACTGAAAATGAAAACTTGAACACTGCATTCAGTCAGCAGACAAAGGAGCAGGAACAATTTAGGGAAGAAAATATTTGTTCGTGTATAAAATATTTAAGCGTGATTATTCAGTTGTTGTTGTTCTAGTTGTCTGGTTTCCTTATCGCCGAGACCTTATTATTATTATTATTATTATCGTTGTTCACGTTGCATGTGTAATGAGTGAGAAACCTTTGAGAAAGAATGCTTGTCTTAAAGAGACACTTTTCTGGCTGTAGGACCGCGTCGTTCTGGAGAGATACCGGGCCATCAGAAGTGGTTCCTGCGCTGTTCGCTGTGGAAACAAAGCTTGTGCTTTTACAAAGGGCAGTGAGGCTGAGCTGAGACTTTGGCTTTACTGCTGGTGTCGTCTCCGGGCCTGGAAGCCTGGCGATTCCTTGTTTGCTGTGGCCCCTCCTCCCAGCAGCCTCGCAAGTAGGCCAGTTGGTCACGTGCTCTCCTGGGTGCCCTCTGTGATGGCAGACACGCCGCGTGTCTTCGCCCCTCGCTGATTTTCCCTTTATTCTCCCAGAAGGAGAACTTCCCCATCGAACCAGCCCGGGGCAGGATTTTCAGCATCTCCTTTGCTTCACTTGCACAGAAAGCTTATTAAATCGTGTTTGAGAATTGAGAAGCCCCATGGCTGTTGTAGCTGAAACTTTTTAAGTCATTTTTGCGTTGTATCCAAGATGTGCTGTGATGATAATTCGCCCCATTACATTTCATTGAGAATCAGTGTTTCTGAGACACTGAAATATCTTTTCAGGGACTCTTTCCCGCCCCCTCCCCCCCACACCTGTGTGGTTTTCTCTTTGTTAAGTTCTTGCATTTCAGATGGGTAACTCTCAAGTTTCAGTTAAACCGTGATGTGATACAAAATGGCTCTCATTTCTCTTACAACATCTTACCTTTTATTCTGCCCTGTGTTTATATTTGTCTCCTTTTAAGGCAGGGTAATGGCACCCCACTCCAGTACTCTTGCCTGGAAAATCCCATGGATGGAGGGGAGGAAAATCCCATGGGCTGCAGTCCATGGGGTGGTTAGGAGTCGGACACGACTGAGCGACTTCACTTTCACTTTTCACTTTCATGCATTGGAGAAGGAAATGGCAACCCACTCCAGTGTTCTTGCCTGGAGAATCCCAGGGACGGGGGAGCCTGGTGGGCTGCTGTCTATGGGGTTGCACAGAGTCGGACGCGACTCAAGTGACTTAGCAGCAGCAGCAAGGCAGGGTAAACCATTATTAAAGAAGGCTCTTTTGAGAAATATTTAAAAACCGATGTTCTTGCTGTCACAACAAGTTTTTGGTAACTGGTAATAGTTGCAAAAGTTACTGGGAACTCACAAATATTAAAAAATTAAAATAACTGCTGAAATCTCACAATTAGTTTTTACAAAGATGAGTGTATGTGTTTTTTATTTCTCCTGGTGAGGAGCTCAGGCCCCATAGCTGTGGCTCCAGAGCGCAGGCTCGTGGTTGAGGTGTCCCGGCTTAGCTGCTCTGAGGCACCTGGGATCTTGCCAGACCAGGGATTGATCCAGTGTCCCTTGCATTGCAAGGTGGACTCCTAACCTGCAGACCACCAGGGAAGCCCTCAAAATTACTTGAAACACAAGAGTTCTTCATTGTGGGAATTCTCGGGCTCACAGTAGTTGGGATCTTTTATCTTTGTGGGGAGGGTTACTGTATGTCCCAGACACAGCTCAAATCACTAGAATAATTTGTATTCAGGCTCTTTTCTGTCTCAAGAACCTCCTCACTGTCCCCACCCCCCATACACTGGTTTGGTGGGTCTTTTTTTTTCCCCCCATGAAGAGGAACAGCTTGGAAGGGGCATCCTCACAGCCTTTGGGTTGGGGAGACCCCGCTACCTGAGCATGCAGTTTGCTGTCCTCCCTGAGCGCCAGCTGCCATGTAGGGGTGTCACTGCAGGTTTGGGGCTTCCCAGGTGGCTCAGTGGTAAAGAATCCGGCGGCAGTGCAGGAAACACAAGAGACTCAGGCGCCATCCTTGGGTCGGGAAGATCCCCTGGGGTAGGAAATGGCAACCCACCGCAGTATTTATTCTTGCCTGGAGGATCCCATGAACAGAGGAGCCTGGTAGGGTCACAAAGAGTCGAACATGACTGAGCAATTGAGTGCACGCGCGCTCACACACACACACAAACACACACACATACTGCAGATATTACATCTGGGTTTTAAGGAAGGGAGTGGGGCTGCTAGGCGAATCTCCCACTCAGATTGTTCCAGGATCACCTCCTGGGCAGTAGGGGCCGTAGGGGGGTCTCTTCCTGACCCCTCTGCTGCTCTGTCCTTTCGAGTTTTACTGCATCACCATGTGCGTGCACCCCGCTTTTGGAGAGAAAGTCTGTATTCTGGACTTGCAGACCTGAAGTCTTTCGGGGTCCGGTATGGAGAATTCTAGAAACTTGCTGCGCATGCAAGGCTCAGCTCTTCCCCTTACGAGCCCCTGACCCAAAGATGGTTCAGCGTTTGGAACAGTCAAGCTGAGTTTACCCCAGAGCACCTGCCTCTTCCCCCAGCAGCCACTGGACAGGGTCACTCCCATCCCCTGGGCCCCTCCCTGACCGAGGGTGCAGCAGGTGGGCGAGGGCTCCACCACCCACCACGAGGCCTTCCAAAGCCGCGTCGCCTGCGTGAGCCTGCAGGCAGGCCCCGGGGGGTGGGAGCGGGGTCCCCACTCAAGGAGGGGCACTGTTTCTCCGGGGCATTCCCCTCAACCCCCACCTGGGAAGCAGATTTGGGGAGGTGAGGGGAGGGATGGTGAGACGTAGGCTTACAGGACAGTCACGGGGCCCGTCCTGGGCCAGACCAGTGGTCCATAGTTTCTGAAGCAGTTGCAGGCTCCCTGGGGGTGCACTGGGGGGAGAACACTCTTTCCTGGCCCTCCCTCTGCGTGACCACGGGCTGAAAGTTGCAGAAAGCCCTATCTGTCATAAAGAATTAAGTCCTTATTTCTGTGTTTTGATACAGCTGGTCCCTGTCTGTTAACTAGTAGTGGGGTAGTTACATGTCACTAGATAGGCAGCTATGTTATTTTCCTTTGCATTCTACTGAGTCACTTAATTGAGAAATAAATATTAAATAATGCTGGTTTGCCCTCGAGTTTGGTCTGCCCTTAAGAGAGAGCTGCTGATCCATCCGGGCACTGGACTGCACTGTTCTGAGCTCCACTGGCCTCCCCGCTGCGGGGTGCAGGGCAGTGTGGGTGAGCTCCATGGTCTCCGGTCCTGATGAGAAACACTAACATCACACTTTGCGTTTCAATCCTGCAGGAGCAAAGCCACACCGTTGCTGCTTCCCAGAAGACGTCTCCTTGACCGTGCTCTCCAATGGAGACCAAAGCCACACACTTGGAAACAGCCCATCAGGAAGAGCGGCCGGGGAGCCCGGCGCGGGGATCGCGGCCTGCGTGTCCATACTTGAAAGCAGCAGCAGGGACGCTCCCAGGAGACCCGAGCCGCCTCGGTGTTCTGTGGACTTGAAGACGCCAGCGTGTGGCCCCCAGCAGGAGGGCCCGGGCCCCAGGGACGCGGCTGACCTCCCTCCACGCCCGGCCCAGGCGGCGGGTCTGCAGCCGCCCTCTGAGAGCCAGGCCGCCTACCCCCGGGAGAGGCCGCCGGATTTGCACACCAAGGAGCACCCCACAGCGGGGAAGCGGGCGCCGGCCCCAGACCTGGTCCCATTGGACCTGAGCGAACGGTCCTCGCGGGACGACCCCGGCCGCCGGGAGCCGGCCTCCTCGCTGCAGGCGGCGCTGGCCGTGCACCCGTGTCCGTACTGCGGCCATAAGACCTACTATCCCGAGGTGCTCTGGATGCACAAGCGTGTCTGGCACCGGGTCAGCGGCCAGGCCGTGGCCCCGCAGTGGACTCAGCCCAACGGCTACAAGAGCATCAGGAGCAACCTGGTGTTCCTGGCCCGGAGCGGACGCACGGGCCCCCCGCCTGCCCTCGGGGGCAAGGAGTGCCAGCCTCTGCCCATCGCCCGGTTCACCCGCACCCAGGTGCCGGGCGGGGCGCCAGGCCCCAAAGGCAGCCCCTCGCCCCTGGGGGTGCCCACGAAAGCCGCCGGCCTGCCCAGGAGCAAGGAGGGCCACCCTGGGGCGCCCTGTACACTCTGGACGGCCGGCCCCGACGGGACCCGGCAGACCCGGCCTGGCCCCAGCCCAGAGCAGCCTCCGCCCAAGCCCAAACAGGAGGCCAGCCCCAGACCCGGGGCCACGGGAGGCAGTGGGGGCTTCAGCAGAAGCGCCACCCCAACGCCCACTGTCATCACCCGGGCAGGCCCCCAGGCCCCTGCCAGCGGCAGACAGGGGGCAGGCCTCGGGCCCCCAAGTAAGCACAGTGCCCCGGACCCCCCCAAAGCCAAATTCAGCCCTCAGCCTCAGGGTCAGCCGCACGGGAAAGGCGACGGGGCCACCCCTCTACCTCCCCGGGAGCCCCCCTCCAAGGCCGGCTCCAGAGGGCCCGCAGTCCCTCAGGGCCCACCTGCCCCACACCCTGTCAAGCAGGAGCCGGCGTCCGAGGGCCCCGAGAAGCGCCTGGACCTCCTCAGCATCTTCAAGACGTACATCCCGAAGGACCTGGCTTCCCTCTACCAGAGCTGGGGCGCCAGCAGCCCTGTGCTCGAGCGCAGAGGTGAGAGCTGCGGCCCGGTCTGCCTGCCCCCAGGACCTCAGGGGGAGCCTCCCCCCCCCCTGGGACCTCAGGGAGTCCCCCACCCCCCCAGACCTCAGGGAACCCCCATCTGCCTGCCCGTGGGACCTCAGGGAGCCCCCACCCTCCCAGGACCTCAGGGAGCCACCTGCCTGCCCGCTCCTGGGACCTCAGGGAGTCCCCGATACCCCAGGACCTCAGGGGAAGCCCCCTGCCCCCCGGGACCTCAGGGAACCCTCGCCTGCCTGCCCGCGGGATCTCAGGGAGCCCCACCCCCCAGGACCTCAGGGTGAACCCTCCGCCTGCCTTCCCGCCCGGGGACCTCAGGGAGTCCCCCGCCTGCCTGACGACCTCAGGGGAGCCCCCCCACCTGCCCAACTCCCGGGGACCTCAGGAAGCCCCCCAACCCCTGGGGACCTCAGGGAGCCCCCGCCTGCCTGACCTCAGGGAGCCCCCACCTGCCTGCCCCCCGGGAGCCCCCACCCCCCCAGAGGACCTCAGGGAGCCCCCAATGCCCCTGGGGACCTCAGGGAGAGACCCCGCCCCCCCCACCCACTGACAACCCCAGGGGGAGCCCCCAACCTGCCTGGGGACCTCAGGGGGAGCCGCCCACCCCCCCAAGGCCCTCAGGGGGAGCCCCCCGCCTGCCCACCCGCCTGGGGCACTTAGGGAACCTCCTCTGTAGAAGGCCGTGGGCTGCCTGCCTGCTGGGTCTGGGTCCTTAGGCAGCTGGCCTGGCTGCTGTGCCCTCCCGCCCTGCCTGCGGGGGTTGGTGCTTGCTTTCCTGCCCCTGCCTGCCTGCCGGGGGCTGGGGCATTTGGCGTTGGGCCCCCTGCTCCTGTGACACCCCTGCACTCCAGTCATGTCTCCTCAATGCCGAGCAGGCGGCCTCCAGGGTGCGTCCCCACTCAGCCATTTTCAAAAAGCGTCAGTAGACATCCACTGTCTCCCGTGTCTGCAAAGACGGGATGTTCACTTGAAGTGACTGTTTACGCTTTGCCTTTATATGTTTGTAACTTTAACAGGGCACGTCAGTGTGCAGGGTGTGTTAAGTGGAGCCTCTGGAGAGCAGGAATGTGCCTTACAGGGTTTGGGGAGTTGACGTGCGCTAAAATTCCGGAAAAAATTATGCCTCATACCATTGTCTTCGTATCTCCCCAATGTCTCAGAATTCATGCCTGTTGGGGTTGTTAAGTTGCTCAGTCGTGTACGACTCTTTGAGACTCCACACCAGGCTTCCCTGTCCTTCACCATCTCCCAGAGCTTGCTCAGACTCGTGTGCACTGAGTTGGTGATGCCGTCCATCCCCTATTACTGATAATGATTAGCAATTGCAGCAAGTTTGCCAGCTCCACAGAACACATGCGTGGGATCCCATGCTCTTGTTCTTGATTATAAATTGAAAGGACTTTCCTGGCAGTCCAGTGGTTAGTACTCTGCACTTCCATTGCAGGGGGCAAGGGTTCAATCCTTGGCTGGGGAATTAAGATCCTGCACGTCCCAGGGTGTGGCCAGAAAAGAGGGAAAGTTTAAACAATAAAACTTTGGGGCTTCCCAGGTGGCACTAGTGGTAAAGAACATGCTTGCCAATGCAGGAGACAGAAGAGATGTGGGTTCGATCCCTGGGTTGGGAAGATCCCCTGGAGGAGGAAAAGGCAACCCACTCCAGTATCCTTGCCTGGAAAATCCCATGGACAGAAGAGCCTGGTGGGCTACCGTCCATGGGGTCGCAGAGGCAGACACGCACGCACCAGCTTCACGTTCTCAGCAGTGTGTCTGAGAAGTGCAGGTTATTCGCTCTGAGACGGAGTAAAGGTGTGTAGGTTGGCCCTTTGCATCTCATGCCAACCTCAGTTCTTTCTTAGATCGGGTTCTTGTGGCCCCTGAAGCAGGGAGGACTCAGATGCAGATGACAGTGAGTTTTGTGGGCGCTGTGTCCCTGGTCACCTTCTCCCATCCGTCCAGGGCTTCTTGGAGTCTGTCCCCCCGACCCTGCATTTGCACCGGTGTTGAAGTGACTTCCACTTGAACTTCATGTGCTGCGTCTCACGGCCCGCAGGACTGTGCTCTAAACCTACCAGTCGGCCCCTGGTGAGCGGCAAAGACTCCCGCTTCCTGAGGCTCTTTGTGCTGCTTCTGGGTCTGCTTTGTTGCCTCTTCCCCCCAGAAGGAGACGCAAATTCTAAGTTAAGGTTTAGAGAACTTCAGATGACAGAATTTGAAGTCCCAGTAGCCTGAAATGTTTTCCTTAAGATTTTAAAAATAAACCGTTCTAAGGCTTTTCCCCCTTAAACAGAGGTTCCATGTTGATCTTTTAAAGTGAAAAATGCTAGGTCGTCGTGAAGCCTCTTTGCTCTTCTTGGATGTTTCACTCTTCTCATGGATGCACTGAAATATGTCAGGCGTGAGTGTGCAGATTCGTGGTGTTTTCGTTCACCCTGGTTTGGGTTTCTTAGGTGCTTGCGTGCTAAGCCGCTTCAGTCGTGTCTGACTCTCTGTGACCCTTTGGACTGGAGCCGGCCAGGCTGCTCTGTGGGATTCTCCAGGCAAGGATACTGGTGGGAGCTGCGATTCCTTCTCCATGGGATCTCCCCGACCCAGGGACTGAAACCAGGTCTCCCGCATTGCGGGCAGATTGTTTACAGTCTGAGGGTTTATGATGCTTTTAAAGTGTTGCGGCTGCAGGGAAACAGCAGGTGTGCCAAAGTCGCATGTAGAGCGGTGAACAGGACAGTGGCGTTCCCTGTGACGGTGACGCTATCTACTGTTGCAGCTTGGGAACCAGGTGCATCCGCCTCCCAACAGTTACATCATCGACACGCTGCTGAATTGGCAGTAACTAAACTGTTGCAGTTTTCGTGTCCACCCATTTTTCTTTTTCCTTGAGTACATATGTGTTTGACTTTGGCATCAGGAATCGAGAACCTTGGCTAATTCATCTCCATTCCAGATAATCTTGTAGTTCAGTTCAGCATGGACTGCAGCACGCCAGGAAGGTCCATCACCAACTCTCGGAGCTTGCTCAAACTCACGTCCATCGAGTCAATGATGCCATCCAGCCATCTCATCCTCTGTCGTCCCGTTCTCTTCCCGCCTTCAATCTTTCCCAGCATCAGGGTCTTTTCCAATGAGTCAGCTCTTCGCATCAGGTGGCCAGAGTATTGGAGTTTCAGCTTCAGCATCAGTCCTTCAGTGAATATTCAGGACTGATTTCCTTTAGGGTTCCTTGGAAGATAATCTTTGTAACTGTCCTATTCCAGGAGTCCCAGGACTTTGGGGTATCACGCTGTCCTCTGACTCGGTTTTTGTGTATTTCCCTGTGGGATTTGTGTGTTCACCCTGTGGGGTGAAGATCGCAGCCCCCCACCCTGGGATTGCTATGAGCATCACCTTGCAGGGGGGGCGATGGAAACGTGCAGAAGGGAATTTTATAAAAGGAGAGCAATTCATCTGTGGTGGACATGAGATCGGTCCTTGTGGAGCTGGAGGTGTGATTCTGTCATTCTCCAGGGACGAATTGCCTTGAGGTAGAATGTTGCACTCAGGCGATGCCTCTAAGGCATCGAGGTTTTCTGAGGTTAAGAGAGAGGATTCTCAGAGAGCTTTTCCCCACCTGTGTTTTGACCAAATGATGTTTGTGTAGAAATGAATGGTCTGGAAGTTCTGCCAAAAGAGAAAGGATATCACGTGGGAACGGTCACTGTCACTTCCCTTAGGGCTTGAAGCCTAATCATTTAAGGATGAAAAGAGCCACGTTTTCTGTTATCATTCTGCAATGTAGATCCCCGGTCTGGAAGCAGGTATGAGGGTAGCGTGAATGGTTTGTGGATAGAATAGGTCGTAAAATAATACATTATCTGCATGTCCAGACTTTGTATCCAGCCTGCAGTAGATGATGACATGGATTTTAGAATAAAAACACTGAAAAGAATAGGGTAATTCCAGATAGGATAATATATACGGTTTTTCTTGTTGGGACTTTAAAAAAAAACCTCTTTTATGCCCGAGACACGTTGCTCGGGTGATGATGGAAGAGGTGGGCTTCCTTTGTACGCATCTTGGTAGAGTCTCTGCGGGGTCCTTCTCCTTGCAGGGGCCAGGGCACCTCACAGCGTAATGAACTTGAATGAGTGTTGGCAGGGCTTTGGGGGTGAGTCTGCAGGTGCCCCAGGCCTCTCCCTTTCCTTTCTGAGCCCACTTTATACACAGCTTTACTTTTGAGGTCAGGGTTTCAGAGCCGCTTGCTCACCAGGTAGCCTTCAATTCAAATGAAGTGTGTAACCTTTCTTACTAGCTCAGAATTTTGGAGTAGCTTGGGCATAATATTATTGATCATAAAGGGCAAGGGTCTTTTCTTTAAAAAGTAGGGAGAAAATGATGTGATAGAATGCATGGAAGAATCTGTGTGTGAGTGTGTGTGTGTGTGTGTGTGTGTGTGTGTGTGTGTCTGCCTGTGTGTGCGGGTATGTGTGTGCATACTTAACACGAGGAAATCAGAATGGGGGTCAGTGGGTACACGAGCTCAGGGGTGGGTACAAAACCTTACTGTCCTGCTTTTTCTGCTGCTGGTTTGGATGGGAATTACTTAGAAGAAAAGCATCGCATTGGTTTAGTTTCTCGTGTTGTCAGGATTAGCTGCAGAGGCCACTTGAAGGGAGTTCATCATCACTGGGTGACCCGGAGGTGTACTGAAGACCTACATTCAGATGCAGCCCGATCACTCTTTGGGAAAATCTGGGCACCTACAGCCGTTGTCCCTGAGGGTCTTCACAGCGCCCAGGGGATGGTGCTCATAGTGAATGGCAGGGAGGAACAGACCACTGGTGAAGCTGAGACTTTCTTGGGCCAGAATCGGAGGAGGGAGCGACTGTTCTAAACAGCCAAGCTGTTGGCAGAAGGGGTCTTAACGCTGCCATGCTTGGAAGGACTGGGGAGTCCAGCACCCTTAGGAGCCCTCTCTTGAGCCCATCAGTTGGTCATCCAGGGATGTCCTCCTCAGCTTTCCATCCCACCCCAGCTTGATCAGAAAGCCAGGGACGAGGCGGGTGGGCCCAGCACAGGAGCCCGTGGCTCCTGGGGTCGCCTGCCCTGCTGACACTTGGCCATGTCTGACTGGGAACTGGAGACCCCGTCTCGTCAGTAAGGGATCTTTCATTGATGACGGGACGGGTGGGTTTAAACATGAGCTATCATTCTCCTAACGTCCCTGAAGGAGTCTGTGGGAAGCTGAGAACTTTGTGGGCAGATTCTTCTGTTTCTCGGAGACTCACATTCACGACTTGTCCCACGAGAAATCTGCCAGGATCTGCTCTGCAATTCACACATTTCCTTGACTGTTATCTCATAAACAGTATCTGTAATGTGGGCTTCCCAGGTGGCGCTAGTGGTAAAGAACCCGCTTGCCAATGCAGGGGACAGAAGAGAGGGGGGTTCGATCCCTGGGTTGGGAAGATCCCTTGGAGAAGGAAATGGCAACCCCCTCCAGTATTCTTGCCTGGAGAATCCTGTGGACAGAGGGCAAGTAGCATTAATTTTATATTATTTTTATATGCTGTGTCTTCTGATATAGGATGAGAAGCGTGATTTGGTTTCAGATAATTTGGCAAAGATCCTCGGTCATCCTTGCACTCGCCTTTTGCATTCAAGTGTCAGGCTCAGGGTGCAGAAATGCTCAGCTCAGGTAACATCATTTTAAAAAATTTTGTCATAGGCATAAGTTTTTCTAGGTAGTAGTATTGATTTTTGTCTTCCTATTGAATTGAGATGCCATTGACCCATTGGTAGGGAAGGTCAGGCTCCAGGAAGTGGTCTGGGAGCTAATATTACATGAAAAATTAGCCCTTTTTTCAGAGTGTGTGTGTGCTAAGTCGCTCAGTCATGTCCAATTCTGCGACCCCATGGACTGTAGCCTGCCAGGCTCCTCCTCTGTGCAAGGGATTCTCCAGGCAAGAATACTGGAGTGGGTGGCCATTTCCTCCTCCAGGTGATCTTCCCAACCCAGGGATTCAACCCACATCTCCTGCATTGCAAGTGGATCCTTTATCCACTGAGCCACTGGGGAAGCCCCTTCCCTCAAACAGAAAAGGCAGGAAAACGAGAAAGTGTTTTCTGCCTCCTTTCCTAACAAAAGCCCTGCATCTTTGAGGGACAGGAGGGACGGAGGTTGGTGCTCAAGCCCAGCCTCCTTGCAGGTGTCCTGTCTGCGCTCTGCCTGCTGCACAGGGCATGGAGGAAAGAGGCGGGGGGGTGCACAGCTCTCAGGTGTGTGGCATCGCTGCGGGGTCCGGGACGGCCCTGCTTTCTGGCTCGTCAGCTGTCTGGCCGCGTCACCCCGTTGGCAGATGCGGGGCGCCCACTGCCCAGGCCCCGCCCACCCTAGGACGCATCACGGGAGCGGCATTTACCTCGCTGTATCCTGTGCGCCCTCTCGGTCCTGGCGGAGGGCCTGGGGGTGCCTCCCGTCAGGGCTCAGAGGGACTAATGATGCTTGCCTCTCGCCCCCTCTCTCCCCCCTCCCCGCACCTGCACTGCCCCCCAGGGACGCTCCGGACGCAGGCCCACCAGGGAGACTTCATCTGCGTGGAGTGTGGGAAGAGCTTCCACCAGCCCAGCCACCTGCGGGCGCACATGCGGGCTCACACAGGTACACCCACGGACCCTGGGGCCTGGGACGCAGCCTCTAGTTCCCGGGGTCCGGCCCTGGTCGGGGAGGGGACGGGGTCACGCTCTAGACTTTCCATTCAGCCCCTGCGCCTGAAACGGCTTTGCCCCTGCATCCAAGTGCCCTGTGGTTTGATCGGAGATCAGCCTGTTTTGCAAACACTGCATTTTAATTGCATGCTGCCACCAGGATGCGCTGAAACCCGAGCTGTCCATGGGCATGATGCACGCTGGCTCTTTGCTCGCTGGCACAGGGTGGTGCTGAGTGGCACATTCTCTTGGCCTGTGAGCAGAGAGCTGGCTTGCGACGGTGGCGTGTGTGTGTGTGTGTGGTGGGGACACAGTATGGCGGGGGCGGGGCGGGGGTCAGGCCTGGGTGCCCCCTCCAATGCAGAGGGTGTATCCATATCCGGAGGGTCTGATGCGCAGTGACAGGCCCCCGCGCGGGGGTAGGAGGGGCCTCTGCACGCCCCCGCTAATTAATGCTGTCCCTGGTGGGTGCTGCCTGGTGAAGCCTGAATTAAAAAGGGCACTGGCCGCAGGCAGCGTTTTCAGTCTCTTAGCGTAAGTATTATGGTAAATTGCTATTTGCCCGCCACAGGCTGGGCTGGCGTCTTTTTAGCCTGTGAGTGTTCGGTCTGTGCGGGGCGCGCGTCCCGGGCGATGGGAAGCTCGAGTCGGCCTGCTGACGCGGGTCCTTGTCCCCACAGTGCTGTTCGAGTCTAATGGCCTCCGAGGTGCTGACGCCCACACCACCTCCGCAGACACCCCCAAACAAGTAGGTCTCCCCGCTCCCAGGGGCTGTGGGTTTTCACGTGGTAGCTGGGAAAGGGTGTCACCGTGGTCCTCAGGGTACCATGCGGTGTCATACCAGGTGTGCAAATAGCTCTTCGCTGCTCTGAATCGGAACCCAGCCCTGCTGTGTGGTCCAGGGGTGGCTGATAGTCCCAGAAGCTCCCGGGGCCGTGAATGACACAGCTGGGGTCCATGCAGCCGCGTCTGGTCCTGTTGGGGGTGACGCAAAGCTCTAAGAGTCAGACTTTTCCACTTGGGATGTTTTGCCTGGAAGTTATGACTGGAGACCAAGTTATGCTTTCCCTCCCGTTTTGAGAATCGTTTTTTTTGATTTATATCAGAGTGTGATTGGTTCACACTGCGGTGTTGGTTTCTGCTGCACTGCGAAGTGAATCACTGTGTATACCCCCTCGTTTTGGACTTCCTTCACGTGGGGCGCCACGGAGCACTGAGTTACGTGGCGGTTTCCGGGCTGTGTGGCGGTTTCTCACCAGTTCCCGTTTTACACAGAGTGTCAGTAGTGTGTGCGTGCCCGTCCCAAGCTCCCGACGCATCCCACCTGCCTTGGTATTGAGTGTCCGTTTTCTACATCTGTGACTCTGTTTCTGCTTTGCACAGAAGTTCATCTGTGCGGTTTCTCGAGAGTCCAGACACAGGCGCTTCTCTCCGCTGTCTGTCTCTCTTTGGCTTCCTTCCCTGTGTGTGACCGGCTCTGGGTCCATCCTCTCGGTCTCTGCAGATGTTTTTACTTCAGAGTCGCGTTTTTGAATCACTCCGTAAGAAGCCTGCTGCTGAGTCTGGTCTCCCGTGGCCTCGTCCTTGTCCTGATTTGATTCTTTGTTAAGCACGCCACTGACTTGGCCAGAATGCATAATACACGCGTGTGCGTGTGCATAGGCCTTGAGTTACCTAGATGTGTGGCCTTCGTGTGTAAACCGTTCAGTCCACAGAGTGTGGCGGCCTCCTGGGCGCGGGTGACGGCGGGGTCCAGCGTGCAGCTCTGAGGTCGGGAGGCCCACGCGTTCCTCGGTGGCCTCCTGTGGCTCTGGACCAAGACCCCGTGGTTCCAGGCTCTTCCTTGAGTCCCTTTACGGGATGTCAGCCCACCCTCTGTTCTCCCACAAGCATTCTCTGCAACACCATCTTGCCTTCTCATTGGTTGCCCGAGAAGATTCTGTAGCCACAACCTCCCCTTTATTAGTGAAGAAGGGTTTCCTTGCCGCCAAGGTGCACATGCAGGATCCCGTCTGGGCAGTCAGGTCCACTTAGCACGCCCTCCTGTTCCCGTGTGGGATTCCTGGTCGTGGACAATGGTGAGGGAAGCAGAGGTAGCAGAGGAACCCAGTCTGTTTCTCAGGAAGAGAACACTGTGTGGTAAGCCTCCCCAGAGCCTGCAACTCATTCATGACTGAACTGCCTTAGGATGGGCCGGACCTCATCAGAGCCTTTGGTTTCGTTTTTTATCCAGTTTTCAGAATCCCTGTTTGCTGTTGAAAGGTTTCTCTTCATATATCACAGACAGAATACCTTGCCCTTTGTTATAGTTTTTAGTAAGTGCCTTCTCTCTTAATAAAATGCATAGTTTTAGAATGAAAAGCTGTTATTTCAGGATGCTGTCACAATTTATGAAAAAAAAAATCTTGCTGAATGCTGAATTGAAAGATCTGTGGACATATGTGACCTCAGCTCAAACTGGACCACGCTCTCCTTTTTAACAGAAGTGAAACCCCCTTTCGACAGGAGTCACTGTGATGTTTGCGGGTTGTATTAGCAGCGAGGCCGTGCCACATTGGAGAATTGCACACTGACAGAGTGAGTGGCGTCAGTGCAGTGGCCCCTGCAGACACAGGCGACCCGTTCCGTCCCCCAAGGTGTGGCTTTTCCAGGTGCGCGCTGGGCGGGGCTGGCGGGGGATCACTGGCCGGCGCTCTGAACAGCACCGTGAGGCTCTTCAGGGACACACATCAGCTTATGAGCTGCATGTGAATTCCAGCTAAGTCTCTGCAAGAGGTTTCTCTTGTAGGAGAAAGAGATCAACAAAGCAAATCACTGAGACTGTATTTTAAATTCATTCTGTGTTAATTATGGATTTCCCGGGTGGCTCAGTCATCAAGAACCGGCCTGCCAATGCAGGAGACTTGGGTTTGATCCCTGGGTCAGGAAGATCCCCTAGAGTTGAGGAAATGGCACCCCACTTGAGTATTCTTGCCTGGGAAATCCCATGGACAGAGGAGCCTGGCGGGCTACAGTCCACGGGGTCACAGAGTTGGACCTGACTAAGTACACACACAAGACGGCATATTCAAGATCATGGCCTCTGAAAGTACTTTTTGTCCTTCATTACATTCAGAGTATCTTTTGTTGGTTAATTGCTGGACGTTCTGGTTCTTGAAGGAAATGCTGTTTTCTTTAGTGTACTTTGGGATTTTAGAATTCTCATAGAGATGTGTCTGCCAGGGTAACTGCAAAACGTAGCAGTAGTAGATATCGGTTTAAATCTTAGTGTTCTTTCTTATGGTGAAGTTCTCATTGTTTACAAAAATCACAATTGCTATCTGAGATTTAAGATACAATACAGATTCATAGAGTGATTCTGTAGTTATTTATGTCTAGAAGGGGACTCATTATATTGATCAGTCATGTTCTTTTTCATGTTGAGCTTGCTTTGCCAACATTAACTAATTAATATTTAAATCATATTCTTTTCCTGTGGGCTTTAGAAACTGTGGATCAAGGGATTTTTTAAAAAAACCATACAACACTGTGTATTCATGTGGAAGTTATTTGATGTAGCACTTAAAATGGATGGACTTTTATAGATGTACATAATGGATGCTAAGTTATATAACTGAAACAGTATTTGGGAATGCAGTTTTATAATCATCATTTGTCCACTCATTAACAGTATTAATTGAGCACCTCCTGTGTGCCAGGCTCTGTCTTATTGGTGGAGAATAATCAGGATTTAGAGGTGAAGGTAAACATCTTTCTTGCTTTTATGGTTTGTGAGGTCCAGTGGGTGGTGGTATCAGGGCTGCGATACAGGAAATCTGTCCTGAGTGCACTGGGGACCCTGAGCCGGGATGACGTCAGTGCTGAGTCCACGGTGAATCGGGTTGGTCTGGGTCGGGGATGGACTGCAGAGATTCTGGACAGTGGAGTGAGCCCTGCTCTGGAGGGGCTTCGAGCGATCCCAGTAAGACCCAGGGCTGGGAGGAACAGATAGGTGTGGGTATGGATATTCGGGGGGTGGAGGAACTCTGGGATTGGATGTGGGGGGGAGCAGGGAAGGGATGGACCAGACTCGGGTTCTGGCGTCAGGCTCCAGCTCCTGAGAGGAGCCTGTCCTGGTGCTTGGAATGTGGCCGGAGGAGCTGGACAAAATCTGTTCCCATTGACCTTCAAGTTGGTGATGCCTCTTGGCAGGTGAATATGTGGGTTTGAAGCGGAGGAGAACGGTCTGGGTGGAGGACATATGAATATTTCATAGCTTGCAATGTTGAAGAGCTGCCGAGATCAGCCAGTTCGACTCCAAGCGACTCAATAATATGAGTTATTAAGATGCTGGCTTACCGAGTAGGAGGCTGTAACCCAGGTCTCCCCTCAGGCAGGCGACCTTCACCTGCGTGTCCTCATCTGTAACGTGAGGACGGCAGCAACACATCTGTGCTCGTGGAGAAAATTCTCGAGGACAGTGCGCCGAGCCTGGCCGAGGCAGCACGCCCAGCATGGTAGCGGCTGTCAGTTTCCTAGGAGTGAACTGTTGTCCTGAACAGCTGGGGAGACGAGGGGTCCGTGTGTGAGTGGCACACGCGTGTATGAACATGTGGACACTTGTATCGATGCCGTGGATGAGGGGTCCATGTATGAGTGGTGTACGCGTGTGTGAACATGTGCACACTTGTATCGATGCTGTGGACGAGGGGTCCGTGTGTGAGTGGCGCATGCGTGTGTGAACATGTAGACACTTGTATCGATGCCATGGACGAGGGGTCCATGTGTGAGTGGCGCACGTGTGTGTGAACATGTGGACACTTGTACCGAGGCCGTGTGGACGCGCCCCTCGGGGACAGCTGTGCTCAGGGACCCAGCGTCGCAGCTGCTTCCTCTCCTGTGGTCTTCCTGCCTCGTCTGGACCTCGTGGTGTCCTTGGAAGTGCTCTGGTTTTGTCTTGTTTTAGTTGCCCCTTAAAGCGAGAATAGGAAAACTCTGAGTTTGAGGAAAGTGTCATCGGCATAATGTGGTTCCTGCTGGACCCCATGCTGCTGGGCGGCCGCCGTATCTGTACCACAGGCATACAGCAGCTGCACTTACTTTGCAGAGATAATATTTGAGTTTTCTATATGAGTTGATCCTAATGTCATCATATCTAGATGCAGGAATGGATTTATTCAGTTAATTTAGTTACTTGAGGAGGAACGAAAGAGTTTCCTCTTTTTGTTTTTTTGAACCAGGTCATACATGCAGTTTAGTTTTTCTTCTATTCCATTATGGTTTATTGCAGGATGTTGAATATAGTTAGCTCCATGTGCTATAGGACCCTGTTTATGCACCCCATATGTAGTACATAATAGTTGCACCTCAATTCGGTTCAGTTCAGTTGCTCAGTCGTGTCCGACTCTTTGTGACCCCATGAATTGCAGCACTCCAGGCCTCCCTGCCCATCACCAGCTCCCGGAGTTTACTTAAACTCATGTCCATCGAGTCGGTGATGCCATCCAGCCATCTCATCCTCTGTCGTCCCCTTCTCCTCCTGCCCCCAATCCCTCCCAGCATCAGAGTCTTTTCCAGTGAGTCAACTCTTTGCATGAGGTGGCCAAAGTACTGGAGTTTCAGCTTTAGCATCAGTCCCTCCAGTGAACACCCAGGGCTGATCTCCTTCAGAATGGACTGGTTGGATCTCCTTGCAGTCCAAGGGACCCTCAAGAGTCTTCTCCAACACCACAGTTCAAAAGCATCAATTCTTTGGTCCTCAGCCTTCTTCACAGTCCAGCTCTCACATCCATACATGACCACTGGAAAAACCATAGCCTTGACTAGACGGACCTTTGTTGGCAAAGTAGTTTCTCTGCTTTTGAATATGCTATCTATGTTGGTCGTTACTTTCCTTCCAAGGAGTAAGCGTCTTTTATTTTCATGGCCGCAATCACCACCTGCAGTGATTTTGGAGCCCCAAAAAATAAAATCTGATACTGTTTCCACTGTTTCCCCATCTATTTCCCATGCAGTGACCGGACCAGATGCCATGATCTTAGTTTTCTGAATGTTGAGCTTTAGGCCAACTTTTTCACTCTCCTCTTTCACCTTCATCAAGAGGCTCTTTAGTTCTTCACTTTCTGCCTTAAGGGTGGTGTCATCTGCATATCTGAGGTTATTGATATTTCTCCCGGCAATCTTGATTCCAGCTTGTGCTTCTTCCAGCCCAGCATTTCTCATGATGTACTCTGCATAGAAGTTAAATAAGCAGGGTGACAATATACAGCCTTGACATACTCCTTTTCCTATTTGGAACCAGTCTGTTGTTGCATGTCCAGTTCTAACTGTTGTTTTTTGATCTGCATATAGGTTTCTCAAGGGGCAGGTCAGGTGGTCTGGTATTCCCATCTCTTTCAGAATTTTCCACAGTTTATTGTGATCCACACAGTCAAAGGCTTTGGCATGGTCAAGAAAGCAGAAATAGATGTTTTTCTGGAACTCTCTTGCTTTTTCCATGATCCAGCAGATGTTGGCAATTTGATCTCTGGTTCTTCTGCCTTTTCTAAAACCAGCTTGAGCATCTGGAAGTTCACGGTTCACATATTGCTGAAGCCTGGCTTGGAGAATTTTGAGCATTCCTTTACTAGCGTGTGAGATGAGTGCAATTGTGCGGTAGTTTGAGCATTCTTTGGCATTGCCTTTCTTTGGGATTGGAATGAAAACTGACCTTTTCCAGTCCTGTGGCCACTGCTGAGTTTTCCAAATTTGCTGGCATATTGAGTGCAGCACTTTCACAGGATCATCTTTCAGGATTTGAAATAGCTCAACTGGAATGCCATCACCTCCACTAGCTTTGTTCGTAGTGATGCTTTCTAAGGCCCACTTGACTTCACATTCCAGAATGTCTGGCTCTAGGTGAGTGATCACACCATCGTGATTATCTTGGTCGTGAAGCTCTTTTTTGTACAGTTCTTCTGTGTATTCTTGCCACCTCTTCTTAATATCTTCTGTTTCTGTTAGGTCCATACCATTTCTGCTAACCCCAAATTCCCAATCCATCTCTCCCCCATCCCCCTCCCTGAAAGAGCTTCCTTCTGATGTGTCTTTGGTTCCTTTCATGGGTGGGGTGGGGAGGATTACTGACTCATTAGGGGTTAAAGGTCTGGGTTAGGAGAGAGTAGGGTGTCGTTGAATAGTTGGTTCCTGGGCATAGTATCGATTCTGTAGGCATCCAATTCCTTTGCATTTCTTGTAAAAGGGCTTGAGCCCCGGCCCTGAGGAGCCCGCTTCATGAGTGAGCTTCTCTAGCCATGGGGATGGGTTCTCCGGCCCTGGGGGAGTAAAGGCACCCGCTGCTTGTGCTTGTATTAGGAAGATGATTCTGATCATAAGAGAAGCTAGTATTCCAAGCAAAACTATATAAGAGGAGGGATTCATGCATGTCATCATTTTCAAAATGCTCTGCCATAGCTTTAACAAAATTGAGTGTTTAATTTCTAGTCATCATCAAAATTAATCATTAGAAAGAATACTTTTGAACATAATATGCTAAAATATTGGTATCATTGTGCTATACATGTTAGAGAAAAAAGTAGGCTTTTTTTTTTTTTTAAATGTTGTGGAGAAATTGTGTTTTCCCACTATATTGTTTGTGAAATGTTAGAAATTAAGTAATGTCTAAAACCAAGAAAAATTAACCCAGTCCCCTTCCATTCCCCTGGTTTCGGGATTTCAGAGACCAGACTGCCTTTTGCTGAAATATGAAATCTGGTGTTTTGATTTGTTTGGATTACTTGCCAGAATTTATAGTCTATGATTAATAGTTTATTTCTTACTATTCTAAATGGCTATTTTGAAATAGTTAAGCTAGAGAAATAATTCCATTAATCAAAATAAAGAGAAATGAGAAAATAAATGGCAGCATAATTTGTCACATTTTTAGCTGAGGAGGTTCTAATGCAAACGGTGGAGAAATGGTGTGGCTGGTAGATTTGAATCTCTGTATCTGTTTCCAGTGGCACAGAGGTAAAAAGCCCGCCTGCCAGTGCAGGGGACACGAAGAGACGTGGGGAAGGTCCCCTGGAGCAGAGAATGGTAACCCACTCCAGCATTCTACCTGGGGAATCCCATGGACAGAGGGGCCTGATGGGTTACAGTCCATGGGGTTGCACAGAGTCGGACACGACTGAGCATGCACCCCACGTGTGTCCAGTGGGCTTCCCAGGTGGCCCAGTGGGCAGAGAACCTGCTTGCAATGCAGGAGATGCAGGAGTCTTGGATTTGATCCCCGGTCAGGGATCTCCTGGGAGAAGGGTGTGGCAACCCACTCCAGTATCCTTGCCTGGAGAATCCCATGGACAGAGGAGCCTGGCGGGCGACGGTCCGTAGGGTCACACAGAGTCAGACACGACTGAAGCGACCGAGCAGGCTCACATGTCTGTTTTCAGCATCCCTTTTAGATTCGCTGTATCATGGATCACATTTCCAAATTCAGAGGATTTCTCTCAGCAATTTCTTACTCATGTAAATCCAACTCACGTAAGCTCTTGAAACACAGCATGCATTTTTCCATTAAATATAACATAACGCCCAAAGTCGTGAATGCAACTAGTGATTCATCTGAAATGACCTGTGACAGCGTGAGCCGCAGTGTACCGATGGATTCTCGGGGAAGATCCTTCTCAGCAAGACGTTCCGTGTACATCGTGGAGCATTTAGCATCACCATGCATGTCTAAGGCAGGCCTCGTGTGCAGACTGACCTCCTTCTGGGGCCCAGAAGACTCGTGCATGTCCTGGGGATTCCAGCACTTGGGTGTGTCTGTCACTGACCCTCATACATGAGCATGTATGCATTCCTCTACCTTGTAAGACAAAAGGGGTGAAAAAGTAGGTCTCATCAAATTCCAGAAGTCAGTATTCATCCCTAGAACGTTGAAATGCCTTAAAGAAAGATATGTTTCTTTCAGTCTTACTGAAGAACCTACAAGTCACACAGCTGTGGTAGAGAAAAGTCAAATTTTCTAAGAGCAGGCTTCTTATTTTCTGAGGACTCTTTGTGGGAGAATAAGAACAATATGTTTGTACTCGGATATCACGAGTCCACTTAATTTACTTGTTTCTGTGACTGCTTTCTCCCACGGCTGCCTTTTCCCCTGCGTCTGATTGCTCAGATGCAGTGCATTCATTTCTTAACAAACCCTGTGGGAGTGCCACAGTGAGCAGTAAGGTGATGAGCCCAGTGAGTGAGGAAACGCAAACGCCTCTCTCAAGAGTGACGTGCTGTTGGAACACATCCCTTCATTTGTGAACAGCAGGCATGTCTGCCTCGAGATTGGTGGACTGAATTGAACACCCTGGTTATTTGGGTTGGATTCTGCAGTCCCCCCAAAATAAGTAGTGTAAAAACTTTCCGCGCCTGCAGTGTGCAGCGTTTGACACACGGCCACCCTCCTGTCTCCTCTCTAACAGCCGGTACAAGTTTGTGAATTCTGGCCCGGAGGATGGGAAATCCAGGGGCTGCCTGGGGTGAAGTGTGTGTTGTGTTTACAAAGTGTAGATGCACACACACACACTACGCACTCATGTTCATACACATTCTTCACACATTTATGGAATCCTTGGCAAGTCTGTTTGCTAAGTACAGTTACTTCCTAGAAATACTCAAGGCCAGTCACCTAACAGCCAACAAGAAATCCCGTTTTCCTGTTGTGAACACAAAGGCCATTCCCTTCCTCTAATGAATGCCATCGGAGATGGATCTCTACCCATGTGATGTCGCTGTGCAAAAATACAAAATATCCTTCTCAGCTTACTGCAGGTTTCCCTTATAGCTCAGCTGGTAAAGAATCCGCCTGCAATGCAGGAGACCCCGGTTTGATCCCTGGGTTGGGAAGATCCCTGGAGAAGGGAAAGGCTACCCACTCCAGTATTCTGGCCTGGAGAATTCGATGGACCATACCCCTGGGGTCACAAAGAATTGAACACGACTGAGCGACTTCTACTTTGAACTTGCTGCAGGAAATTCACCATCTACTTAAGGAAGTTTAATCACCTCTCTCATTCTGTTACTGTTTGCTACATTTCAAATAACCCCCTGTTCCTACCACTGTGCCCAGCCCCCAGCCCCGCACAAAATGTTGTTGGTATCTTTCTGACTTCCATTAGATGTCGACGGGAAATCTGAATGCAGAGCTTTCCACAGGGGTTTTCTGAAACTGTTAACTAAAGAGAAGCATTTAATTCATTATGTCACCCGGACCTTCCTCCTGAACTTATTTCTGGGCTTGCTGCAGGCATAGCCGGAAAATTTCACATGAGTGCTGCGTTTTATGTGTGCATGCTAACTTCAAGCTGTTGGTTTCATTTCATGGAGAATTCAGTTGAAGGTTAATGCAGTTAAGTGAGATTAATCTCGCCCTGTTGTGTTGTCCTCAGATTGCAAGCTCCATCGTTCAGGCAGTAATGCTTCAGACGTCGCCTGAGAGCCTGTCTGAAAGCTGGGGCCCGCCTTCCCTCTCCCTTGCATCTCCCTTCCATCTTATAGGTCCCATGACTTTAGAACACCCCTTCCGTTTTTCCGACACAGTCGTTAATTTTGGCGATGAGTGGAAGTCTCTCAGGCCCCGACAGATCTGTGGGAGTGCTGTTGTGTTTGTTGATGGCCTCCAAATTCAACCCTGTTCTGGAATTGTCATTCACATGTGAACCTACTTTGTACTACAGAACACTGCTTTAAAAAAATCGTTGTTGTTCACTTGCTAAGTCGTATCTGGCTCTTTGCGACCCCATGGACTCCAGCACTCCCGCTTCCCTGTCCTTCACCATCTCCCAGAGTTTGCTCAATAAAAAATCATTATTTACTAAAATCCTTACTTGATTCAGATTTCCTCTGTTTTCCCTTAATGTCCTTGATCCTTTTCCAGGGTCCCCTCTAGGATATGACATTTCCTTGTATTTTCTTTTTTTTTTTTTTAATTTTTGGCTGCATCATATGGCTTGTGGGATCTTAGTTCCCTAACCAGGGATCACACCCAGGCCCTGGCACTGGAAGCGCCGAGTCTTAACCACTGGACTGCCAGGGAAGGCCCCAGAGCATTGCTTTTTTGAATCTTCCTCCGGTCCCACCTTGCCATCTTTTCAACCTCTTCTCCAGAGCTGGTTCAGACCCTAGGGTTTGCTGTACTGGTGTGCGGACCGGACATGCCCAGTGCCTCTCTGTGGATCCCTGAGAGTTGCCCAGGCTGCCTTGGAAGGCATTACAAGCTCCTCCTGCTCACGTGTCATGTTCGGTTCAGTCACTCAGGCATGTCCGACTCTGCGACCCCATGAACCACAGCACGCCAAGGCCTCTCTGTCCATCACCAACTCCCGGGGTCCACCCAAACCCATGCCCATTGAGTCAGTGATGCCATCCAGCCATCTCATCCTCTGTTGTCCCCGTCTCCTGCCCTCAATCTTTCCCAGTGTCAGGGTTGTTTCAGATGAGTCAGCTCTCTGCATCAGGTGGCCAAAGTACTGGAGTTTCAGCTTCAACATCAGTCCCTCCGGTGAACACCCAGGACTGATCTCCTTTAGGATGGACTGGTTGGATCTCCTTGCAGTCCAAGGGACCCTCAAGAGTCTTCTCCAACACCACTGTTCAAAAGCATCAATTCTTCAGTGCTCAGCTTTCTTTATAGTCCAACTCTCATGCCCATACATGACTACTCCTTGACTAGATGAACCTTTGTTGGCAAAGTAATGTCTCTGCTTTTTAATATGCTGTCTAGGTTGGTCATAACTTTCTTTCCAAGGAGTAAGCGTCTTTTAATTTCATGGCTGCAGTCACCATCTGCAGTGATTTTGTAGCCCAGAAAAATAAAATCTTCCACTGTTTCCCCATCTATTTGCCATGAAGTGATGGGACCAGATGCCATGATCTTCGTTTTCTGAATGTTGAGCTTTAAGCCAACTTTTTCACTCTCCTCTTTCACTTTCATCAAGAGGCTCTTTAGTTCTTCACTTTCTGCCATAAGGGTGGTGTCTTCTGCATATCTGAGGTTACTGATATTTCTCCTGGCAGTCTTGATTCCAGCTTGTGCTTCTTCCAGCCCAGCGTTTCTCATGATGTACTCTGCATAGAAGTTAAGTAAGCGTGCGTCATGAGTTACAGCTAAAGCCAGGCGTGTCTGCCGGCCGACTAGGCGGCTCTGTGAAGGTCACTGTTTGTGCTTTGGGTGACACTAAGAAAGTAGAAAGACAAGTGCTCCTAGAAACCGCAAGGCAGTAATGAGTTTTTCTCTTGTCTCTTTTTTCCTCCAGGGGAGAGACCATTCTAACGCAGATGCTGTCCAAACAGTGCCTCTCAGAAAGGGAACCTAGAGATACACTTGGTCAGTTCTGGTGCCGTGACCTCGTCCGCAGCCCCCTCCTGGACGTCCCAACAGCCACCCTGGCTGCCCCATGGAAGACCCCCCCAGCCGGACACCGCCTCGCATCCTGCAGCCGCCCGCCGGAGCGGAAGCTGAAGGGGGGCTTCTTGTCACGTGTCTAAACATCGGTGAAGATGCTCTTCTTAGAATTACATGTAGATATTCTATACGCATCCACGTGCTCACCAACCATAGTCCGTGTTTTTTTACAGTAAGCGAGGTGTTGGCAGGCACGGTAGGAACACAGAGCATCTGTATCATTCAAGACATGTTCGAGACACTGGAAAGATGCTCGTGTGTTGGACAGACTGGAGCAGCCATGCAGGATTTTGGAGGACCGCGGGGGTGACGTCGGGACTGAAGGTGGGGGGCCAGGAGGGCGGGGTGCTGATGGATGCCCCGGCCTGTCCGCGTCTTAGTGCGTATTTAAAATAGTAAATAAGAGGCAGGACGGGCGTTCAGGTGCTGTGGAAGCAGGCTGGAAGGGGCAGCGGGGGGCCCGGGTGACGAGGTCCTCTGTTTTCAGGGGTCCCACCACCTGTCCCAGCTGAGTTCCCCTCCCATCTGTGCCCAGTGAACCCGAAAGAGGTGACGCGGCCATGGGAAGGCTTTGACTGTGTTTCGGGAAAGAGCACTAGTTGAACACTAAGAAAAGCAGGCTTCTTTGTTTATTCTCAGGACCTTCTGGTAACAGGGCTACATTCTGCAAACTGCTTACAACGGAAGACTGCCCGTCTTAACAAATGATCTAGCCACTGAACCCCCCCACCCCCGACCTGGACCCTTTGAGTCAAGCGGGAGAACCCCTGGAGCAGGTGGGGGGCCTGGTCATCCCTGGGCCCTGGCACTCTGGGGTCCTCCTGCACCCCTGCCTTCCCGTCCATCTCTCCCAGCAAGTAGGCGTCTTTTCTTCTCGGGCCTGGGGAACTCGTTCCCAGACCGGGGAAGCCCCCAGGCCCGTAGGTGGGGGCGGCTTTACATACCTCTTCCTCAGTCACACAGAGGCAAGTTTTAGCGGGGGGTTAAGGCCCGTAAGAAAGGATCTTACGCCTTGCAGTGTATGCAGTTAAAATTGTACTCCGCAGAGATAAATGTTTTCTTTTCCCGTCGCCATGACACTGTGTGTGATGGCGGGGTTTCTGAGACGTTCAGGTTTTTGCACATAGTGATCTTATGCATTATCACAAGTTACTGCTGCCTTGAATGAAAATGTTCTGTGAAAGTTTTTGCAAAAGCTTTACTAGGTTTTTTTTTTTTTTAATTGTGAAATTTTGTAAAGGCAGGAAACGGATTAAAACGAGCATGCTAAATATATTTTTCAAAAAAGCAATAATTTTACGTGTACAGAAATTATCCTAACCTTTAATACTGGTGAGAGCGACAGTTTACTTAATTCAGTAATGGATTAGTGCAGTTTTTGTAGAAATGGGCTTCGGATACAAAGAATTGTTTAAACACACACACATACAAACCCTGAAGTGTGGTTTTCCTGTTCTAATGATTTGTTGAATTATATTATTATTATTATTATTGTTATTGTTGTTGTTCTTAGTTAATGTTTGGTTCTGGATTCTACTTGTTACTGAATTTAAATTACTTGACGGTTCAGGTTACTTTGCAGCATTTGCAAACGATGCAATGTAACTGGCTAGCTTATATCTATAAATATATATACATGTATGTACACACACATATATATGCATATATGTGTATGTATATATATATAACTTTTTTACTTATTTTTTCCTGATATTCTTACACGAGATATGTTCCAGAATGACCTGTCGTGTTGGTGTCATTAGGGATGTCCGTGCAGATATGATCAGCGGCTGTAATTGACTGTCCTGTCAAGTTACTTTGAACAAAGCCACAAAGACACATTCCTTTGTTCACGCTGGGAATCAGAATGCCTTTCTGTCGACTTACGTTTGATCACGTCTGTAGTCTCCCCGCAGTGATCATTTCTGCATTTTCTGGCTTTTATTTTCTTGGCTGACAGTGAAGGGTGACAGTTCAGGGCCTGCTGTTTCTCTGTGTTTCAGTTATTAAAGGAGCTCTGTACACAACGTGGCACGGAGGAGTTGCCTATGCGTGCACCTTCGGAGCCACAGACGGCATCCTGGGAGTCCCTCTGTGGGCAGCCTGCTGGAAGGGGTGCGTCCTGGGGCCCCGTTGGCCCGGACACACGGCCCGAGCCAGTTGGAATACATGTTTCTGCCCGGAGCACAGAAATAAAGTTTTCAATTCATTCAGCAGACGGCGGGTGGGGGTCCCTCCAAGGACGCTGCCTCCGAGACAAGCCGTCTGGGGCCTGACTGTGGTTCCTTTCTTCCACTGATCATCAGTATTGTATGGGTTTGCTCATGCGTTGATGTCAGTTCGACCCTAGTATTTAATATGGTTTGTGTTTTACTTATTTATTTAGCCAATGTGGTTTGATTCGCTTTTTCTCGAATGAGGATTTCCGCGTGGTCTCTCTTGTACGTCAGCTTCCGACTGTTACAGACTCTCTACTACCTCTCCTGATCCGCTGTCTCCTTGCTTCTCGACAGGCTCTTGCAGTGTTGGCGTCAGATGTAACTTAGACAATAAAGGGTTTGGTTCTGCACCGCAGCTTCTCCGTGTGTCTCCCCCCCACCCCACCTGCGCTCCCGGCCTGCTGGGCTCACTCCTGCTCCTCCTTGCTCACGCCTCTTCCTCCTTGTCCAACTCAAGTAACACAAATTATGAGCTTATAGAGGTCTTTCAGGTGATTCACTCTTATTCCTTAACTTGAAGAATGAGCATTTCGATTCTGTGGACACTCAGCCGTTCAGCACCTTCTCCAGGCGTCCGTCCGTCCTGTCTCTCCTCTCCCTCGGCTCCTGGGAGGCCTGGGGCCGTGTCAGACGGATGCGTTTCCCCTGGGCTGTGACACAGTCCAGATCCTCAGGCCAAGGGGATGGTGCCTCCTGGGCTTTTGAGAAGTTAAGTACCCAGTGCTTTAAGAGCTGCCTCCCCATGGCTACTTACTTATCTTTTAAACCAAGAAGGACACTCCCTTTCACAAAGATGCTCTGGGAAGCGGCCCCAGGAGTGACAGAGGCCACTTTGGTGACGTGAGGGAGTTTTGTGCTCAGGATGTCAATAGCGGTCCGTCCCAGGCTGTACACAGACGCCCCCAGGACGTGTGCGCTCCCTGAGCTATCACCCAGCTGCATCCTCTGGGATGTAGTCATGCATGCGCAGGTGGCAGGTGAGGAGGCCTCTGCCGCCGCCTTGGGCCGCTGGTGCAGGCTGAGGCACCTTCTCTCCACCAGGAGTCAGAGTGTAGCCCGCAGGGTGGCGAGTCTAGTTAGAGCGAGGTCGCAGCTGCACAGAACCCTCCTGGCTTTTCACGGGGAGACTCTCCACCCACATTCCATCTTTAAAGCAGGCAGCGCCCCCGCTCCCCCCGCCCCGCTCCGGGAGGTCTGAACAATGCACAGAAAACAGCTGGGTCTCCCCAAGTTTGCTTTTCCACTTTCCAAACGTCTCCAGGCCTGAAGTAGCATGTGCTGTTCCACTGCTTCTCACCTGGGTGAGCTCAAATCGCAGGACATTTTATACATGGAGCAGAAAGGAAGAGAGGAAAACGACAGGCGGGGACCTCAGGCGATGGTTCAGGTGCCCCGTAAGCGTGTCTTTGTGGAATGACCGAGGGAAAATGTTCATTCTTCAACTTTGCTAATTATGCTTTGAGGCAGTAAAATGCAAAAGACCACAGAATTTGTATTTCTTTTTTTAAAATACAATTTATAACATTATATTTTGTACTCTTTATATTAGAATTTGTAACTAGATTGATGTATTTAACTCTATTTCTGAAAAAAATAATTCAATGTTCCAGTTGTGTGACAAAAATATTTAGATAAGACATATTCATTTTATTGGAAATTGAAATCAATAAAAACATCTTGGAGTTCTTGAGTTCTTGAAAAGACCTTTTTCCCCTATTTCAGGAGGTGCCTTGAATCGTTTGACAGCCCATCAGGGTCTAGCATTTGAAGATTTTTGTTGGCAAACCCAGGTATTAGTGCTCTTAATTTATATGTGCAGAAGAGTTTGGGGGATGATCCCACAAGATGGTTCATCTAAAAACGTGCTAAGATGTCCAGAGGACTCTTTTTTTCAAGTTTTTTGGGGACTCGGGCGCGCACACTGTTTCTCTTTTCTAAAGGTGACTGTGTTTCTCATTCGCCCGCAGCACCTCTCATTCCGCAACACCAAATACAGCTTTCTTTGACTTGCAGTACATTTTCTGCTCAGATGGCAGAAACAGGACTTGGGGCCCTTGGATGCAGTAACAGAATTTCAATGTGGAAAGATAAACCTGAGTTTTGAAGTGAAAAAGATTTCTGTCTGAGCTGGCAGGGAAAGGCAGGGAGGGTGGGAACCTGAACGTGGCCTTCACTTTGTGTCTGTCGGAAGAAAGTTGAGGCTGGACAGTGAAGGGGGCATCCGGTGGGGGTCACAGACGGACCCCTTGTGCCCCTGTGTTCTCGGGTGGAAATGAGTTTGAGGGGCTTTCAGAGAGTCTTTAGGTTTTTGCAGACATCAGACCCGGACCTTGTGTGGGATCTCAGTTTATCGTGACTCATTTAATTGAGAATCCTGTGCTCCCCCAGGTGGCTGGGTCTGGTGAGAAGGGTGCTGATTGTCCATGCAGAAGCAGCCCGGTTCCCTCTCGGTATATGAAACAGGCAGAAATAAGCCCAGGTATCTGTGTGTCATCAGGTATGCTGAGTTCCTTCCAGGGAACACGGGTGTGTGATTTCCATGGGTCCAAACCACATATGCACATCTGGAGTGTCCTACAGGTGACTGTGCTCTTTCCTCCAGGAAGACAGCTGTCCTTTCTCTCTGTCCATCCACTGGTCACCAAAGAGCCACATGGGTGTCCTGCTACAAGCCCGTGGACATCCTCCTTGGTGGGAATGAGGTGGCTGATGGTGTCTGCACGTTGACTGCGTCTGTGATGTGCCTCGCGCGCTGCTCAAGGCAAACGTGGCTGAGCTGCACACACACAAGACAAATCCCTGCGCCAACCCCCCAGTGATGGGACCTTTCCTCCCCCTCACTGACTTGCCATTTGAAAACAAGAGTGGTGCATTCCTGGTCTGCTACACATGTTCTCAATCTTGTGTTTTCAAAACGCAAGGTATTCTTCCTAGTGGCGCAAACAATATAGAATCTGCCTGCAATGCAGGAGACGTGGGTTCGATCCCTGGGTCGGGAACATCCCCTGGAGGAGGGCATGGCAACCCACAGCAGTATTCTTGCCTGGAGAATCCCATGGACAGAGGAGCCTAGTGGATTATACAGTCCATGGGGTCACACACAGTTGGGACACGACTGAGCAATAAACACTTCCACTTTTCATTCTTCAAGAGATCAGCAGAAATACTGAAAAGGGAGTGTGAAACGCCCTGGTGTCTGCCTGCCTGTGTGCCAAGTCCTTGTGCTGTCTGACTTCCTCTCTGCCAACCGGTGCTCCAGACCTGGCAGGTTGCAAGGGCGGGGAGTCCTGCCGGAATCTGGAGTCTGAGAGCACGTGGCTGTCACACAGCCCTCCGGCCAGTTTCTTTTACAGGAAGACGAAAGATACAGTGAAAGGAAGATTGCACTCAGAATGTTCTTTCTCTCCCTCCCTCTTCTCTCTCTGTCTCTCATTTCAACTAAAGAGGACATCATGGGAGAGCCAAGCCCCCTCTCCCAAAGGGATGTCAGATCTGCCACGAGCAGGGCGTCCCAGGGAGCCCCTAGCTTGGCTGCCGAACAGTTCCAACCTCGTCAGGGCAAGAGGGTGCTCTCCTTTTCTCGTCCTGGGGTTCATCAACAGGAGCGCCGTGGTCAGGTCGCAAGCAGCCCCATTCCCACTTGACTCTGTGCCTCTCCAGTCTCCTTATTTTCTGTTCAGTTCTGGGAATGCCATTTAGAGAGTCGTGAAGGCAAACTAGGTGCATTTCCAGGACGGGGTCACGGAGACCCAAAGAGGGGGTTTCTTTCAGGGAAGAAAGGTGTATGTCACATGAGACAGGAGAGCGGTTGTGAGGTCATTGGAGGTCTGCCCTGAGAAACAGCGAGTTCTGGATGTCTCGCATTGCAGACCTGGGACAGGCAGGTGGAAGGTTCAGGCTGACTTGGGCTCAGTAGACAGGATGACCTGAGGGTCTGGCCATTTAACAGTAGGGCAACCTGCCCCTTGAACCGACAGATCTGACCCTGGAGCGGTCAAGCAGAAGCTTGGAGTGAGGGGAGCAGGACCAGGGTCCCTGCATGGAGAGGGCAGGTGGAACCAGATCTCCTCTGACTTCAGGCTCCTCTGAAACTGTAGCAGTTGTGCAGAAAGTTTTTAACATTATAAATTCATTCAACAAATTCTGAGAGCCAGCCAGTCTAAGTGAAGCCCTCACTACCAGCATAGAAAGAAGAGCAAAATGGCAGCTGCTCTTGGCAATCTCACAGTTGAGGAGAAGGCAGATGTCAGCACGAATTCTGAGCCAGAAGGGTACAGGCTCTGGGGGTGTGGATGTAAGCGGGATGGGGTCCGTGGGGAGAGAGGTTGAGGAGCTGGTGAAATCAACCAAATGCCACGTGTCCCCGGGACCGGGAGGCACGCGCCTGAAATTTTGGAAACAAACTTGTAAAATGACTGGGGTAATGACTTGGAATTAAAAACGAAATTTGCATCTGATATCAAACCTTGGTTGACTGGGATCATCTGTGAGAAGATCTTGACATGAGGGAGAGAAGTGACGTGAGGTTCAGTGAGGCAGAGCCTAAGGAGATGCATTCTGAGAAATGCCCCTCGGAACGTTCAGAACATATTTTGACTTGTCAGATCTGACAGAGGAAAGGGACGGGGATCATTGTCAATTATCCCTTGATGACATTAACTCAAAGTGAGGCTTCAGGCAGAGATCCATGACACGTTCCAGGGGGAAGACACTGACAAAACCCGGCATCAGCAGAACAGCCTGCGTCTGTGTAGACTCCGGGCATCTCTCCTTAGCTCCCGTGTGTGTCTGTCGTCCTTCAAGTTCAAGGACCGGAGACAAGCCAGAGGTAGACAATCCAGGTGTCAAGGGGAAGCTTGAACATGAGACGGAAAAGGTGAGACTTTTTAGGCTGAGAAAGACAAAGGCCAGGAAGGACATGGGCCAGGCAGTTCTGCACAGGTGAATCGTCCCAGTCTAGGGCTAAGTGAGGCCCCTTTCCGTCTCCAGGTAAAGCCAGAACAATGGCAACAACACCCCGTGTAAAAGGACTGTCGTGTGCCTGGAACCGAGGTAGAAGTTTTCATCTATTTTTTAGCTCATTCAAGCCTCAGTGCTCTTCAGAGCAGGCATTATTAGCCCCACTTAACAAGTTAAAAAAAAAAGTAGAAGATCAGAGGTGATGCAGTCAAAGTGACACGGCCAGTGACTTGCAGCTGCACCGCTCTGTTTTGCCTTGACGCCCTGCGTGCAGCCTGTAGGGATATGAGCTTCCTATGACACGTTTCATCTTTCCAAAGCACAGAAACCGCCCCCGTCCGTGGGTCACGGCAGCTGTCCGCCAGGTTAGGAGTACAGATACATGGCCCGTGTTCAAGAGACAGATGGGGGAATGTCACCAATCAGAACAGGTTTCGGATTTCTGGGGTCGTATTTCAGAGGGATCAAAGGTTCCCTTGGTTGCCTTTCTGTACGTGAAGAACAGACACATAGAGGGGTAAGGACGCGATTTCTGAATGTGAGTTCAAGTGTGTCCTGTCAGAACCATCAGCCGAGCTCGCCCAGACCCAGCCTTCCCTTCTCTCCTTGCTCCTCCTTTCACACTTTAGACGTCTGCTTCCTCAAAACCATCCCCAAGTGTGGATGAAACCCATCCTTAGTCCTCTGCTTCCTCTCCATCTATCATGTCTTGTCTTTTAATGTCAATCTTCCTAAAAGAATAGTCCACAGTCACTGTACTTCTCCCCGTTGCAGCTTTGAATACCACCATCACCGTTGCTGAACTGTCTCATGTTATCAAGGGGGCTTCTCAGATGGCGCTAGTGGTAAATAATACACCTGCAGTGCAGGAGACCCAGGTTCGATCCCTGGGTCAGGAAGATCCCCTGGAGGAGGGCATGGCAACCCTCTCCAGTATTCTTGCCTGGAGAGTCTCAAGGATGGAAGAACCTGGCAGGCTACAGTCCATAGGGTCGAAAAGAGTCAGATACGATTGAATCAATTTAGTATGCACGCACGCAAAGTATCCAGGACCTTACAGTTGTAATTGTTTTTTCCTTCTGTTCTACACGTATTCTAACTTTTTAAAATAGAAAAATCAGACACACACACACACACACACTCATTCATATTCATCATCCAGATCCAACAATGACAACATTTTGCCAGCTTGTGTTGGTATCTTTTACTTTGTTGTCATGGTTGTTTTGACTTGGAATCATTTAAGTAATTCCCAGACGTCATGACATTTCAACTGTAAATACTTCAGTGTGCATCTCCAAGGGATGTATTTTTAAAAACCACGCTAGCAGGAATGTTGCATTCCTTATATTCCTTGATCCTTTGGTGGAATTTCTTCCAAAACCTTGCTCCTCGTTGCTTTTCCATCACCCAGAGTCTGAATCTTGGACCCTAGTCTTAATCTCAGGAGTGAGGTGGTGGATGTCTGGTTGCTCTCTATGGGGGGTGGGCGGGGTGGATGTTGGGCAAGCAGGTAGGGAGCAGGAGTGGAGACTTCCAGGGTCTGTGCCTGTGCCCTGGGATGGTCTGAGTGCCTGCCCCATATGGCAGGTGGGTCAGGATGCCCCGGAGGTACCCCCACAGCTGGAAGCGATTAGGCCATGAATTGAGAGTGGGGTGTGGGGGTGTGGAGGGAACCTTCATTAAGTGAAGTGAAGTCGCTCAGTCATGTCCGACTCTTTGCGACCCCATGGACTGTGGCCCTCCAGGCTTCTCCGTCCATGGGATTCTCCAGGAAAGGGTACTGGAGTGGGTTGCCATTTCCTTCTGAAGCTTCATAGCTTCCTGCTAATTTCCCCAATAGGACTGGCTCCAGTCTCACGGCTGTCTGTGTAGCCTGAGGTCAAGTCATGCCCGGGATTTACTAAAACGCTGGTGGCTCATCGCAGACAGTGATTGTTGATGCCTGCTCACAATGCTGTGTTTGGCCACCTTCAAGCCTGACTCACCTAGTACCAGGGAGATCACAGCTCTCAGCATGGCAGGCCCCCTCCCATCCCCTGGATCCTTTCTGGAAGTCCTGTTAGGGTTCCACATAACCCAGGCGCAGGCTAACGTATTAATGAATCATGTAGCATTTGAACCGGGATCACTGCCCTTGGATTTGGAATAACTCCTATGGAAACAAAAGAACCATTCAAGGAAATACCTGAAAAGTTCACACCTGTCATGAATACACATTAAGGTTTTAGTTAGGCATCTGCCTGGAAAACGTGAGGGTTTCCCCCAGAGACTATGTCGGCTAAAATTCTATTTAACCAGAAGGAGGTTGGTGGGGGGGGGGCAGTCCAGAGGGGTCATGTGACCCCCACCCCTTCACACCCACAGGTACTTGGACTTTATAATCTTTCATAGAGAGTGTGCATTGTGCGGGCATCTCTCTGACGCCTATACCCTGCTGTCTTCACTTTCCCTCTTTCTCTTTCTTCTGAATTCACTTGAATGTTCCCCCATTGTCTGTGGGTTCCTTTAGGAAATACAGAACACTGTGTTCCTGTATTTTTCAAAGCTCCCCATGAATCTGATCCCTGCAAAGCTGGGAGCAGAACAGATTTTCCCACTAGAGTGTCAAGCATGACCTCGAATATTGGCACAGTCTTCCCTGCAGGACCCCTGGAAACTTCAGGTGCATTTAACTGGGGCTCCTTCCCCTTTGCATAGTTTAGTTTGCTGTCTTTTCAAAGGTTTCCCCCTCCCCGCTCCACAGGTGCCAGGTTTGGCCCCAGGGCAGAATCCCCAGGGCTCCTTCCGCAGACAGGGGGCGGGGGTGGGGGACCTGCCCTGGAACCCACGGCCCCTCCTTCCTGATCAGCATCCCAGTCCGGAGGCCCAAGCTTGTCCTCCGGAAGTTGCCCGCTCCTACCACTAGATGGCAGATGGGGGTCACACTTGAATGTAAAGTAACCATTACAAACTCACACATTTTATTCGTCATTTCTGTCATCATACAGGTATTGAGCATCTACAGCATGCCAGACAGTGGGCTTGCTGCCTGGCGAGGGGGATGCTGAGGTGAAGATGTGTGAAGGCACGGAGGGAATCCCGTCCTTGAGTGAGGGCCATGAGTGAGATGGGGTTCCTCCCTCTGTCCCCAGCGTAACTCACGCCTGCCGGGCTCCCGCCGGATCCAGGTGCCCTGGAGGCAGGGCTGCCTTGGGGGCCGAGTGCCCAGCTGTCAAGTGCTGTTATCTTCTCCTGGGGGCACACCTGGTGGTCAAAATGACACATGCACCAATCTAAGAATCGACGCTTTCTAACTGTGAGGTTGGAGAAGACTCCTGAGAGTCCCTTGGACTACAAGGAGATCCAACCAGTCCATCCTAAAGGAGATCAGTCCTGAGTGTTCATTAGGACTGATGCTGAAGCTTCAATACTTTGGCCACCCGATGTGAAGAGCCAGTTCATTGGAAAAGACCCTGATGCTGGGAAATACTGACGGCAGGAGGAGGGGGGAGCTACAGAGACAAGATGGTTGGATGGCATCACTAACTCAATGGACATGAGTCTGAGCAAACTCCAGGAGATGGTGAAGGACAGGGAAGCCTGGTGTTCTGTGGTCCATGGGGTCGCAAAGAGTCAGATATGACTGAGTGACTGAACAACACCACCAACAAATCTCAGAAGCAGACGAGTCCTAAAGAAGAGGGCATCGGGAGGCCAGCTGGGCTCCTGAGGACACATTCCCTCTGCCAGAAAGATGAGCATCACATCCATGCTGAGGGCAGAAGGACAAAGAGCTGGAGGGAAACCCTCCGAGTGCACAGCCCAGGAGACCGCCCCCCTCCCCCCAGCTGCGGGGAAGCAGGGCCAGAGGGGCTCAGCCCTTGAAGGCGGATGCAGCCGTGGGCAGACACGAGCTCACTCACGTTCGTGGGAGGCCACTCTGCCGGCTGTTGGCCGGATGGGTTATCAGGCCTGTGGGAAGCATTTTGGTGGTGGAAAGAAAGACAGACCTCAGGCCCTGGGAGCAGATGGTGGGGCAGGGACTGGGGTCCCAGGGCCCAGGGTGGAGGAAGGACACCCAGGCTCCGGGGCGGACGCGCCCTAGCTCCGGAGCCTTCCTGCCTCCCGGGGCCTGGCCGGGGCAGGGCCAGGCCTGAGGCCTCCACGGGGCCCGGGTCTCAGGGCACGTGGATGGTGCTCTTTGCGAAAACGCTGGGACTGAGACCTCGAGTCCTTGGAGGTTCAGGGAACCGGGCAGCACTGCTCGCTGCGTGGTCTGCGCCCAGCGGAGAGATGGGAGGGGGAAGGGTGAGCCGCCCCCGTCACGCAGCATCTCCGGGTCTGTTGGCTCTGGAGGACGCCAGCACGGCCCACGCGCGAGCCTTCTCTGGGGTGGGGAGAGATCGCCGGCCCCGCCGGGAGGAGGTCGCGGCAGGGGGGCCCCGCGGGGGAGCCTTAGCTGGGCCAGGCCGGCAGGTGGCCAGGATGGCCCGGCTTCAGGGCCGCCTGCCTCTGGGGCAGAGGGCTCAGGGGGAGACGACGGGGAACCCAGGCCCTCTGATGGGGGACTAGAATTTTTTTCACACAGAGAACTGAATGTATTCGTCCGCTCAGGCTGCTTCTCAGAACCCGCACCCTGGGCAGCTTGGACAGCGAGGTTCACTGTCTACAGTCTGGAGGATGGGCGTCCAGGACCAGGAATTTCTCAGGAGGTCTCTCTCCTTGGCTTGGGGACGGTCGTCTCCTCGCCGTGTCCCCACGCGGCGGGGCGGGGTGGGGGGTTCTTTCTTGCTGTCTCCTTCTCTGTTTAGAAGAGTACCAATCCTGTTGAGTCAAGGCCCCCCAGGAGCTCATGGTGTGTTTCCTCAGTCACATCCCTGAAGCCCCATCTCCAGTCACACTGGGGGTTTGGTGTCTACCAGTGGACGCAGGGGGAGCAATCCAGCCTTAGCAATGAAATCTCCCTGGGGCGGAGGGGAGGGAGGGAAGGAGGGAAGGAGGGATGCTGGAGGAGAAGGGCATGGCCATTCAGAGAGCAGCCTGGGGACAAGGCAAGGAGAGGCAGAGACGGCCCCCTTCGCCACACCCAGGTTCTGCCCTTCGAGGACCCGCTGTGCCAAAAGCCAGACCACGTTTCTCTTCATGGCGCTTGTCACTGTGTGTCTGGTGTATGTATATACCTGTGTTTGTTGTTTATTTGTCTCCCACCCTGGAGTGTATTTACCTTTCAGGGGTATGCAGATTTATTAGAGTAGGTTTGTTCTTTCTCTTCCTGAATGATCTTCTGAATGATCATCTTTTCTGGAGTCAGGGATTCTGTCCAGGGCAGAGTGAGGTTCTGATGATGTCATCGTCACCACCATTGTCACCATGACGACCATCATCATTACCACGATCATCACACCATCAGCATCACCATCTCTTCTCTATTCCATCATCATCATCACCACATCCCCTTTACCATCATTATCACCACCACAGTCATATCATCATCCCCACGATCCCCATCATCCTCACCATTACTGTATCCTCATGTGTAAAAGACAATGTCCTGAAGTAAAGTAAAACAGCTAGAAAGATGGACCTAGGATTTAGGGAGGAAGCAAGATTAAAAATAAAAATTTGTGTGTGATTAGGCATTCATGGCAAAAGGCAGGAAAATATGCGCACTCTTTAAAGAAAAAGTAAAAATGAAAAAGAGGTCAAAGTAGTATTAGCTGATGACACCTCTGGAGAAATGAAGGAGGAGGAAGTGCAGCCAGGTAGGGTTCAGACACAGAGCTGCCAGGGGCAGGAGCGTCCATGCCTGAGCGAGAAGAAGCCCCACACCGACCATGATGAGGCCCCTGTGCTTTGGAAGAGGCCGGCCTTTGTGGGTGGGGAGGCGGGGGTTCTGGGGAGGACGCAGTTGGAGGGTGGGTGTGCGCCTGTCACAGAGCTAGACCAGGCAGAACGCCTGCCACTCAGATGCCTTTGCCCCTCAGCAGAGGGACAAGTCTGGCCCTTGGCTAGACACCTGCTGGGTTTGTAATGAACCAAATTAAGGAGCCTCTTCTGACATGTTTGCTGGGAAAACTAGAATTTAAACTTGCACTATTAATAGAAAACATTTAGAAGCCACTTAAATCGGCTGCATAATTATTAAATAGTCTCTTGGAAGAAAGTTGTCTTTGGAGATTCTCAGATGATTTCTTTTATCCTATCACTTCAGGAAACCAGGAGGAAGCATCCGTTACAATGTAAAACTTCAGGGAGAAGAAGAGTAAACTTAATTGTGGGAACTATTGTGATGAGCTTATAATGTCACTGGAGTACTTTCTCATTAAAATAATTTGCAAGGCAATAGGTAAATGACTATGATGTAAAACGTCTGACATCAATCAGGCTGATTATTTTCAGATAAATTCCAGATTCTGTAACCATGAACTTATATATTACAAAACGCTTCTCAAGGGCAGGCCATGTTTATGTGTCTAAGATCTTACACTGTGACTGGTACTTTGATGAAGGATGGGAGGGACAAGAGGAGTTAAAAAGAATTCATGGCAGTGTTTCCAAGATGTTTGAATTTCCTCTGGAATGTCCTGTACTGGATCAATTCTGTCTAAAGACGTGGAAAGAAGTTCCCGATGAGGACACTGTTGGTGACCTTATAGGGATTGTGAAAATTGAGGATGTGCCAAGAAATGGACAAACGTCACTCTAGTTTTTAAAAATAATAAGATGGTAGATTCATACCATCCATACTGGTTTGCTTGAGCAGTCTTCCGGAGACAGTGTTAAGGAGATGGTCTGAGAGTACCTGGACTAGGAAGCAGTTCTCAGAAAACTGTCACTGACCCGTCCACACTGTCCCCTCCTGGCCTGGGGCTGACATGTCACTGTATTCTGGGAATGTAAATCTACGGAATAAACACACATTATTAAAGAATTATGCTGAGTCTCACCGCATCTCCTCTTTTGAAAGCTTTAAAAATAGTAAATGAAAAAATTAAGAGAGAAAGATATATCTGGACGGCCTCAGGAGTCTGACCAGCTGGTCTTGGAGAAAAGTGAAAAAGATGGGGGGCAGGCATACAAATGAAAAGTCCCCTCATTAGTGATTTACTTGTTTGCTCACAGGATATTTAAAGAACACCTATGCAGATCTGTTTGTGATGACGATCGGATATTTTTAAAGCAAGGGGCCTGATTTGCGTTTGGGGGAAGGGAGTCTGCGAACTGTTATGCCAGCCGTGAAGGATGCGCCAGGGTACCTAGGAGGTGGAGGAGGGGTTGCAAAGGAGAAACCTGGCTCAGCGGGGAAACCAAAGGCTGTGGGAGCGCGTGGGGTCAGGATGTGCTGCGGCCAGAGCGGCGGCATCTGTGGTTATGTCAGTGTCAGGACTTCCTGTGCTAATTTTAAGTGAAGACATGCCGCACGGATGGTTTTCCAAAGCAGACGATAACGCGATCTGAACTGTATTTCTGAAACCTCAACGTGGTTGTTGGGCGAGGAGTGGACGGAACGCGAAGGCTCGTCTGTAAGAGGGGAGAGAAGGATGGCGCAGCCCGGCGGTGCTGGTGAGCAAGGCCGAGGAGGACGGTGCTGGGAGGCAGGATGCCGGCCGGTTTTGTGGGATGAGACCGGCGGAGGGAGAGGGATGCTGCGCCAGGATTTCCTGGTGCGCTGTGTTCAGTCGTGTCTGACTCTTCACAACCGCATGGACTGTGGTCTGCCGGGCTCCTGTGTCCACGGGGTTTCCGGGGCAAAGGAGAAGCCCGATGGGCCCTTTTCTGAGGTGGGGGGTCAGTGAAGGGGAGCGGAGGGTCGGGCGTGAGCTGGCCCGCAGTGGAGCTGAGCGCACACCTTCACTTGTGGGGGCTGCCCCGGGCTCTGACGTCTTCTGCATCCAACCGAGAGACTCCTGAAGGTGGAGAAGACTAGGAAGTCATTGGCAGCGACAGACGCTGATGGGGATGAGAAGCAGCCTCTGGCAAACAGTGCAGGGACAAAGCAGCTCGCTTTCTGCCCTTCGCTGGCTGCTGTCGAGGCAGACTCCCAGAGTCTTCTCAGACAGCAAAGTCCGCTCTACATCCCACAAACACGGCCTGCTGCTCTCAGGTGGAGAAAGAGAGAAAGAAAAGCAGGAGAAGGACAGGAAGCTCAGACTGCTCTTCCTCCTCACAGCGGCGCTCCGCCCGCTGCAGGGAAGGACCCGCTGCATCGGCTTGATGAGGCAGGTTCCTGTCCACGTCTTCCTTCAGCAGGCTGGGGTGGTGCGGCTTCCAGAAGAGGCGCGTTAATGCAGGCAGACGGTTCGGACAGTGAAGCCTCGGGAACTCCCCGTCTTCTGACGTCCCGGTCTGTGAGTTCCTCTGGACACGCTGAGGCGCAGTGGGCAGCATCCGGCACTTGCTGGCTCCGCTCTCACACCGAGATGTGGATGTCAGCGCAATGTTGTCAGCTCTGTCTCGTGGTTGGCACCCTGGAGCAGGTGGCGGGTGCCCTGTGCCCCTTGTGATGAGCTGCAGCTGGATCCGGCTGGTCCCTGCTTGGGTCCTGGGTCCTCTCCTGGTCCATCTCGCCGTGTCCTCTCCTTCAAGCTCCGGCTCTTTCTTCTTTACCACCTGCATCTGCGTTAAACCTGGAAGGCGCTGTTTTCCCCGGGGCTTATGTTAGAGCTCTGGGCTCTGCTGGTTTCCTAGGGGATGTGTGAGCAAGCGAGATTCGGTACCCAGGCTGATGCACTGTCTGCCTCCTCACCCAGGAAGGGCCGCGGTGTTAAGGGGTTGTATCGTTCACCTTCCGTGTCCCTCTTCTTGTGTAAATGTTTCCCAAGCCTCCTTCACCTACAGCCAGAAACAGCAGAGCCTGGAAAGCAAGGTGGACTGAAAGCTTGGATGATGTCTGGGCTTCTTGAGAGAGCGTGCATCCTTGTAAGTTGCTCACTTGAACTGAGTCTCAAAAAACTGAAAAGTGAGAGTGGAGCTAAAGTGATAGTTACGGTTCCTCTGTGCTTTGCTTTAAAATGACGTGTACCCCTCCACGTGGTTGGAAGTTGCTTGGTCCCTTTTCCCACGTGAAAAAAATCTGGTGCTACATTTGCAGCTGGAAACCTCTCGGGCCTCAGGCTCAGCATGAAGCCGGGCTGGTTCTTCCAGGGACGTGTGTGTGTCCTTGGCTGACTCTCAGGAGAACATGCTCAGATGGTTCAGAGCGGCACCAGGAAGCTGCGGGCCATGGGGTTCAGAGCAAGAGCTCAGCTCTGGCAGGTCTGTAAGAGGTGACGCTGGCTCCCGGCGAGGCTGACCCAGGAAGCAAAGCGGTGTCATCGTCATGTTCATTCTCACTGTGCCTCTTCCGGAAAATGGCACTTTTGCAGGTTTGTCTCAGCAGCAACATCAAAACCATGCACATGATTTGGGGGAAAAAAAGAGAAGTGGGCGTTTCCAATAATCTGGTCTGGAGAAAGCCAAACAAGATCCAGCCTGTTTGCGTTGGATTTGACTTCTCTGAAGAAATGAGATTAGTGGAAGGAATGATTTTTACATGGGAGTTGTCATGCGAACGGCGTGGGTACCGACAAGGAGCAGAAGATACGTGAGGCCACGGCGGTCTCTGTGCAGGGATGCAGTCCTGGGCCCGTGTGGCTTCTGAGCCTCGCCTCTGCCTTGTCTCCCGCCCTCAGGCTTCCCCGGAGAGGGCCAACTTTCCCATCTGGAGGGGCTACCGCCTCCACACAACTGCCCACCTCATTGTGTGATGTGTTCCTTGCTGTCCCTTGGCGGATAACGCTGTTGGCATCACATATCCAAACATCTCCCTTGTGTTGCCAGCCAAGGTCTCAGCATAGATCTGTGTGTGTGTGTCCGTTTCCACACCTCACATCCGTGTTTGTTTTAAAAGACATGTCGCCTGTCTAATGAATGACTGCTGTCTGGGCAGCCTTGCCTGATTTTGGATTTAGTAACACTAGTCTTTTAAATGAATTGGTAGGAAAAATGTATCAGTGGCTCGAGTATTATGTGTGCTGCATCTCTAGCTAACGATGAACTAGTAAAGCTTGGAATATGTCTCTGAAAGCCAAGCATCTTCTGCTGTCTCCAGGGCTGGCTGTGCAGGGTTTGCTTCTATTATGTTCAGTAACAGAGAAGGAGATTGTGACCAGCGCCTGGTCTCACAGTTAGGTAACAAATGGATGGGGCTGACCATAGACTGAAGGACGGAAGCCCGTCTGTCTGTGGCAATAGCAGCTGTTTCTTCCGCTGTGTGTTTTGGGATTTTTTAAATTTTTCTTTATTTTTAAAGCATTTGCTGTTGTTGGATTTCTTCCTGATCTTCACTTTACTTCTTTTTAAAATTCCCAATAGTTCCCCTTTAATATTAGACTAAGCATGTTAATTTTTTTTTTAAATTAGAGACGACTGGTTCTAAAAAAGAAAAGTAGGTGTCTGAAATCCCAAGTGAAGAGATAACCACCACAGTGAGCATTTTAGTCAATATTACTGCAAAGAGGTTTTATATGTGATATGATGGCTGATATAATAGTATTTGTATGCTTATGCTTAGTCGCTCAGCTGTGTCCAGCTCTTTGTGACCCCACAGACTGTAGCCCACCAGGCTTCTCTGTCCATGGGGATTCTCCAGGCAAGAATACTGGAGTAGGTGGTCATTCCCTCCTCCAGGGGATCTTCTCAACCCAGGGACTGAACCAGGATCTCCTGCATTGCAGGTGGATTCTTTACCAGCTAAGCTACCAGGGAAGCCCAATATAATAGGATAGACAGCCTATATTCTCCAAAAGGAGATATCTTGCATATGTTCTATAACCCGTCTACTTATTTCTATGTGAGCCTCTTCCATGCTAATGCATTTTCATCTCCAGTGTCCTTCTGAGGGGTAGCGGTCTCTTTTCCAGATGTATTGCTTCCTTAACCAGTTCTGTCTTGTTGGGCCTATGGGTTATTTTCTATTAAAAAAAAAATAATATAAGCAGAATTCTGATGAGCCTTCTTGGCTCAGCCATCTCTGGGCGCTGTTGCAGTCTCTCTCGGTTACACACCTTAATCTGATAACGCTATTGACATCTTGTCCATGACCCTCCAGACGTGGGAACTCTATCAGTTCCCCTCTGCTCTGCCTTCTCTGACCCCCAGCCACCACTTTAAAGATTTTCATTCATTTCATTTTAAAGTAGGCCCTTTCTTTTAAATTTTATTTCTATTAACTACCTGTGCCTGCGGGCTAAATCTTTTCAGTCCTGTCCAACTCTGTGCAACCCTATGGACTAGAGCCTGTCTGGCTCCTCTGTCCAAAGGATTCTACAGACTAGAATACTGGAGTGGGTTGCCATGCACTCCTCCAGGAGATCTTCCGGATCCAGGGGTGGAACCTGCATCTCTTATGTCTCCCGCATTGGCAGGTGGGTCCTTTACCATTAGCACCACCTGGGAAGCCCATTGCCTACCTGGTTCCTGTCTATTTGCCATTCCAGTTTCAGGCCAACCCTCTCATCTCTGGTTAAACTCAACAAGATGGCAGTTCAAATGCTAAACCAGGCTCTGCCTTTCGGTGTGAACCTGACAAGTATCTCCTTTCCCTTCCCTGTGCTGCCCCAGGGCCTTGCCACGTCTCCTGAGCCACAGCAGAGTGCCCCCAGGTCTGAGCTGAGCCGTGAGTTGTGGTTAGGCTTGTGGGACAACCCCGGGGTCGCCGATTAGAAAGGAGAACATTGTCCTGGCTGCCTGTGTTCACCTTTCATCTCTGCTCAACTTTTCAGTCAATCCCTGAATGTTCCCACTGCTCTTCTCCAGGTAGTAGCTGCTGGTGGGGAGGGACTTAAAGGGTTTGCCTCTACCCCATAATTTGTTTAGCTCTTTGTGCAATAGATTTAATTTAAAAAAAAGGTTTATTTGTTTTGACAAGTCCACGTGCCACCCTCGTGCTGCGCCATGAACATGTCATAATACAAAATAGTCCCTGTAATTAGCTCGGTGGTACTATGACTTAGAAAATGGCTGTTGGATCATTTTTGACAATTTGAAATGCAACCAAAGTGCTCCCAACAAACACCCTCGTGTTTGAGGCGGATGCTTCTCTGGCTTCCGTAGGAGTGGGGGCAAAAGAGACCTTCAGTCTCCAGTTCTCACGAGCAGCAGTAGGCAGAGCACGCCCGGCAGAACTTAGGTGGGAAAGCCCACAGAAAGAGCAGTCAGGTTGAACACTGGCGCGCCCCTCCCGGCCCAACCTTCTGATGCCTTCCTGTGTCTGTCATGAATCAGAGGATGGATCCTGCCACACGGAACCTCCATGGAAGACAACTCTGACATTCCACATCCTCCCTCTTGGCCCAGGCCTGGATTCAGATCTAAAATACACAGAGACCCTGGGTGGGGAAGTTCCCCTGGAGGAAGACATGGCAACCCACTCCAGTATTCTTGCTTGGGAAATCCCATGGACAGAGGAGCCTGGTGGGCTACAGTCTATGGGGTCTCAAAAGAATTGGGCACGACTGAGCATACATGTTTTTGCTTTACATGCTCACTGGTATTTCTGGTAATTTCTTCCTGAATAGTAATTGTTTTTCATATTTCTTGGCATTTCTGGTGCCATATTCTAGCTTTGGCTGGAATTTTTTTTTTTAATTAAAAAATTTTAAATCATGGGATAAAATACAGCCAGCAGCCACTCTCCTTCTCTTCTTTCCCGGACATTTCTCCAGGTGTTTTGGAGGGTGTGTGTGTGATCGTCTGCTTTGTAAACATAAATCACACACAGCATGACAACAGCACCCTGAACCCTACATTTGCTTTAAAACATCACCGACTCATCTGATTGAGACCATTAGGAGGCTGGCTGTATGCCTTTGTGATGGTTAAGTAAAAATAGAGACTGTGTTATTGTCTGTGTTTGGTAAAATGTCTTACTCACTTAACATGCTTTATAAATAATAACATTAATAATAGTGCAGCTGAATCACTAAATGTCTTCACAGTTTTTTTCCTCTCGCCAAGTTCGAAACCAGCCTTTCATTCTCGCCTCGTCCCACTCACCCTGGCTTTTCATGGCATTTTAATGAGTTATTTTCGTCTAAAGCATATTGTTGTGTTCTTCATATACACGTCTTATTTATATCTGCTTCTTAAGAATGATTTTATTATTTGCACTTTGGCAATTCGGAGGTATTAATATCCCCACTGTGAGTCTCAGAGAGGTTAATTAACTTATCAGATGTCACCCTGTGAAGAAGTAGCAGAACCAGGGCTGGAACTTGTGTCTGTCTGGCTCTGAAGATGACTCTTCTCTTCTCTCTGGCACTTTGCTGCTCTAATGCTCTGGGACCTCAGACTCAAGAGCTTGAGGTCTGCTGTGTCTTGTCTGGTGCGACAGAGCTCCTGGGTGGGGGTCACAGGGCATGTCTGGGACAACGTGCACTCTGCTTTCTTGGAAAGCACAGTCATTGTTAAATGCAGCCGCGGGACCCCTGTCCACTTTGCTGGTGTGAGCCCCTATCACAAGCTGCATGCCTGGCATCGCATGGTGTCAGGCACCCGCATGTGAGAAAGGAGGCCTCGGTCCCTTGTTAGTGCGCTGATCACACTCAGACGGGGCAGATGTGTGTGTGTGTCTGTCTGGCTTTCTGACTCCGGAAGCCCAGTGTCCAGATGGACCGGCGGGGGCTGCAGTGACAGACGCTGTGACAGGTGGACGGATGGGAGGTCAGGCGTCCTGAGAGTCCACTGACCTATCTGGGAGGGCCTCCCAAGAAGGGACACTGGTCCCCGGGCCGAGTGTGAGGGGCCCGTGAGACAGGAAAGGGGTTGTGTTAGGGGTCCACCTCTTCCCACTAGATCTACAGCCTTAAACCCAGGTCCGCCTTGTAGAACCTACACGCCAGTTAAAGCCAGTGCACAAAAGTCAATTTGTTTACTCATATCACTGCTAAATTGGGGTATTTGAAAGCTTTACCTAGTTCAGTTTTGAGTAGATCTATGTAACAAAGAAGCTAATCTAATAGTTTTAGTCTTTCTCTTTTGACCACACCATATGGCTTGCGGGATCTTAGTCCCCTGATCTGGGGACTGAACCCGAGCCCTCTGTAGTGAAAGTGAGGAGTCCTAACCACTGAACCCCCTTCTTAGAACATATCGTAAAATTTTCAGGCAAAGTTCTGACTTCTATTACCTTTTGTTCATTGTGTGGTAGTTTGATTTGGTTTCTTTAACAAAGAACAACTGCAAACACACTTTTCTTCAATTTCAAATATGTCTTGATGTTTTGGTCTAAACTCTGGGATTAATCCAGGAATCCTTGAGTTGGACCCTTGTTGACGATCTTTCTTCCATATTGGCAACAGAGAAGAGTTCTATACCAACAAGATTTTAGAAGGAAGAACACGTAGATGCGTGCATGCTAAGTCGCTCAGTCTTGTCTGACTCTTTGTGACCCCATGGACTGTAGCGCACCAGACTCCTGTGTCCATGGAAGTCTCCAGGCAAGAATACTGGAGTGGGTTGCCATTCTCTTCTCCAGGGGATCTTCTGACCTAGGGATGGAACCAGGCCGATTCCTTACCATCTGAGCCACCTTGAAGGCCACACCTTCAGGTTTGGGTTAAATCTTAAGCGCATGTGAAATGACGGGTCAGAAAACCCAGCTTCATTCCCTGCTTTTTCTCCTGGCGTCGTCACCTTCGTAATTTCCTCTTCCTCTCTCTTTGCTCAAAAAAGAATAGGAGGCAAAAAGGTTGTCGGTCTCTTGCCTAGTTCAGGCTCATCGAGCAGAATAAAGCCTTTAGGATGAGACCTTAATGCTCCTGCCCCAGGGGAGCAGTGAGTCAGGGGCAGGTATGTGAAAGGGAGGCGAGGAGGAGAGCCGGCTGTGCCTTAATCCACGGAGGAGCAGCCCAGAGCCCTGCTGTAAACCTGAGGACCTGAGCGCAGACACATCCAAAATGCTTGGTTCAATCCTGAAACTATAGAAAGAGCTGAAAGTAGGCCACATGTGGATATCAACAGCATAAAAACAGTGCTGCTTCTGGTCTCAGGGTCTACCATCAGACCCCGCTGTGTGTGCCGTCTTTGGTCTGAACGGCCAGGGTTTCCTGAAATCTCGGTTGGGGAGCGCAAGCCCTGATTACCCCCTTCTCTTCTCTCTGGCCTCCATGGCTCTCCCCGGATCAGGTCTGCCACATGCCTGCCTTGCTCCCTGAGCAAGTGTCCATCTGTAGGGATGTTCTTCTGCTGGCTGATCTGCCCTGGACTGTAATTTCAGACGTCTAAGCAGCATTGCTTGAATAGACTTACAGAAGTTCAGCCTCCCAGAGTCTGCAGGGTCATCCATCAGCTTTCCTCATACTAGCCGTATACACCCTGCCTCCACGACTCCTGAGAGTGAATTCCAAGACCGGAATGAGATTTGGGGGAGACTGCTGCCTGAGAATCAAACTGAAGACACAGCCGTGGCACCAGCAACACATGACTTTAAGTTATTTATGGGGATAAAATACCGTTTGTGGCTTTTATCCAATGCCACGGAAATGACATGATTCAGGTCACAGAAATGAGGCCAGGATAACACTTGAACGCAAGAAGACAATCAAGGAGGAATCGTTTATTTTTCACTCAGTGGAAGGCAGGCCTTTCTCTTATTTTCATTGTAGTTTTTTTTTCTTTTGTATTTAATATACAAGAATTTGACAAAGTACTACAGTATAATCATCTAATAATATCCATTTTACCCCATAAAATTATTATATCCAGTCTTAAAATGTTAAATATGTCACTATTATAAGAGAGTAACATAAAGCTCAGTTTATAATATTAGAACTCGTAACACGACACAAGGCTATCAATCACATTCCCTGGTAATATTACACTTTCCCCATTTTTCTTTAATTTTGCATTTTGAGTGTAACAAATTGGGATTAAAGCAGCAGGCTCTTGTTCGTCATCTCTTGGCAGTGAGTGGCAGAGAAGTTGTAAGTAGAGTGATGACAAAACAAATCACGCAAACCCCTTATATTTAATAATGTTTCAAACGGATTCCTGAGATTTAAGATCTGGGGTGGTCGTCAGCGCTGGATCGGTGTGCAGGGTCCGGTAATTGCAGGACCCCTTTTGAATAAATGCAGACCATTAGAGAAAGGCTTGAATTAGATTGTGTAGCTTGGAAGAAATTGAGATATTCCTTTTGGAAGGTTTCAGTTTCCTCTCTGTGTTTTTTTATGAACTCTCTGAATATTTTACTTTAAAGACAGAGTAGACTGTCAAACATGGAGTTATTTTTTAAATAAGCAGGTGAATACAGCTTAACACAAGTGACTGCTTCTCTGTACCTCTCCCTGGAACATTTAAATGGCAAAAATATTTTCCTGTGAGTCTTTGAAAATGTCCCAGTGTGTTCACTCTTTTTTTTTTTTTTTTAAGCATCAGAGCTGTAAATCTTAAATTTTACTAATAAATAAAGGAATGTCTTTTTTTTAATGTAGTTTTTAATTGGAAGAAAATTGCTTTTCAGTGTTATGTTGGTTTCTGCCATACAATAGCACAAATCAGCCATAATTGTGCATATATTACCTCCTTCTTGAGCCTCTCTTCCCTCCTCTGCCACCCCACCCTTCTAGGTCATCACAGTGCCAGGCTGGGCTCCCTGTGTTATATAGCAACTTCTCATCAGCCACAGGGTGATGTCTTTTAAAAGTTGTTAAGAATGGTTCTGAACTGAAGACTTTTAAATAATTACATTTGCAAACTGTTCGGTTGGTTGGGCTTCCTCGTTGTTATCATACACACATCAATTACTTTGTGATGAGTGATGTGGCTGAATCTAGGTCACTTCGTCAAAAATTTCCACCCAAGCTGTAAACCCAGCTATATCAACCCCTGCAAGCTGTACTCCGAGCAGCACTTAGCCTGTCAAGAAAGAGGTCTCTCCATGGAGGGTTGGGTAAAGTTATTGTACATGCAATAGAATTTGATCCGATTAGTCACATGGTGAAACAAGCTTGAGCTCTCCAAACAAAGAGGACTCTGTGCGTGCTGTAATTTTCACGTTGAATGTTCTCCTCTGCACACGTCTTGAACATATCCATTTAACCTTCAGTGTGCCTTTGAAGTTTTCATTAGAAGTTTGCAGTTCTCTGAGAAATTTTACGGCCAAGAAATAGAGGCTCTGGCTACCGTGCTATAAGAGGAGCCCATGGTTTCTCTTTCATTATAGCAAGAGTCTCTGCTTTGGCCGAGGAGAAACCTCGTGCACCCACAGCAAATTTAGAATTGGTTGCTTACTTGGTGACCCTTACAGGGGCGCTTTGCATCACGCTCACATCAGTGCCCATGGCAAGACAGAGTCCTTGGCTGTGTTTCCAGAGAGGGCGGCACCTCAGGCTGCCAGCCACGAGCCATGAGAGAGCAAGTTTTGCTCTCTCACTGAACACTAGGTATGAGCCCCACTGTTGCAAATGCAGAAACTACCATCAATCACGTGTTGTTAATGCCTTTTGTGTCTGTAAAGGAAATGCTATTGAAGGGGTTAATTTTCCTTTGGGGATTGGAGAAACAGGGGCTTCATGGGGTAGGGGGAGCGTGGCACTGGGGGTCTGCAAAATGATGAGGGAGGGGAGGGAAGTAAGGAAGCAGAGGTGACCTGCTAGGTATCCGGGATTCAGGTAAAGAGCAGTGTCTGCCAACTTATCCCCTGACTTAGGTCCTGTGCCGGAGACACTGGGGACATTGGAAAAGCAACTCTTCCTGTGCACAGTCTCGTTAGCCCTCTGCAGGTTCATAGAGCAGGTCCTGTGATGCCACCCCGCTGATGAGTAAACTGTGGCTTCAGGGCTGGAGTGGGTGGCCCAAGTCCCCAGAGAGTGGAGTGGCTAGAACCACCCCCCCACCCCACCCCCCGCCACCCAGGGCTGCCTGACCCCAGAGAGCAGTCTGTGCTCAGTTGCTCAGTTGTGCCTGACTTTGTGACCTCATGGACAGTAGCCCAAGAATACTGGAGTGGGTTGCCATTTCCTTCTCCAGGGAGAGGGGTCTAGGATGGAATCTATTTACTGAGACAGTCTATAAAGTGCAACATCCAGATATAATATTTAGGCCCTGGGGTGTTAAGGGCTTCTGGGGTGACTCAGTGGTAAAGAATCCACCTACCACTGCAGGAGACTCGGGTTTGATCCCTGGGTTGGGAAGATACCCTGGAGAAGGAAACGGCAATCCACTCCAGTATTCTTGCCTGCGAAATCCCATAGAAGCATCTGGCGGGCTACAGTCCATGGGGTCGCAAAGGATTGAACACAACTGAGCCCTGAGAAGGAACACAGGAGCTCTGATGGCGTGACTTCCTCCCTACAGTCCTGCCCAAGTGTTTGGTCACTGATGACCTCCATTTATAAGAAGATTGCCTGGCACTAGGTGATCTGTGTGCGGCCCCAGAGGAAAACCAAGCTAAACTGGCCACAACTGGAGCCCACCGTCTGCTCCAGATAACTAGTCCAGTCATCTAGCCCTGGCAGAACCACTGCCTGGGCTAGAATTCAATTTGGGTCTAAAAGTGATATTCATGACTCTCATTGTGCATTTTATGGGCTCTGAGCATAAAGCAGAGATATTTCATGGATTCTCACAGGTCTGCTCCACATTTTCGCTGCACAAGAGCCCACAGAAGAGGAGTAGAGAGCAATCAGGGCACAGACTCTATTTATATGATGGTTTGAACTTCAGCGCCTTGGTGATCTTCCCTCCGGGTAGGAGTGTTTTCTAGAGATTGAGGAAGAAGATAAATGTCGAGGAACAGGGAGCATTTGGGTAGAAGAGGGTAACTGTTTGTTGTCACTGTGGTTACACCGGCTGAGCAAATATCTGGGCACACGTGGAACCAGAAGGAGGCTGCTCTTTGCTGAATGTCCAGCTCAGTCACCACGTACAGACAGTCATGTGTATTTGTGCTTAATTTTAAAAATCGGCTCGAGACACGTCTGTGTGGCAGGGTGGTTCCTGTGCAGGCATTTTTGCCCAGGACTCGGGGCTTGATCTTTGATGGGGAATATTTTGGAGGGGAGACAAAATGTCAGTCTAGAACCAACGTCTGTGCCCACGAAGCTTCCTCCAGCACCTGTGACCAAGAGCCACACAGGGCCAGTGCTCCTTCAGCCTAACGTGTTAAGTGTTATTGTGGCTTTGTTTTCTTAAGCAAAGCATTTGTATGTGTTTCAGAAACTGTCAGGGATCAGTCAAGCAGATATTCCCGTGGAAAAGAGAAACACGCATTTCTAAAGCTCAAGCAAACGTAGCCATCTCTGCTGTAAGGAGAAAGCGTGTGTGTGCCTGCCTTATAATAGGACCAGGAGGACTACACAACCCATAATAAAGCTGGATGTGGCCGGTCTGTCTCTGAAAGTGGCAATCATCGTCTTTTTATTGCATGTTGTCATTCGGACACCATTTATGACCCCCTTCATGCCTGGGGTAGCGTTCACCTCTTTTGGATCAGATCTTTTTCAGAACAAGGGCTTCTTCAATGAGGCGGTCGTCTCCTTGTGTCCTGTCCATCACAACTGAGAGGCAAGGCATGAAGTGGATACGGAGACAGGAAATACACACTTATAATGACCTCGTGGTCAACAACACTAGCTTGGGGTCACACCCAAGTGCAAATCTCTTTCTCGCCATTGCCAACCTAGCCACAATTTTAGATGAGTTAACTTCCCTCTCTGAACCTAAGGGTCCCCGGCTGAGAAGAAAATTCCCAGCCCTGAGGAGGTAATAACAGTGAATCTTAAGTAATATAGTGGGAATAACTCAGGTGACACCAATATTAACATGTAGTGAGGGTGATGGATAAGACTCTTGAGAGTCCCTTGGACAGCAAGGAGATCCAACCAGTCCATCCTAAAGGAAATCAGTTCTGAATATTCATTGAGAGGACTGATGCTGAAGCTGAAACTCCAATGCTTTGGCCACCTGATGCAAAAACTGACTTATTTGAAAAGATTGAAGGCAGGAGAAGGGGGCAACAGAGGAAGAGATGGTTGGATGGTATCATCGACTCAATGGACATGAGTTTGGGTAAACTCTCGGAGTTGGTGATGGACAGGGAAGCCTGGTGTGCTGCAATCCATGGGGTCACAAAGAGTTGGACATGACTGAGCGACTGAACTGAACTAAACTGAAGGGCTTCCCAGGTCGCTCAGTGGTAAAGAATCCGCCTATCAATGCAGGAAACATAAAGCTACATGCATTTGATCCCTGGGTCGGGAAGATCCCCTGGAGAAGGAAATGGCAAACCACCCCAGAATTCTTGCCTGGAAAATCCCATGGACAGAGAAGCCTGGTGGGCTACAGCCCATGGGTTGCAAAGAGTCTGACGTGACTGAGCACACACGCAAGCATGTTAATAAATGATCGTTTAGCTTTGCAAACCAGCTTCCTGACAGATACGCTGAAGTCAAAATAAAAAAGCCTGAATGCTTCTTATGCTAAAGTGAAGATTCCTTGCCAAGACAGTTTGTATTATTTCAACCATATTCGTTTCTCTAACCAAGCTAAAAAACTAGCATAGTTTCTAGAAGCTAGGGAGAAAGGATTACTTTTTAAAAATATGTTTTCTAGCTAATAAAGTGCAAAGATGATATTCTTTGTTTTTATAGGTTGAAGTATAATATAATACGTTGTCTACTATCTCAAATGTTTTGAAAAGGTAGCTGTATTAGATATAAATAATTTGTTTACAAGGTTCTGGGTGGATGATCAATCAGGAAGTTGAGAAAAGGGTTTGAGAAAAGAGAAATAGGGTTGGAGAATGGGGAGTAAGAAGGAAAATCAGATGAATGACTAGAAGCAGGCTGTGAGTAAAGGTCTGAAGTCGGCGGGAGGGGGAGGATGTCAGGCCTCTTGTGTCTGGAAGGAGGTGTGAACTGGGCTGAGTGATGTGAACGCCCACAAGACGCACACACGCTTGTTCTTTTCAAGCTGTCCTGGTTCTTGCCCTGCACACGCATTAGCACTGCCATCTACTTGCGGGAGACGAATTCCCACTTTCCTCATCCAGGGCAGAGCAGACAGCTTAAAAACATAAAATTTAAAAATACGCCTATTTCTGTATTGAACCAAACATATTTTAAACAGTGCTCAAAAACTTCAGGTGGGAATTCAGATGTGTGAGAGGAAGCCCTTCTTGGAATGTGAAGTCCCACTAGGCGTCCACGTGTGCAAACATCCCAGGAGAGACAACAATAACGTACCTGTCTTTGTAAAACGGCAGCACAGCTTGAGGAGCAAATTAAGGGGGATTTGTAAACTGTGTTTCTGAAGAAGTCCAGGAGATCCCTCGGTTTCACTGGTAGAGGAATTCCAACAAAACGGCTGCAGTCTTTATCTTGGGTAACTTCTGCCACAGTTTAGGGACATCTTTTCTGGGTTAGATTTTATTTGTTTTAAAAAATCGCTCAGCAAAGTAACCTGGAGTTGATAGACCTGTTGGGCCGCCGTTTCAGTACTGAAGTTCGGCAGCCTTCAGCGGTCCACCCACCAGCCACAGCAGCGTGCCCGAGGGAGGCTCCGCTCAGACCTCTCACCTGGGGGAGCTATGCGATTTGGCAAATTTTTTTTTTTTTTAAACAAACACTGATCATGCCATGTAAGCAGGAGTTGCTTCCTGATTATCAAACAGCCCAGAGTCCTTACTGGCGATCTCTCTTTCTAGATGACGATGCAATAATTCAATGATGTTCTTAAAACTTCCAGTAAATTTCTACCAGTTCAAATCCTATTGAGGCCATTAAATCATGGCTGATTCGGACATAAATATTTCTCTCATACGGTAACATATAAATGGGATCAGATGGTCAAGGTATTTCGGGTAAGTGGCAACTATTAATTTTATTGAAAGGACCTCCCTCGATTGATGTTACTGGTTTGAAAGGCTCGCCCATCTCTAAGGGGTTAACTGGCGTCCCATTAATGGAAACACTATAGCAAGACAAAGTAATAGGGTTTAATGCGCCCTGCTTTGAATTCAGAGTTCACGCAGAGTCTAGACTAAAGGCCAAACAAATTTACAACACTTCATGCATTTCTATGGAGGGAAATTTTTACTGAAGGATATGTAAATATTGCACTAATCAGAGGTTCTGGAATTCCAAATGCCATAAAAGGTTATGACCCAAAGCCCTGTTAATATATGAGTGAAGGCGTCGGCTACATCCTTTTGAATGACAGCTAACACAGGGTGTTTTGCATGAAAAATAACCTCTAATAAATGACCTCTGCTTTTTTCTTTTCAAATCTGTGACAGTAATGAACAGGAAAGGGAGAGCCTCCTGTGAAGGCAGTGTTATTTACACCTAAACACAGGGAAGTCTTGCTTGAGTCTTGGCCTCCATTCAGGGAGACAGAGGAGCAGAGAACTGATCACAGAGGGCGATTTATTCTCTTTCCTTTGGGGGGCTTCCCAAGGAGCTCCGCGGAAGGGGGAAAGAAGTGCAAATGCGTGCCAAGTTGTTAAAATGAGTGTTTCATTTCCTAAAGCGTCTGTTCTCTTGGAGGGTGTGGATGCTGCGTCAGGGTGCTGATAAAACCATTCTGGCTCTGAGAGCCCTGACCTTTACCCCGGCAGATCTGTGTCTCTTGCAGGGGGTGGGGGTGTTTCAGCAGCTCAGAAAGTTCGGTCATTTTCCCAGATTTCAGCTGGATCCCCAAAAGCAATCTATCTCCTTAAATGATCCTCTTTCCCCATGGGACAGGATTTTCCCATATTTTATCTTTTAAATCTGGCAAAGGATCCATTCTATTTTTTTTTTTTTTTTTTTTGGCTGAAAGCATTTGACCGGAGTTTTGACTAGCCTCCGCAGACATGAAGCTGTGTCAGGCCAGTGGCCATGATTACGTTCAGAGGTTTTTGAGGAAACATCTCATGGAGTTTGGCCAAAATTTTTCGTTTTGTTGCTGTTATTCAGTTGGTCAGTCGTGTCCAACGCTTTGTGACCCTGCGGACTCCAGCACGCCAGGCCTCCCTGTCCATCACCAGCTCCAGAAGCTTGCTCAAACTCATGTCATTGAGTCGGTGATGCCATTCCACCATCTCATGCTCTGTCGTCCCCTTCTCCTCTTGCCCTCAATTCTTTACGGAATTTAAACCAGGCCACTTACCAGTTGCTCTAACTTTGGATTTGATCTCACTATTTCTTTCCAGGTGTCAGGTGTGTGCTATTTTGGTGTTTTCAGATGCTCGCATGGCCCTGGGGTTTCATTTTAGCGGAAACTCTTCCCCTCTCTGCTGCTTGTCTGTGAGTTTCCTCCACTCGCCCTCCTTCTGAGGCTGCCATTGTCTGCGCACTCTTCACCCACACAGAGCTCGTGCTGTGAGCTCCCCCGGGAAAAAGTTACCTCTTGAAGTTCAATGGCCTTCTTTCATGTATTTACAGAACCACTGCGTCTGATTTTCCTCTCCTGAAACCTGCCCTCCGGGCACAGGGGCCATGACTCTGCCTATTGGAGCTGGCGGTGCCCAGCCTGACGGTCTTTGGGGAGAGACGCCGGGGCTTTGCATTCGGGTTTGAACCCTGACCTGAGATTGGGGGTGTGGGAAGATTCTCTGGGAGGAACCTCCAAACCACAGCACTCACTTTGGTGGAGAGGCCCCTCCTGGCCTTTTAGGCCAGAATCATTCCTTCCAGGCCTGGACCTCTGTACCCCAACACCAAATTAACTCTCAAAAACAGAGTTCCGGGTGAAGTAGAAAGAATAGCCTTATTGCTTTGCCAGTCCGAGGGCCTCAGCAGGCTGAGTGTGTCCTCACTCAGGTAGTGAGGAGCTTTATAGTCAAAGAGGCTCAAAGAGGAGGACGATGCTATCCGCTCACATACCTTCCTCTGACCGGTGGGTGGTGAGGCAGGCGGGAGTCTGCATCTTCAACCTTCTGGTTCCAGCAGGTCTGGGCTCCACGTGCTTGTGGGCGGCGCACAGTTAACTTCTCCCGCTTGGTGGGGCTTTCAGTGTCTGCAAAGCAGCTCAAAGATCCTGTGCTGTGTATCCCCTGAGGGGGATCAGCACCTGCCCCGAGGCTGCGCTGCTGTTTCTCTTGCTGCTCCTCCCTTGTCTCTGGGCCCTCCCTTCCCTGGTTAGCATCTGTCTGAACCTCCCGGTGGGACTCGGGAAGGTCCTGGAGGCTGAATGAAGCCCACTTCCTTAATGAAGAAATGGGGGCACTCAGAGAGGCTTCTGTTCCCCCACAGGGTCCTGCTTGGTTTCAACCTGTAGCCCAAGTGGAATCAGCTTCTAAAGAGACTGCACCCATAACTACAGGACAATTACGTACAGGTGAGGAGGCGGAGGGAAGACACTTCTTTGGTCAGACTAGGGGTGAGTCCCAGAGGTAAAGAAACTGCCTGCCAATGCAGGAGACTTCTGTTCAATCCCTGGGTCAGGAAGATCCCTTGGAGGAGGGCATGGCGACCCACTGCAGTATTCTTCCCTGGAGAATCCCATGGACAAAGGAGTCTGGGGGGGGCTACGGTCTACAGGGTTGCAGAGAGTTGGACATGACTGAAGTGACTTAGCACAGACGGAGTCTCTTTATGTTGTTGCTTCATTTTTCAAGGACAGCCCTCCTCTGTTACACACTTGGATGAAAACTTGACTGCCACGTTGGCCTCAATCGTTCACAACCATGCTAAAGGGGAAGCAAACGCACCTTGAGATCTCAGTGCTCCTCGTCTGGAACCCTGCTTAGATTCAGTGAGCATTTTAGAGGGACTGGAGCCTGGCTGCCTCAGACCAGGCACCGTGAAGGGGCGAGAAATGAACCTCTTGTTCCTGTAAAGCTAGATTCCTGATGCTCCAGGTGGAGAAAAATAGCCATCGCCAGCCTCATGCTAAGAAAAGGCTTAGGCCTTGATTTACCCTCAGTCTTGTGTAGTGAATTAATCTTTGTGTTTTATTTGTTCTTTTTTTTGTACTTATTAATACTTGAATTTATTGGTGGAACAGCATGATAATACATAATATTCCAAACATGTATAAGTGAGACTGCACAAAATTTCCATCTGAGACTCTGTGTCTTGAGAAAATAAATTATAATCATGTTCTAGCTCTGCACATGCAGACCGCTTCTGTGGACTCTGCACAGCACAATGTTCACCCCAGCCTGAAGTTTAATCATCTGAGGTTTTTGTTTTGGAATATTGCAAGAAAACTTTCCTATTAGCTTGAACGGAGCTTCATTTTGATAGTAAATGTGCTACAAAACCAGTATAATACAATCTCAGGACAAATAATTTGGAATTATGCACATGGATCTTCCTCAGTATTTGCAGAATCCATGAATTTATCAAATGTATGGGCTTGGTAAATTCTTTTTGCATGAGAAATTTAGATAATTCTGTCCAAACAATCCATTTCTCTTCCCGTGTTCACATGTATTTTATGGAATTCCTTCTGTTTCTCCTTAACTCGAACATTCATATAGTTTATTTTCTTACAAGTAGCTGGAGACAATAGATTTGTATTGAAGGGAAGATATTTGTATCTTCCCTTCAGTTCTTTCTTCCTTATAATTGTATCTACTTCTTTTTGTGCTAAAGGTCTCGATCGTGTGAAAACAGGCTGAGTGGGTCAATTGGAAAGAAACTTTATCTTGGTTGTTATGATTTTTTTCTCTAAGTTATCCTTCAGAAGCAGAGGCAAATTATAATTTTATTAGAGAGTCAGTAATAATACTTTAAGTCAAGTAGTGTGAGAATCAAGTTTGTTCCTTTTTTTCCCCAAGATTTTTTATAACTGCTTGGCTTTTTTGCATTTCCTTATACATTTTGGAAGCAGTCTGTGAATTTCTATTAAAATACATCTTGTTTGGGGTTATGTAACTCTTCAGTTGGCTTTTTGACTATAGCACTTTGCATCATTTATTAGTGGCTATTCTAGAGATTACGGGGCTTCCCAGGTGGTGCTAATGGTAAAGAACCTGCCTGTCAGTGCAGGAGACATAAGAGACACGGGTTCAGTCTCTGGGTCGGGAAGATCCCCTGGAGAATGGCGAGGCAACCCACTCCCGTATTCTTGCCTGGAGAATCCCATGGACAGAGGAGCCTGGTGGGCTACAGTCCATAGTGTCGCATAGAGTCAGACATGACTGAAGCGACTTAACATGCATGCTCGCTAAAGGTTACAATGCATCTTTATTAACATTTTGCTTAGAGTTAGTATTATACTATTTTACATAATAAATAAGAAATGTACAACAGTATAGTTTTCTTCCCCCATCCTTTGTGCTGTTGTTATTATATATGACAACTACATATGACATTATCCCCATATACTTGCTGTAATATTAGCTTTAAACAGTCATGTCTCAAATGAGCTAAAATAAAATTATAACTCTTTATAGTGGCATATAATATAATTTCTAGTGCAGTTTTTCCTTCTTATAGATCCATCTGGTGTTGCTTATCTTCAGCCTGCATTTCTTGTTATGCAGGTATACAGAATGAGAATAAATGCTTCTAAGTTCGGTTTTGAAAACTCCTTTTGCTTCATAAGGCAGTCTCCTATACTGTTTTATACTGAATAAAAGTTTCCGGGGAAAGTGCCCAGGAAACATGTTTTCTACCTAATTTACATGATTCTGTTTGGGAATCAAATAAAAAAAAATATGAAGTTAAACCTGAGAGAAGCTTAGCGCCGGGTCATTAGGCTTTTCTGGTCTTGAACAAACATTCACTTGAGTGATTATAGAAAATAAGACCACACACACAAACACAGTTTCTCTAGGAAAGGTCGAGGTAACCAAGTGGAAAACGTCTCATTTTAGAAATAATGTTGAAATTTTCAGATTCAGATAGAGTAGGCTACACTACTATCAACAAGTGGTCTTCCTTGGGACACAGCTCATTGGTGCATTTGCCTGTCAATCAAAGGGTATTGTGCCACCCGCCTCCAGGGTTAGACAGAGAGCCAACAACAAGTTATGCGACCTTCTCATCCCCAATTTCTCTGTGAAATGGGATAAAACTGATGAATGTATAAGATTATTGTGAGAATTACAGATGACAAGTAAAGCACGAAGGCTGTAAGAAGCCTTGGGAATGATATATACATATATATCTTTTCTCTATATAAAGACTAGGAAGTGAGTTAACTTTTCTTCTGTATCTTGACCCCAGATAGAAGAGATGTTTTTGTGTAAATAACCTCTCACAGGTGTAATTATTTACATATCTGGCTCTGCTATGGCGGGTGTATACACAGATAGTGATTTGTAGTTAAAGCAAATCTACCCTTCATTAATAAGGGCTTCCCAGGTGGCTCAGTGGGAAAGAATCTGCCTGCCAATGCAGGAAATGTGGGTTTGATCCCTGGGTCAGGAAGATCCCCCAGAGAAGGGAAGGAAATGGCAACCCACTCCAGGATTCTTGTCTGGAGAATCCCATGGACAGAGGAGCCTGGCGGGCTATAGTCCATGGGGTCACAGAGTCGGACATGACAGAGCACAGCACAGCCTTTTCATTCATACAAGCCCAGTTTTCTAAAGTTCCTCTCTCAGGGGCTAAGAAAATAGTTTTCACTCTCCCTGCTTCCAAGACACTTGATCATGGACTGATGGTAAGAAAACTTTATGAATGACAATTGTTTTGAGAGTCATGAAAGATAATTTATTTTGTGAGCTAGCTGGGATCATCACAATGTTTTCCTGTAATAAAAGATCTTGAGAAATGAAACAAATATATGACAACCATTAAACAAGGAGACTCAGGAAAATAATTGTGGAAATACTGAGTGTTAAGAAGATTGGGAAGTTATCCACACCCCTCTCGGAGTTTTGACGACTCTGCCCGTCTTGTCCGTCTGGGACTGCTTTATTTGTGATAACCCCAAAGTGGGAACATCCCAGGTGTTTGTCAGTGGCTGAATAGTTACACGAACTGTGGTCTACCCACACCGTGGGACACTATTCAGGAATAAAATGGAATTTTGTTGCTCCAACGATCTGGATGAATCTCCAGGGAATTATGTTGAATCAAAAGAGCCAATCCCCAAAGTTACATACTGTTTGATTTCATTTACAGGAATTCTTTTTTTTTTTTAACTGAAAAATAGTTGATTTACAATGTTGTGTTAATTTCTACCCTATAACAAAGTGATTCAGTTATATATATTCTTATATATATATTTTTAAAAATATTGTCAACTGAAAAAAGTGCACAATGTGAGCATTGAGAGTTAATTTTTATTTGGGGCAAAGTGAGGACTGCAGCCGGGAGACAGCACCTCAGATAGCTCTGAGAAACTGCTCCAAAGAGGCAGGGGGAAGGCCAGTATATGTGATTTTGCTGAAGGTGGAGTGCATGCAAGCAAGCACATATTTTTGCAGAAGAGTTCTGCAAAAAAGTCACCTTGGCAGATTTTAGTGCTTTTCTAGATATGAGAAGATGCAAGAATTGGGCTCATACAATCATCTTCTAAAAATATCTAGCTATCTGAAGACCTGTTTTGCAGTTTTTCCCAGAGCACCGAATGCTTCATTCCGGATCTCCATCCTGAACTCCTTTCAGGGGCTGTTGAAGGTCAGCAGCTGCAGTGGCTCCTAATTCAATCCTTGTGGAGGTAGATGGCAAGTGCCAATTTGGAGGTGACAGTATCTTTTTCCATGATGGTTTTTCATAGGATGCTGAATCCAGTTCCTGTGTTATACAGAAGGACCTTGTTGTTAGTCCATTCTATGTGTAATAGTTTGTATAAAGTCTTGACGTGATAAAATTATAGGAACAGAAAACAAATCAGGGTTTGCCAGGAGTAAAGGAGGGTGGGGAGCTGGAGCCAAGCGGCTGTGGCTGAAGGGGCAGCAGCGTCGGGGGCGGTGGGGGCACGTCCTGGGTCTTGACTGAAGCCAGGTCAGGGTCCTGGTTGTGCTTATTGTGCCAGCGGTTGGTAAGGTGTCACCACTGGGAAACTGAGTAAAGGGCACAGGGCATCTCTCTATCATTTATTACAACTGCATGAAAACCAACATTGTCTCACAATAACAATCTTAACTAAACGCAGTCACCATATTGGTATACGAATGTGTGTGATTAGCCACAGAAGGCCCGAGGCTCCTTTTGCTTCTGACACACGGCGCTTCAGCACAGGGCGCGTGGTCTCTGTTCTGCCCCGAGTTCATTGCCCGCCTGGGACTGTCCTTTCTTACTGCTGATGGGCATTCTTCGTCCCCGGTCATCATGGCAGGCCCTCAAATGAACACTTCTATCACCAGGAAGCGGGTGTGAAGAGCCCCCTGTGCTGCTCTGAACTGTTGAGACCGTTGTTGGCACTGTTTCCTCTACAGAGCCTGATCTGGCCCTCGGGACGGAAGGACCAGGTAAGGCTGCCCGGCCACCAGGGAGCAGTCCTACAGCTCATCTCTTACCAAGGGTCACCTGTGGGTCGGGTGAGGTCACGGATGAATGCGGCAGGGGAAATTCTCAGCTGTTTCCACAGATGGACCCCAGTGGGGTCGGCACGTCTCCACCACAAAGTGTGGGACCAGGGAGACGGAATTCTTCAAGGTGCTGACCAGGATTTTTGCACAAGATCGAGAACCTTCCAGAGACTTTGCTTAGTCACTGTTCCAGTGAGCTGATTACAGGAAATTAAAGGCAATTGGCCTTCTGTATACAACATATGGATTCAGCACAATTTAGCTGGTGGTGGTTTTGGAAATATAGTATTAACCATAAATTTAAAAAACACAGTTTTTAAATACATTTTTTTTTGTTTATGAAACAATGTGGATTTGTTATGCCCCTTGACCATCTACTGATTTATTTCACAAGCATTTATTCAACACTTATGCTCTTTTCACCCGCTGTTATCAGGCAAGAGTTTGTATTTATGCATCCACACTTTTTGGAAGACTTTAACTTCTGGCCAACAGTCATTCCAGTATATTGAAACAAGAAAAAAAAATCTCAAAAAATGTCCTTTTTCTTCTATTCTATACTTTCATGATATTTGGCACTAATGGAAATGACCTTTAGGTTCTGCCGGAGTGCACGTTCTAAGAAAAAAGGGAAAAGATTCCTTTGCTCAGAGCTGGGTTCCCTACACAGAGGGTTTAGGTATCTTCAAGTTTTTATTTCAGTCATAAAGGAAATCAACCTTGAACATTCATTGAAACGGCTGATGTTGAAGCCGAAGCTCCAATACTCTGGCCAACTGTTGCGAAGAACTGACTCATTGGAAAAGACCCAACCCTGATTCTGGGAAAGATTGAGGGTGGGAGAAGGGCCTGACAGAGGATGAGATGGTTGGATGGCATCATTGACTCAATGGACCTGAGTGTGAGCATGCTCCAGGAGAGGGTGAAGGACACGGACACCTGGTGTGCTGCAGTCCTTGGGGTCTCAAAGAGTCGGACACGACTTAGTGACTGAACAATAAAGTTCCCTACGGTGAGTCCATGTTTGCTGAGCCAATAGTTTCATTTTCAAATACGGTGTCTTGTACATGGCAAGTCTCAGAAAAGTCTTGTTGACTTTCCTGGTTATTTTCATTACATTTGTTATGCTTTTCTGCTGATGTGGAATCAGTTAGATCTAAGTTAGACTGAGATGTTTGTGCTAAAAAGGGAATGCTCAGTATGAATTGTTTTGCCCACCATTCCATCTTCTTTCTTTTTTATGTAAATTTATATTCTGTGCAACAATTTTCTTAGATTTTAATGTTTCATTAGTTGAATCCACTCTCTCAAAATTTTCATCTGCGAATTTTGCTCCTTCTTGGACCAAAACTTACTGAAGTTCAAGTGCCACCGTCTCTCCCCCTCCCATGGAACTTGTCATGTAGAAAGGATGCTAATGAGACATGACTGAGGAAGAGTACACAGGTGTATTATATGGGCTCAGATTGGCAGCTCTCTGATACAGGCACACACACACACACGCGGACACACACACACACACAGACACACACACGCACGCAGAGCCAGGCTTGATGAGAGACTTCCATTTGGTTGAACTTGGCAATGATTTTGAAATGTTGACAACTGTCAAATTAAGATCACCCAAGCCATTTCACAGGCTTGGATTTGGATGCAGGTCTCAGAACAGAAGGAGAGAGCTACTGGCTCTGGCCCAAGTGACTTCACCATTTATCATCGGGTTAGCTGTGCCTTAAGGAAATGGAGCCACACCAGGGTAGGGGGGTCAGCCTCTACCTCCAGCAGTCATTTCTTTTCACGTTTACCTTGATTCGAAGGAAGGAATAGATTAGTCTTTTGTTTTGAAATGTGCAGAGATGGAGCATGGTCAGGTTCCGTTAGCCTCTGTTTTTCACCCCCGTCCCTTCCTCACCAACCTGGGAGCAGCAGCGTGTCTTCAGTGGGTGCTGGAAGGGGCCTGGGGCTGGGGCAGGTTCGCTCTCCAGGCCTCTCAATGCGCATTTCTGTATTCAGTCATGTGATAGACTCTGTTGCTATGCATCCTGGTGATGCCCACTTTTCACTGTCCATCCCAGTTAAAATCTTCACGTGTCTCTTGTCTTCCTCTCAATTTTAAGCCTGGTAAGTGCGATGGCTGGGTCCCTTGTATCTTGGTCGATATTTTCGCCTCCAGTACAGTATCTGCCCAGAGCAGGGGCTGAACGAGCGATACCAACACATTGAGAAGAATAGACGATTTGGGTGCATGAGGATGAAACATGATTTTTCTCGAGTGGTCATCTTGGTTGGAACTGACAGCAGAACAGAGAAATTCAAATTATTTACTGAAAATAGTTTCTTTATAAGATTTGATTAGTTATCTATCAGCAGATTACCCAGCTGACATTTGAACTGAATCCTTTTAGCTAGAAAAATGAGTATTCTGTTTCCAGGATGGATTTCGGCTGGCACAGTCATCCCAGACTTCAGATCCAAGGCCTGGGACGTTCTCTGCACACACAGTAGGTGCCGGAGAGAGTGCTGTCTGGGACCGAGCCAGGCAAGTGTTTGTCAAAGCCCTTCATCCAAGCACGTGGTTTGAGCTTATCAGCAAATTCATATTCAGGGAGCTGAAGAAATTAAACCACCAACTTTCAGTGCTGTGCTGTGCTGAGCTGTGTCCAAATCTTTATGACTCTCTGAGCTGTAGCCTGCCAGCCTTCTCTGTACATGCGATTTTTTAGGCAAGAATACTGGAGAGGGTTGCCATTTCCTCCTCTAGGAGATCTTCCCAACCCAGGAATCGAACATGCATCCCTCATCTCCTGCGTTGCAGGACCGGCTGAGCCATCGGAAAAGCCCCAACGTCAGGATCTATTGTAAATATGCAAACCCACTCAGGTCAAAGCTGTAAAACTGGTCTGACCACCCTCCTCATGCTCCTCCCAAATGCCCAGGTCTCTGAGTTCCTGGGAGAAAAGAAGCAGCAAATCCATTCTGGATTGCATGTCTGTTAAGACCACAGGATGGCAGCTGCGGAAACTGAATGGTAAATTAAACAACAGTTACGACAATGCCCAGAATGGCGAAATCGGGGCACTCAGGATGACGCGCTGCAATACTTCTCTTTGGAAATAATGAACTCCAACGCAGTGTGCTTAGTGGATCAGATGTGAAAGATAGTATGTGCCGGAAGTGAAGTGAATTTATTTGTATTCACTATCTTGGTGGGTTTGGAACATGACGTGTGGTTTCTTTCAAAGAAGCACATTGTATGATTTGCTTTAATTAAATAATGCTCTGTTTTTCTGAGCATCAGTCGCTCAAAAACTATCCAGAGCCAGACTCACTGCCTTACAAAAAAATCTGAAAATCATTGACATAAAATGTGAGTAATGAATTTAACCAAAATGTACAACTATTGACCGGACAGCAAACAAATCATTCCCCCAGTTCTAGGGCTTTTCGGGAGCAGATCTGGCAGATCCAGGGATGATGAAACTCAGCCAGAGGAAGAGGGAAAGTTTGGGTGGGTACAGGAGCGGGGTCCTGGCAGCTGTTACCAAGCCCAGCTGTCCCCCTCGCTCCTGTCTGAGTGATGACACGGAGGAGGCGAGGGGAGGGCTGTGGCCGGCTCTGGCCACACGGTGTCGCTACACTGCTCCGTGTCCACCAGCGTCAGTGCGTGTGTCCTGCTCACAGGATCTTCAGTGCCTTTAATTCCTGTGTACACAGCTCCGCTGCATCGTTACTGGAGGTGAGGTGCAGGGTGCAGGCAGAGGCGGGGGCCTCTCCTCCTGTCTGCATCCATGTCGATCACAGCATCATTCAGGGACTCCCAATACCCTGGAAATGCAGCAGGTGCTGTACAGACGGAGTGTGAACAGGAGTCAGCGGTCAGTCAGTGTGACCTGCACCAAGTCGGAGCAAATACACATGCTGACCCTGAACCACACCGGCTCGTCCGGTTACAGGAGGGTGTGTTTTCAATAAGTGCAGCGCCTATATTTTCATTCTACGGATTTTTAAATTAAGTAAGCGTGCGGAGAATCTGTGATTGATTAGAGATCATGACACATGGGCCCGGAAGAACTGAGGTGTGCGTCCTGGTTCCGTCCAGTCTCTTTCAGCTTCCTGCCCCTGGCTGAGTCATTCATCATCAATTCCTTTGTTTTAGAGGCCGAGATGGCAGGACCAGGCAGGGCAGGAGGGAGGTCTGCAGCCCCGGCCTCTGTGTTATTCAAGGGGCAGTTGTCACGTGTGTGGGGAGGCTTTGGTCCCACAAGTAGGATTCATTACCTTCCATCACGTTTTGGGGAATAAGATCTATGCAAGTGTGTGCATGCATGCTAAGTCACTTCAGTTGTGTCCAACTCTTTACAGCCCCATGGACTGTAGCCCAGCAGGCTCTTCTGTCCCAGTGTCTTCCCTGGTGACCTTCAAACGTCAGGGCTGGGTGGGTGGCTAGAGGATCAACAAGGGCTGGATGTTTCGTCCCATCAGAGGGTTGCAAATTGGGTCTCATCATTGCACGTGAACTGGATCTCAGTGCAAATGTGACAAGACTCAGTGTGAGGGTTCTGAGCGCCAGAGCCTTCCTCCTCTCGGGATGCTGCCCAGCTGGCTGCACGGGCCCGGTCCGTCTTCCTGGACCCTTGCTCTTGACCTCCGCCCCGCCCCACTCGTCCGCGTGTCTGGCCCCAGGGATGAGAGACATGGGATTCAATTGTCCTCTCGCTCCAGGAGGACAGCTGTTCCAGCCCAGTTTTCCTGAAAAGCGCAGAAGGGCAATTTTGCAGCCTCAGAGCTGTGTGGCTTGTGGGGCCCTAGTGTGATACTCGTGGTCAGAGCCGGCCAGTTGCCCCATCTCAGTGCAGGTGAGGCACCTCCCAGTGGGGCCTTGGCCGCCAGATCCCCGTCTCCTCCTAACCTCCTTGTCTGCACTGAGACCCTGCTCCCTGAAGGGGAGGACCTTCTTTTGCACTTACAGCCCCAGTCCATCTTTTAGACTGGCCACCTTGACAGGCCAGATAAACTTCTGAAAAACATGGCCATGGCTTATCTGTCTCCCTGGGAGAGGCCACAGTCAGGCGGCAGGTGGGCGGGAAGCCAGGCGGAAGGTCAGGCCCAGAGACGGCCTTCTAGAGGAGCAGGCGAGGGAGTGGCTGGAAGAGGAGCTATTAAAACGGGCATCAGAAAGTGGGGCTTCCCAGGGGCTCAGGGGCAAAAAATCCACCTGCCAAGCAGGAGAGGATGGCTCGATCTCTGGGTCGGGAAGATCCTTTGGAGAAGGAAATGGCAACCCACTCCGGTATCCTTGCCTGGGAAATCCCCATGGACAGATGGCAGATCCTGAGGGCAGATGATAAACTTGAATCATTTTGCCAAATACACAGAAAACCTACGTCAGCTTCATACGATGCTTTAAGAAATGATTTCAAAATCCTGTTCTTGACTACTGCGGACTCCTCAGACCTACGGGTGAACATGAGTGAGCTCTCCAGGCCACGAGCAAAATTATAAAGAAAACGATGCTAATGGTGATGACACGGATACCTTCAAGTGTCATGAATGACTTGAATGGGCCTTGAACTGCTTAAATGTTCTAAGACTTGTATGTATTTCATTTCCTTTAGTTCACGTGTAGCTTTAGTTCACTTGTGTTTTAAATATCAGCTAGTGTGATTTTAATGTGATCTAATCAATCTAAATCAATTTAATTAACTGAATTAAATTAAGCTTTGAAAGTGAAAAAGAAAGTGAAGTTGCTCAGTCATGTCCGACTCTTTGCGACTCCATGAACTGTAGCCTACCAGGCTCCTCTGTCCATGGGATTCTCCAGCAAGAATACTGGAGTGGGTTGCCATTTCCTTCTCCAGGGGATCTTTCCCGGCCTAGGATCAAACCCAGGTCTCCTGTGTTGCAGGCAGACGCTTTACCCTCTGAGCCACCAGGGAACCAGTCAAAAATTAAGCTTTAATTTTTATTAAAAAGTTAAATTTTAACTGAATTCACCCGCAGCTTTTGGTAGGTGGTATCCGTGCCCCCATTTCATAGACGGGGAGCTGGGGGTCCTGAGTAGCTCACCCACGGCCAGGCGGCTCCTGCCTCTGTGGTTGCCTGCTCCCCGCGGGCAGAGCCCCACGTCCTCAGGGTGGGGACAGCTGGATGAGGGTAGGGCTCTGGGGGCCGGCAGACCTGCCTTTGAACTGAATGTGCGGTTTGCGGAGATTTGCTGATGATTCTCCACCTTCACTTCCTCCTTTGTAAGAGCCCCCCTTGCGGCCAGCATGAAAAGGGGTCAAATCTGTTAGAGCCGCCAGTTAAAATAAATTAATTAATTAAAAAAAATCTGTTAGAGGCTCTGGCTGGTGTTCCGTAGTAACATCTTAGAACTCTAGTTGCTTGAAGTCTTGCTCAAGCCTAAGAGTCTTATTATTTAGCTGATACCAGTGAACGAGTCTATGGAACAGAAACACTCACAGACGTAGAGAACAGACTTGTGGTTGCCCAAGGAGGACGTGGGGATGAATTAGGGGCTGGCAGACACAAAATGCTACATAGAGCACGGACAATGGCGAGGTCCTACTGCAGAGCACGGGGAACTGTACCAAATATCCTGTGACATACTAGCAGAAAATAAATGTGAAACCATGCATACATATAAATGAGTCACTGTGTTTTATACCTGAAACTTAACACCACAACACTGTAAATCAACTGTACTTCCTAAAAAAAAGAAAGAAAATAAGTGGGTATGGAAATCTCATAATAGTGTTCCCTCCCCCTCCCCTTCCTCCCCCTCTCTCTCCTCCCCCTCCACCCCTCCTCCCTCTCTCCCCCTCCTCCCTCCACCCTCTTCTCCCTACCTCTTGCCCCCTCTTCTCTCCCCCTCTTCTCTCTCTCCCCCCTCATCCCTCCTCCCCTTGCCCCCTCTTCTCTCTCTCCCCCCTCCCTCCCTCTCTCCCCCTCCTCCCTCCACCCTCTTCTCCTTACCTCTTGCTCCCTCTTCTCTCCCTCTCTTCTCTCTCTCCCCCCTCATCCCTCCTCCCCTTGCCCCCTCTTCTCTCTCTCCCCCCTCCCTCCCTCTCTCCCCCCTCCCTCCCTCTCTCCCCCCTCCCACCCTCTCTCCCTCCTCCTCCTCCCTATCTCTCTCCCCCTCCTCTCTCCCCCTCCTCTCTCTCTCCCCCCTCCTCCCTCCTCCCCTTGTCCCCTCCTCCTCTCTCCCCCCTCCCTTCCTCTCTGCCCGCTCCTCCTCTCTGTCCCCCCTCCCTTCCTCTCTGCCCCTCCCCCCTCCCTCTCTCCCCCTCCCCCTCTCTCCCCCTCTCTCCCCCTTCCTCTTCTCTCCCCCTTCCTCTTCTCTCCCCCTTCCCCCTCTCTCCCCCTCCCCCCTCTCCACAAAGCTCTAACGGCTGCCCTGCTATAAGGAGCCTGCAGTGGGGTGTCCTCCCAGCTGGGACGGAGGCCTGGAGACCCGGCTGTAAACCTGCTCTCCCGCCGGTCTCCCTCTGCTGTGAGGTGCCCGCGGGCAGCTGTGCCTCCGGCTCCCCAGGTGCTGTGTGCCTTGGCAGCACCCTTGGCCCACCTCTGGCTGGTCCCCTGGATTTCACGGATTTGTGAGTTAAATACAACCCGGAGGCAGTACAAAAAGCTCCTTTTTTTCTGGAAAAATCGCTTCCTCTCCTCCCCATGACCCAGCCATCATCCTTTCAGGGTCCTAATGGGACTTCAGACAGAGATCAAAGTCTCCCAGATAAGTGCTCTTTTACACAATGTTCCTGACACTCCATTTTGTAAACAGTTTTTTTTCTTTTTTTCTTTTTTTTGGTTAAAAGAACATGTAAACGTGCCGAGTGAGATGGATGGACTGTCACTTTTTCCCTCTCATCTTCTCCTCTTTGACTTCAGTAACCAAGGACATAGCATCTCAGAGCTTCCCTGACTCGGCCAAACTTGGCCTGTCTTTTGCATACACAGGAAAAAAAAATACGCCAAAAACTGCCGAATCACGCCCCACGGGGACACCTCAAACTTCTACCTCCCTTGGCATTTGATGGCAGTTTGTTTTTTCTCTAAGTTATTTGTGAAAACTGCTCAGCGCCCTTCCTAACAAACAAGGCAACAACCAACCTCCTAGTCACCGGAATCTTTCTGCAAAAGCAATACATAGCAAACAAATAGCAAACACAAAACAAATGGGAATTCAAGTCTTTGCCGACTTCTGTTTTGTTTTCTCCACAAATCTGGGATAATCAGCAGCACAGATTTAACACCGAGGGGCACCGTTGAAAACCATGGGGACTGATCTTCTTTCTCCCCCCCTTTTTTAGTAATTGCAAACAGATTTTGATTATGCTGGTGACTCAGGTTTTACTTCCTTGTGTTGTGCCAAACTTGCTCAGAACACGAGGATCACTGCGTGCCTGTTGGTGGAGCAGCAGCTGTTTTAGGTCACCACCCAGGGGCAGAGTTTCGGGGCTTTGGTTATTTTCCTTTAATCTGTAAAATAGCAGGCACCCTCCTGGGGTGTTTGGGGCTCGTCTGGGGCTCAAGGGCCCTGGCTGGTTTCCACCTTTGCTCCAGGGGGCCCTCACCTGGAGCTGGGGTGGTGGTGCTGGAATCAGCAGGGTTTCTGGAAGGTGGTGGGGGAACCCGTCCCCCAGGGCCCCTGGATGCCCTGCGTGTCCTGGTTCTGGCCTGGCTGGCAGGCGGGGACCTCACAGTCTGGGTCTTGGGCTGGGACATTGCTCCCAGAAATGAAAGGCTGAGGAGGGGGCTCCCTGTGGGGAGGGGAGGGAATGTAGGGGCTTCTGGAGGGGGCCCAGGCGGCCTCCTCAGGACTCCCCGTGCACCCCCCCTGCCCTGACACTGTCACTTCTCTGCCCCCTGAAGTTGCAGGGGGGACATGGCAGCTGGAAGTCTGGCTTCCCTGTCCCTAGTTTCACCATCAGCCTTGTCCACTGGTTTCCTTGGGCCGCTTGGTCCAGTCTTGGTCACTGAGATGCAGGCAGGCTTACTTTTAGCCTGGTGCTTGTGACTTTCCTGGCAATGGAAAAGGCAATGGCAGCCCACTCCAGTACTCTTGCCTGGAAAATCCCATGGACGGAGGAGCCTGGTGGGCTACAGTCCATGGGGTCGCAAAGAGTCGGACACGACTGAGCGACTTCACTTTCTTTCTTTTCTTTGTGACTTTCCTAGCTCTTGGCTCAAATCTCCCACGTGTTGACTGAAGAGAGGGAGGCCCTGAGTCCTTCGTGGGGTCTTTGCGGCCTTCTTGAGGGGCTCTGTACAAGTCCGTGTGAATTCCACAACCCTAGAACGTGCCCTCCATCTGTGTAGGCTGGGATTCTTTCACTCTATGTTAAAGGCCTGGTTCCGCGGCTTTGCATGAACATTTTTCATTAAAAAAAAAAAAAAAAAATCACAAGAGCCAAGTTGCCGAGTGAGCAAAGAAGGTTGGGGCAGTGGCCTCTTGGTGCTGGGACTCCCCGCAAACCCTCCCGGGGTCCCCAAGAAAAATGAGCTGCTGGTCCGGGCTCTGTCCTTAATGAACGGTGGTAGATCACATCACAAAGACGAGACATGCATAATTTGGCAGCAATGACAGCAGCCTCCCCTCCAAAGCGCGGGGCTTTTATGTCTGAACTAATGTGAAGCCTGGAAGCTTCTCTGACCTTAAGGTGTGAGGAGGCGGCGGGCGGGAGGAGGGGCCCAACGCTGGCCACGCTGTCTCTGGAGTCCTGCCACTGGAGGGGCCCACCCCCGCACCCCGGGGTGGGGGCGCCGGCCCACGGGACCCTTCCAGTAGGACTGGTGGGGACAGACAGCCGTGAATCAGGCTTTCCTGACGACATCAGGCATGGATGGGCAAGTAAGTTATCAGCCGCCTGCGAAACTAATTGTGATACTGATACACTCGTTTTTTTGGCCACGTCTTTCAAACACCACTTGTGATGGGAAACAGCTGTTAGATCCGGGGGGGGGGGGGTGGGGAATAAAAGGAAAGAAAGAAAAGATGAGAGCTTCGAATTCAAAATCATAATAATGTCTGTCTTCCCCGCTCCCTGGCACAAAGGCTCTCGGATCCCCTATTCTGCTGGAGACAATGACTCCCGGCGGGGGGTCAGCCCGGATGAGCGCGGGATTGCAGGAAAGTTCATCTGTCGAGGCACCGAGACAGAGAGAAGAAAAGATCCCTGCTCCTGAATGGGGGGGGGGGGGGCATGTTTAAAATAGGTTAGAGATTCAGGTTAAAAGCGGAGAGAGAAGTCACAGGGAATTCGTGAGTGGAGACGTTATGAAGTGTACCCTTTGGCTGCCGGCTTCCTTTAGGAGCTCAAGATAGGAGGAGGAGAGATTAGGCATCTTCGTTTAAAGAAGCCACGAGGCAGGTGATGAGTCTGTTTGGGACAGAACAGTGGTGGGGGCGGGAGTGCTGCCCGTGATTCAGTGACTGCTGCTCTGGCCACAGGGCTGGGGGTGGGGGTGTCTGCCTGCTCCCCCACCGAACCTCCCCTTGCCCCTTCTGCATTTTCTACCCTCCTCTCTTAGAATCCAGGCCTGTTGTTAACACCTCGAGAGAAGAGAGGGACTCAGACCCTCCCCCGGGTCTGTAACCCAGGGGAGAGTAACCCTCCCCACCACCGGCGATTCCTGGACCCCTGTTTGTTCTCCAGAAACGTTCAAAGACAACATCTTGGAGGACACGGTTTCAGTTTATAAGGCTTGCGTCATTACGTATGTGTACGCGTGCGCACGCTCAGGGCTCAGTCGAGTCCGAGTCTTCGCGATTCCATGGACTGTAGCCCGCCAGGCTCCTCTGCTCATGGGATTTTCCACGCTAGGATTCTGGACTGAGTGGCCGTTTCCTCCTCCAGGGGCTCTTCCTGACCTACGGGTGGCACCCGCGTCTCCTGCATTGGCAGGTGCATTCTTCACTGCTGAGCCACTGGGTCAGGAGTGATGCTGCCTCTCCCGGAAAAACAGGAGGTCATCTGCCTGTTCCAGAGGAAACAGAAGTCATCCTCCCACGGATGCTTGTTTACAGGCAACTTCCTGGGCACCTGGGTGTGGGGCTGTATCCGAGATTCCCACCTTCACAGAGCCCTGGGGCTGAGTTTCTCCACTCTTGCTGCTGCTGCTGCTGCTAAGTCGCTTCAGTCGTGTCCACTCTTGGGGGTCCTTAAACGTCCCATCGGCCTCAGAAAGGGTCCAGACGTTTTGTCTTGAGCAGGGCAGGCTGTTTTAAGGGTCCCCCCCTCCGCAAGCCCCCTTTTAATCCCAGCAAGGCAATACATGCCTGTGACGGGGCCATCCCCTTGTGGTGCCTGGTCAGTGAGCAGGTTCCCACGTTCGTGCCCACTTGCTAGGGTAGGGCCCTGCCCTGGGGGACCCCTCCCTCAATTGCTGTGGGGGCAGGGCTGATGGAACCCTTGGGTTGCCTGGGTCCCTGCAGCAGCTGATGTGGATGTGAGTGCTGTGCGATACGTGGTAGGCTCTGCCCACCTTGCTCCAGCTGGCCCCTATGAGATGCACGGAGAATTCAAGAACCAGGGCTGGTCTCCTTTCTTTCTGACCGGCGGTGTGTGCTTCTGGTGCCCTGAGAGGCTGTCTGAGCCTCGAGGGGGTCTCTGCCCTCTCTGAGGAGAGACCAGCCTAGTCCCAAACAGGAGGAACCGGTGCAGGAGACACTTATCTCTCTCTGCTCTGGACGAGGCGGATCCAGGCGTGCCTGGACAGCCGTCATACAAGAGAACAGTCAAGATTCTTATCCTAAGATCCCGAATGTCTCCCTCTTTAAAAATTTTTTTTAAACAAGAAGTCCCCGCTGACTGCACCCATCGTTCACGAGAGGACTTCTGAACGTAAAACCCAAAGTGCAGACCTGAGAGCTGGCTGGGGCTCGCCCCGGCTTCCTGCGCACAGGTGTGGAGCGGGGGTCCCGGGATGCCCCTCGTCTGCGGTGCTAAGGGCGCCCCTCCCACGTGGGGGGTTGCTGGCACTGCCAGGTGAGTTGGCCCCTTTCTGTGTAGCCTTGAGCCCGAGTGCTTCCTGAGAAACCTCACCAGGGGCCCTTTCCTCTCCCTCGGGACGGGGCTTCCCTGCGGCTCTTCTCCACCAGGTTTCAGCCTCCAGCAGTCTCAGCCTTTGGGCCTGGGATACAATGACTCCTGAAATCAAGAGAAAAAAGCTGGATCTGACCGGAACCGCTCTGAAAGAGTGCGGTCTCTCTGGTTTCTAAAGACGTGCTCTGTGTCTGACATTAAACTGCGGGTGTGTTTTGGGCTGGAGACCAGGAGGGAGTCCGTTGTGCCCCGAGCAGCAATGGACATCTACTTTTTATTACATGCGTTGTTGCTCCTGAAATTAGTGTGGTGTTAGAAATATGATTTATTGATGGTGCAAACACGCGTGTGCTGAGGGCGGCGGGTGTGCACGGCAGGGAACCCTCGGGGTACAGACTTCCCTGGAAATGTGTGCCATGCGCCTGCCTCCAGGGTCTCCTTTATTTCTGGGTCTGTAACTTTTTTATTCAGCTGTTGGGAAAGGAACCCAAATCCTAACTTTGCCAAACACCCCAGTGCTTTTTGGTGACAGAGGGTGTCAGTTTCCTTGTGTTCGAGCCAGACCCAAATTCAAATAAGAAGCAAGGAAAGAAACAGGATCTGAAAAACATGTTAATGCTGCTGGAGCTCCACTTTATTTCACATAATTAATTTCCCGTTTCTACCCTCTTACTTCGAAGTGATGGAGTGGTGAAATTTTGCCTCTGTTGGTAAACAGGTGAGTAAATATCTTGTCCCAGGAGCTTGGAGAGCCGTGTTCCACCGGGCAGGGGGTGGGGGTGGGGGTGGGCGGTGCTCTGCAGGCACCGGAGCTGAGACCTTCATCCTGCAGGGTCAGCTGTGACCTTGGCCCGGCCTGCCGCCTGGCCAACCAGATCTGTAAAACCAGAGGGTATTTTCTCTCCCAGGGCGATATTTACCCAGGGATTCCCTTGGCAAGAGGTAGGATCACCAGCCTGTGAGGTCGCCACGCTGGTGTGTGTGTGTGTGTGTGCAAATGTTTTTTTTTTTTTTTTTTTAAGGCAGCAACTTGGCCTGCTGTCTTACAAAAATAGCTTTGTTAGAAAGAAAACACTGCATTTGGAAGCAGAACTTCCTGTTCAAATCAGGGCAAGGGGCAAAGGGACCACTGGGCAGAATGAGCCGCGGGTATATATGTGTGTGTGTGTGTGTGTGCTGTGTGTGTGTGCCCTGAATAAGTCAGTGGGAGATGCAGTCGGCTGGCCGTCCCCCGTCCGGGTCTGGGGATGGTTTGGGAGAGTCAATGCATTCTCGCAGCTGCTGGTCCGTCTTGGCTGGTCCCTGCTGGGCAGCAGCCCTGCATTAACCCTCTCCTGCCCTGGCTCCCGGCTGCACGGGCCCCCAGTGGACACCACAAAGGGGTGGGGCTCCCCCACAAGGCCGCAGTCGTGTGCCATCAGCACGCTGAGGGGGCTGCCACTGAGGCAGGGCCACTCCTTACCGTAGCCTGCGGAGAGGTTCTGGGGACAGGGCCAGCTCTGGACGCATTCAAGGGACCACTCTCCCAGAGGACGGCGGGCTGGGGGGGTGGGGGGCTGCGCCTCGGCTCCAGGAGCGCTTCCCATGCTTTCCCTGGGGCTCAGGGAGGGGGTTTCGTGCTCTCCTCTTGAGCACATACTCAAGCAGCACAGCGCTTAGCACATATCTGCAACATGAAAATAAACAATTTCCTCACAGCATCACCCCAGAGATTCCTTATGCATCTGCCAGCCTTGATGCTCCGTCCATCCCTCTGACTTGAGAGGACTCGAGATCCGCCCCCAGCCCGTACACACACACCACGCCTCTCTGTTCTTCTGTCATCTCCCCTTGAAGCTCAGGGTAGTAAGCATCAGTGATAACAGTGACAGGTAGAAACAACGCAGTGTGAACATGAGTGTTCACTCTTTCCTAGGCCAGAGAAGAAACTTCACAGCATTTAATCTCACCTTTCTGTTCTGCTTTTTTCCTCTATCATGGGAAGGAAGAGTGCTCTCTTTAGCAGGTCTCTTGGCTGACTCTATGTTTTGAAACCATCATTGCATAAGCATCGTCTCTCTACCTTCAAAAATGTACCAACCATTTGCTCTAGGCCAGAAGGGAAGGATGTATATCAGACCTGAACCTCGTGGGGGTAATACCAACCTATGCATTTGTGGCTTGATTCTAGAATACGTCCTGTTTCTGAAGATGAGGAGTCCACACTGATTTGCATCCTGGCAAAATCAAGGAAGTTGAATAACACAGAACTTACTCATCACCTTAAAGGTGCTGATTTGCGCTGTGGGGTGTGAGGATGGATTTTTTGTTGTTGTTCAGTCGCTAAGTTTGCGACCCCATGGAATGCAGCACGCCAGGCTTTGCTGTTGTTCTTCACCGTCTCCCAGAGTTTGCTCAAACTCATGTCCATTGAGTCGGCGATGCCGTCCAACCGCTTCATCTTCTGCCGCCCCCTGCTCCTTAGCCCAGACCTATTAGCAGCCTGGGAGCACAGCAAAGCCCTGTGCTACAGTGTTTCCTTGTAGTTTAACTGAATGTACAAGTAGCTAAGGGTTTTTCCTGGCAAAATATTCCCATGTGCATTTTTTATTAATGTAAGAACAGGACAGGCTGGTGGAGAAACACAAAATAAGCACACAGACAATAAAATAAAGATCTCATTTGGGATCCAGAAAGCTCCAAGGAGAGAAATCTCATGGCATCGTAGCCCGCCTCCTGACAAAGCTGGCAAACTCACGTGGTCTTTGCGGTGCTTTCTCACGCAAAGCAAAAGTTGTTTTCCATGCTTTCTTTCCTTTTCTTTTTTAACCGTTGAAATCAAAAGACCATTTCTTCATTCACTTTAAAAAATTCCAACCTCTTTATAAATGCAGGGAGATGGAATTCCGGAGGCCGAGAAAGAAACAGCAGTAGAAATGTCCAATTTTATACTGTGGCTTTTTGCATAAGAACAAGGGCAGTCTGAGAAGGGCTTCTATTTCCAAGGCGTTTCTTACACATGCGTTTGGTACGCGTGCGTGGCGACTGGACTGACAGGCCAGGCCCTGATGGCTCTGAAGGGTCAATAAAACACACTCCCTGAAGGATTTACACAACAGATAGTAATGGCTTCTTTGGAAATGTTATGGTCTATTGGGTCAATAATAATCCACTTTCCAAAGAGTGCCAAAATATGAATTTATACAGCTGAACTGTAATGGCTTCTGATCTACCAGGTACATTGTAGAGCTCTTTGAATTTATGCACATGCCACGGCACAGGGGGATGTGTCCGAATGTATGGTTGTGTAAAACAGGCACCCCCTGCAGCTTTTTTAAAGTTGCTGATAAAAATGATACACTCCCACTTGGAAAATGCAGATATTTGTTCACATTCAGAAGTGTAATGCCACCTTTCACCTTTCATCTTATTGGCAAAATTCCGATAAATACTCTAGATTACTTGCATCAATGTAAGCTAATTTTTTTACCTGAAATAAAATTACTTCCAATTCAAACTACATTTAATAAAATACCTTTGAACATCCCTGCTGGTCCAGAGGTTGAGATTTCGCCTCCCAGTGCAGGAGGTGTGGGTTCAGTCCCTGGTTGGGGAGAGAAGGTCCCACGTGGCCAAAAACAACAAAACATAAAACAGAAGTGATATTGTAACACACTCCATAAAGACTTTAATAAAAAATAAAATACCTTGCTTATACAATTTTCCAGTAGGTTGATGCATAATATTTAATTTACATGCGATGTTTATAGATAAACATCTGTTATCTGTGTTTATAATGTCTGCATGAAAACAGACATTCCTGAATATCTGAATATCCCAGATATTCAGCTCTGTAGCTGCACTGAACAAAAATGCCTGATTCTTTCCAGCAGGTGGAGGCAGACAGCAAGAAGCTCTAAAGAAACAACCCCAATATGTATATTTTTTCTCCCAGAAAGCACTGACATTTAGGAGGAAGCAAAATATCTGCAAAAGAGGGAAATTAAATGAATAGTTTTCTATAGGAATGGCGGTGCAACGTAGTTTTACTGAATAAAGAATCCAGAGAAAAGCTATCTCAGAGCCATTTCTTGCTAGAAACATTCTTCTTTCTTTGCTTTCTGTTCCAGTTGGGACATTTTTCCGGAAGAGGAGCCCGGTGAAATATTTAATAAATAAAATCCATTAAGAAGACCATGTTGACGAGATCTTCTCAAATTTCCTCCAGGTAAGTGCAGTGATAAAGGTACCACCAGCAGCTGGGGTGGGCATGTGAGTGGCCAGGCACACGCTTGCCCACACATGCACACATAGTGGAAAACTCTAGACACACCATTATTTGGTTTTATTCACTGCAGGGGTGTGTGTAGTCTTGTCCTTTGGCTGCAACAGCGATTTCTCTGGTTTTTCTGTGAGTGTTTGGGTGTATGTTCCTGCCTAAGTAGTTAAAAAAAAAAAGAATTTTAAGCACTAACTAAAAAATGTTCTGCCTGAAAATTTGGTTTTCCTTGAGATAGATTTCTTTCAAAGACTACTCTCTGCTCCACTTAGGGTATATAAACATGTACCACCCATAATGGACAGATGTCATGGCTGGAGAGCATATATGTACAAGAATGTTCTAGAATGAATGCAGGTACATGCAACACTGCATCACTTTGCTATAACACAGCATTGTAAGTCAACTGTACTCCAACACAAAATAGAAATTAGAGAAGAACGTTCTAGCTGGAAGGATTTGGATGTTCTGGGGTCTGGAATACGGTGGCACAGCGCAGTAAACTGCAGGTCTCACGTGACACAGCTCGAAGCCGAGAGCAGGATGACAACCTAGGAAAGCCCTGGTCCCCACCTGCGGCCCTCTCCTCGGCGTCTGCTTCCTCGAATGCCTCCCATTTACAATATTGACGGGTGTATCGGGAGGGAGGGATCTCCATTAGTCTATCTGGAATTGTCATCCAACAGAAGATTAAATGCTGCCTGACTCCTCGTGATTTTCCGTCTTCACATCACGAAGGTTTCAATCAAATCTCGGCAAAGCGCATTTAGCTTACAGAACCCCGAGCACTTATCTTTTCAAACCAGGGAATTTCGACCTTGTTTACCTCATACGGTTCCAGGATATCTCCATGCAAACCTGTCCACGCGCAGGGTGTGAGCTGGTTTCCAAATCCGGCCTCTCTCTGCCTCTCTCTCTCATGTTTGCTACACAGCTGGGCTCTTGTCTGAACAAATGACCCAGGAAGGATCTCAGTAACGAACAAATGCCAATTATCCAAGGACCTATCCCAGGGTGGCGACCTTGCCTGGTCAGTCCTCAAGATGCCAGGGCCGTAGCTGCGGACAGAATCATTCCACTTCCTCCTTCACGGTCTTGGGGAGGCCCTGAGCGCCCCCCGACTTCTGGCTCTCGAGGCGGCGGGAACAGAGAGGGGTGGCCGCTGTGCACGTTTCCAGTCTCATCATCAGACCCCGTGAGGAGGCTGTGCCCTGGGAGGATCTAAGAAATAGAGGACACCTCCATTTCTAAAGAACTCAGCCCAGATGAGTTGACACGGGGCCGGCATTATCTGTCACTGAGTTGACCTGACACTTGGAAGTTCCGCCGAACAGATTGATGAGTTTGGGATAAACAGCAGCCAGAGAAGACGAACGTGTACTCTCTGCAGAGTGCCAGGAAGGAAGTGGTCCACCGCTGGGCCAGATGGGGACATGCGTCCAGTGACATCCAGGTGGACTAGCAGGGTGAGGACCGGCCACAGTTCATCTCACTTTTACTGTTTTGTTCACGCAGCCCAGCCCTTGCCCTGGATGGAGGTTTTGTATGTAGCCAGGGGGTTCCTGCTGGGCTGGGGCGGGCTGTGCAGCGGAGGAACTGAGCCTCCTGAATGAAGCACTTAGGCAAGTCCAGGAGCACCTGCCCTGGCGGCTCCATTTCCAGCTTCTTGCTGCATCTCTCTCGACACGCACTTTTCTCATCTGATGTTTTATGAGCACGCACGCGGAGAAGCTCACGTCGCTGAAAAGCCAAACGTCATCCCCTGCCAACTCTTTGGACTTAAAAGCCTAGATTATTGCTCAGACACATGAAAATGGAAACCCCAGTCCAGGCGAGAAGCCTAACGGCCATCGCCCTGCAGGGGATTGGAACTCGGGTGAGGTTTCAGCTGCTTCTGTGGCCTGTTGTTCGTCTACTGCTGCTCGCCTGCCTCGGAAGCTGGCTCCATTACTTCTGTTGGGGTTGGGATCCTGCCAAGGTGTCATGGCCCGCTCAAAGCCTGTGGCCGAGGGGTGGGGGAAGAGGTTGGATCTTTGACTCTCTGGTGGGCTTACTTCTGGAAAACACCCTCTGTTGTTCAGTTGGTCAGTCGTGTCTGACTGTTGGCGACCCCATGGACTGCAGCACACTTGTCCACGGACTGCAGGCTTCCCCGTCCTTCATCATCTCCCAGAGCTTGCTCAAACTCGTGTCCATCGAGTCAGTGATGCCATCCAATCATCTTGTCCTCTGTTGCCCCCTTCTCCTCCTGCCCTCCATCTTTCCCAGCATCAGGGTCTTTGCCAATGAGTTGGCTCTTTGCATCAGGTGGCCAAAATATCAGAGCTTCAGCTTCAGCATCGGTCCTTCCAATGAATATTCAGGGTTGATTCCCTTTAGGATTGTCTGGTTTGACCTCTCTGCTGTCCATGTGACTCTCAGGGGTCTTCTCCAGCACCACACTTTGCTCTGACTTTTAACAAAAGGGGATCGAGCATGAGAAGAGGGCTGACTGATGACTGCAGCCTTGAGGAGCTTGCAGTGAGGCCCTTGCACTTTGCTGGGTGCTCATCAGGGACCCTGTCTTCCCTCTTGTGCAGGCGAGGCCCGAGACTCAGGGAGTCCCGCCCACCCTAGGGGCCCTGGTGGACTGGGCCAGATGGGGACGTTTGTGGACATAGTGGCTCCAGGCGTCACCTGGGTGGACATGAGATCAGTTGTGGATCAACCTTCCCGCTGCATGTCCGGCACAGTGCAGGTTAGAGGGGTCTGTGGGTGCTTCCCGACACCCCAAACCCACGACCCACTTGAACAATCTCACTGGAGTTAGGTAGAATGGCCCAGGGTGAGGTGAAAGTGAAAGTGTTAGTCACTCAGTCATGTCCAACTCTTTGTGACCCCACAGACTATAGCCTGCCAGGCTTTTCTGTCCATGGGATTTTCTGGGCAAAAATACTGGAGTGGGTTGCCATTCCCTCCTCCAGGGGATCTTCCTGACCCAGGGATTGAATCCGGGTCTCCTGAATTGCAGGCAGATTCTTTACTGTTTGAGCCACCAGGGTACTCAGTGGCTTAAAAACTTTGTTTTTAATGTCTAACACGTCAGGAGAGTCTAGCACCTAAAGAGAAAACAGTTATCCTTCCTTCAGTCCTTTGCTCTTTATGGCAAACTTTCAGAGAAGGCTAAATTCATGTATAATCGCAACAAAAATATCATTAATCCTGTCAAGTTTATACCCATTAGAACTACCAAAGGTGTGAGGAATTAACAGCTCAGTAGAACAAATAGCCCTGAAAGGGGTTAGAAGCAAAATGAGTTAGAATTTCCCAGGTGGATTCTCCTAGTGAATGTTCATACCTTAAACTCCAGAAAAAGCCTCTAATTGGGTTTGGAGAAGACACTAAAAAATGATCTTTGGCGAATGAATTCACCTCCTGCTCCTAGATTCTACATGGACTTTCTTATACTTCAACTGCAGATGCATGCACCCATATGAACTTGTTTCCAAAATAGAAAATATCTCAGCATATCCTTATAAATTATAAATATCTTCTCCACTGCATAAACACCATCACTACTGGCAGAGGGCGGTGGTAAATGAAGCTCTGTGCATCACCTCTCGTGGCAAAGGGGATGCAGAAATCAATATTTGTTGAATTGATTCAGATACTTATTGATTTACTAATTTTTTTTTACCTGCATTGTACATAGCTAGGGAGGTCATTTTGAAAGGGGGAAGGAAATGTTTTGTTTTGGAAAGCTGCTGTGAAATTTAACAAGGCTTTCTATGTGCTAATCATTGGAGATCTGAAAAATCATAACACGTGGTTCCTGCCATGGAGGATTTTACAGGCCAAATTTGAGAGTGGGAAGTTTATAGGGACACAGACATCAATAAATGGAATTAAGTATAATAGTTAATGTTTTGGGTGAAAATGGATGCATAAAAGGTTAATAATTATAGTTTCATCTGGAAAACTTAATAGAAAAAAGGGCATTTGGCTAAGATCTTATAGGATGAATACAAGTATTCAAGGTGGATGGGAAGAACATGGAAAGTAAAAAGACATTTTAGACAGAGAAACACAATTTCAAGTAAGTTACAACTGCATTTTTGCACTGAAAACTAAAAAACTGCCTCTACCATTTGACCCTGATGAAAACACTCTTCATTATGTTTGCTTTGCATTTTTCTTTATCAGTTAACCATAGACTTTCCTGGCCACCACACAGAGCTGGCATTACAGTTTAAGACTTCGCTTACAAAGTCTTTCCACACCATCCAGTTCTGCAGTAACATGATTTGACCAAAAAAACACGATCCAGGGTGGGCCTTTCTAAACATTCAGTTAACTACACGTGGTAAACATACGAATGATTTAGTGCAGCTATTTCTTGGATCACAAAATGACACTGGCTTAAAAAAAGTAAAGCGCAGACTGTAGGATTTAGAAACTTGTTTCAGGAACAATTAGAAAATAGCACGTGCAGAGTCACTAAGAGTGGTATTTCCACAATGTTCTTTGTGCTATGATGGTTTGGAAGTCAAAAGACTGAAATTTTATCCTTCCTCACCCGCCACCATTAATTAGGTTTGGTGCTTTCAACACCCCACACACCACCTGCTAACCTCAGTTTTCAGCCTGTAAATTTAAGCCAATAATAAACAAATCATGCTGGAGTTTTTGTGCTATACATGGTATGAGGAACATGAAAGCATTTCACAAAAAAAATCATGATTAACGTTAATGATTAATAACATTTTGATTTAATGTTAATCATTATTAGTAATGTTTAATCATTAATAGTGTTGATGATTTATAACATTAATAATGGTAATAATTATTCTAATATGATCAGGGATGTCAATCGAGAAATATTTCTTACTTTTAAAATGCTGAAACATGGAAACATTTCTGTTCTATGAAAGTCCTCGATTTGATTTATTTTATAAAAGTTAGCTGTTTACCCAAGTCTGAATCCAGCTATGCATGGTACATGTTGTAAACAGATCGTAAAACCACATAGGTGTATGTGTGTTGCTAAGTCGTGTTCAACTCTTTGCGACTCCAAGGACTGTAGCCCCCCAGGCTCCTCTGCCCATGGGATTTTCCAGGCAAGAATTCTGGAATGAGTTGCCGCTTCCTTCTCCAAAATAGATGTGCTGCTGCTGCTAAGTCGCTTCAGTCGTGTCCGACTCTGTGCGACCCCAAGGACTGCAGCCCACCAGGCTCCTCTGTCCCTGGGATTCTCCAGGCAAGAATACTGGAGTGGGTTGCCATTTCCTCCTCCAAAATAGGTGTATATCAGACTTAAATTTGCAGGCTGTTCTATCTTGAATTTCTCTCTCCAAAGAGGCACATGAGGATGATATATTTAGATATGAAAAACAGCCCACACTTTTCGGAGTGTTTGGTGTCACAAAGCCAATTCCCTGCACAGTTGACTGGGATGCAATGATTTCACGAGAATGTCAGAGTAGGTGTACTGAAACGACATTATGGTGTCAGAATGAGATGTAATGACGTTAATTTGTCTGTGGAAAGTCCCAGCCTCTGCCAAGACAAAAGAGCACCCTGTACTCAGTCAGCCCAGTGAGCCTGGTGCCCAGACACCCCCAGTAGAGAGCCCAGCTCGCCAGGCCATGTGACATTCCACAGGGAACAGGATTCGTCTCGCTCCTCCTGCCTGGGGGCCGAGCATAGAGAAGGCGACAGTGCTGGAGGGACTGGAGAGTTGCAGGAAAGACCGTGATCCTCCTCCCGCCCCTTGTGCTCAGTTGCCCAGTGTTGTCTGACTCTGCGACCCCATGGATTGCAGCCCGCCAGGCTCCTCTGTGCATGGGATTCTCCAGGCAAGAACACTGGAGTTGCCATTTCCTCTTTCAGGGGCCTGACCCAGGGGTCGAACCCCTGTCTCTTGAGGCTCCTGCATCGGCAGGTGGATTCTTTACCCCTGAGCCACCTGGGAAGCGTCCCTTGTGCTCAGGATAATACAGAGCACAGGAAACCCCTGAGCAGGGAGGATCCTGGGAGCTGGGGATCCCTGCCGAGCAGTCAATATAGATTAGCATTTAGAAGTCCGACGCTCCTACCTCTTGTAAATCGATGTGTTTTTCTGGTGTGAAATGTTCTCAGGTGTTAGAATGTGCTCAACACCCAAGTGACATCTGGAGTCTGAGTCGCAGAATGGAGGGGAGCATTAATTCCAGGTGGGATGTTAATTTAGCCTCAATAAAACACTCCAGTAAAACTAACATTTGAACAGGACCCAGAATCCAAGAAGGAGCCAAGGATATGAAAGGAAAAGAACGATTCTAAGTGCTTTGAAATCTACACAATTTGTTCTTTTAAAAAGTGTGTTTTTTTCCTACTAGTAGATTTTTCCCACTTCATCATTTCATACGGCTAGTCCGGAGTCGAGCTGCAGTCTTAGAGAGCGTCAAGTCTTCACTCCCCAGTCAAGACATAAGACCCTCCCTCCCAGGACCTCTTAGGTATTTCTGCTCCCCGTCTTAGGAGCATGACCATATGCTGCCGTGGGACAGTGATCCCACTGGGTGAGGAGGTCGCAGGTTTAAGAACTGTTTTGGGGTTTCACAGGGACTGGCGGTGTGACCTTGAGACAGTACTGCTCCGACCTTGGCCTTCTCATCTCTAGACCTGGGGCGGACTGCAGTGTTGGTCTAGATGACCGCCGAGGCGCCTCCCATGGTGTTTCTCCGCTTTGTGGCCCCTTTTATAAGGTTGGACACACACTTGGTAGCATTCAAATAGTGGGTGTGTAATTAGTGAATTTCTCATAGACAGCAGAGCCAGATTATTAATGCAAATAAAGTTTGTTAATGCAAAAAAAAAAAAGCATGGACTTGGTTTGTGGTCTTTAGGATATTTGCAAAACCCACCGCTCGGTGTTGGGCTTCTGTCTCGGGGGTGATGGATGCAAAGTCGGCTTCAGGCTGCCTCTTCTCAGGCTCTGTGGGAGGGGTCGCAGGGGCTGCACATGTAGGACCCTCAGCGCGAATCTTTCTGTCCAGTGCTCTAGGTATCTAATTTCCCAGTTTACCCTTACAGCGATTTTTGGGGGGAAAGATATATTTTTCATTCACATATTGAGGGGTATCTATTCTATCAGCCTGAGTACCTCATCCCTTTCCTCAGATTTGAGTATTAAATGTGCTCCCTGGAAATTTGGGTCCAGCGGCTTTGTTTCCTGTTGGTCTTGTTCTGTGTCTCTTCCCCTGCAGGTGGGGAATAGGCGATGTGGTGGAGAAATGCCTTCGCATCTTTTTAAGTGCAATATTAACTCATGTCAGGTATAACAAGTAACAGTGCAATGAAATGAACTCAGGAACAGCAAAGCCATTAAGAAAATGTACCGTTAGGAAGAGGGCTAGTGTTTCCTATGGAAGAGATTCACCAGGTATGCACTTGTACACGTTCAAGGAAATGATTTAAAAGTTTATAGCCCTTATAATTGTGCTCATTTTAAGAAGCAGAGACTTTTGGAGCCAGAAACATTTTCCTAATTCACTTTATTGGTAACAACGTCTAGTATTTTTTTTTTTTTCTTTGTGATGGAGTCTCAGTTCATATGTAACACGTGGACCTGTGTATACTGTGTGAAGAGGAACTAAGAGGCAGCCATCATGTAATGTCAGTTCTGTTGAAGTCATGCTTCTTTTTCTGTTTTCAGAATGTATGAAAGCTAAAGCTTGAGGTTTTGTTCAAAACTGTAAAAGCACATATCAAATATTTCCTTTTCATAATATCATAGTGGAGGGTGTTGTGTCTTTTTCCGCAATTTAACATAAGTAGAAATTGTCAGTCTGAAATTGACAGGGATTTGTTACCGTCAACAATGAGTTGCTCACATGTGGATCCTCTACCAACACAGGCAGTGCCTGTCAGGTGTCACAACAGTAGGAAAACTTATTAAACTCCAAGGAGAAATAAAATCATTTGGAGCTCGGTGGGTAAGGTGGGGAAGGCATCGGGTGTGCAGCGGGAAGAACACCCACTGCCGCAGAGCTCTGCTCCCGCTGCCGGCATGCCCTGGGCGGGGTCCAGGCACAGGGATCTTAGGGCTGGCCCCCCACCAAGTGCTGAGCATGGGGTTTCCTCCTGGGCTTTATGACCACGTGGTTATGGTCATTGCGAGAATCTCCTTTTCAGGAAGAAAGAAACCAGGATGTAGGACTGAGCCCAGGGCAGGCTCCATGCGTGGCTTCTATTTCAACTCTGAAATGTGCTGTTTCAGGCTCTCACAATGTCCACATTGGACATCTGTCCAACTGCGTCTACCTTGGGCCACAGCCCTGAGCACCTGTACTGGTATGGGGTTTCTCAAAGGGTATTTCCCTTTCTTATTACCTAGCATGCATGCTAAATCGCTTCAGTCATGCCCGACTCTTTGTGACCCTATGGACCCCCCCAGGCTCCTTTGTCCCTGGGATTCTCTAGGCAGGAATATTGGAGTGGGTTGCCATTTCCTTCTCCAAACCAACATTAAAAAAACTAGGATCATAGCATCTGGTCCCATCACTTCATGGCAAATAGAAGGGGAAAATTTGGAAGCAATGATAGACTTTATTTTTTTGGGCTCCAAAATCGCTTCGGACAGTGACTGCAGCCACAAAATTAAAAGATGCTTGTTCCTTGGAAGGAAAGCTGTGGCAAATCTAGACAGCATATTAAAAAGCAGAGACATCACTTTGTTGACAAAGGTCCTTATAGTCAAAGATATAGTTTTTTTTGGTAGTCATGTATGGATGTGAGAGTTGAAATGTAAAGATGACTGAGTGCCGAAGAATTGATGCTTTTGAACTGTGGTGTTGGAGAAGACTCTTGAGAGTCCCTTGGACTGCAAGGAGATCTAACCAGTCAGTCCTAAAGGAAATCAACTCTGAATATTCATTGGAAGGGCTGAAGCTGAAGCTCCAATACTTTGGCCACCTGATACAAAGAGCAGACTCATTGAAAAAGACCCTGATGCTGGGAAAGATTGAAGGCAGGGGGAGAAGGGGATGACAGAGGATAAGATGGTTGGATGTCATCACCGACTTAATGGACATGAGTTTGAGCAAGCTCCGGGAGATAGTGATAGACAGGGAAGCCTGGCGTGCTGCAGTTCATGGGATTGCGAAGAGTTGGACATGACTGAGTGACTGAACAATAACAACAGCAACAAATATAAATGAAAGAAAGAGAAACATTTAGTCCCTCGGTGGCACTAGCCCCAATCGAAAATGCACCATGTTCACAGGTGGCTGTCGGCTACCATGTTGGATAGCTCAGTTCTAGAATATTCCTTTCCCACAGACTGTTCTCCTGGTCAGAGCTGCTCAAGACAGAGAGAAACTTAAGTGAGCAGCAAAAGAATTATGAACTTAATAATATAGTAAGTTCCATGACAAAATCTAACAAGGGGCTGAGACAGAACACATCAGAGGGGCTGACTTACTCAGAGTGGGAAGGAGATGGTGTGTAAGCTGAGAACCCAAAGAGGAGAAAGAGCCGGCCATGGGGAGACATTCCAGGGGGAGAAGAGGAGATGCCCAAAGAGCTGGCCCTGGACAGAGCTGGGGACTTTTAGGGCAAGGCCTCAGTGAGGAGGAAAGGGCTGTATGGAGAAGCTGGGGAGACTTGTGCAGTGGATAGAGGTGGCCCCTCAAAAGTCACATTCAAGTCCTAACCACTGGTCCCTATGAATGTGACCTTCATCTTGAAGGAGGGCCTTTGCAGATGTCATCAAGCTAAGAAGGGATCTCACAGGAGCCAGGTGAGGTCCCTTGCTGGTGCCACCTGGCTGGGAGTGGCAGGGTGCCTGGTCACCACTCTCTGCATGGCCTTCACTTGGTGACCTTGTTGCTGCTGTTCATCTCTGGTACGCCCTGGTACACTCTGCACTCTGGTATGCCCTGGTACTGCTTTGCACTCTGGTACGCCCTGGTACACTCTCTGCACTCTGGTACACTCTTTGCACTCTGGTACACTCTCTGCACTCTGGTACACTCTCTGAACTCTGGTATGCCCTGGTACTGCTTTGCACTCTGGTACGCCCTGGTACACTCTCTGCACTCTGGTACACTCTTTGCACTCTGGTACACTCTCTGCACTCTGGTATACCCTGGTATACTCTCTGTACTCTGGTATGTCCTGGTACACTCTCTGCACTCTGGTACACTCTGATACACTCTCTGCACTCTGGTACACCCTGGTACACTCTCTGTACTCTGGTACACCCTGGTACACTCTCTGCACTCTGGTATGCCCTGATACTGCTCTGCACTCTGGTACACTCTCTGCACTCTGGTACACTCTCTGCACTCTGGTATGCCCTGGTACACTCTCTGCACTCTGGTACACTCTCTGCACTCTGCTACACCCTGGTATTCCTTCTGCACTCTGTTACACCCTGGTACACTCTCTGCACTCTGGTACACTCTGGTACACTTTCTGCACTCAGGTACACCCTGGTACACTCTCTGCACTCTGGTATGCCCTGGTACACTCTCTGCACTCTGGTACACCCTGGTACACTCTCTGTATTCTGGTACACTCTCTGCACTCTGGTACACTCTGGTACACTTTCTGCACTCAGGTACACCCTGGTACACTCTCTGCACTCTGGTATGCCCTGGTACACTCTCTGCACTCTGGTACACCCTGGTACACTTTCTGCATTGTGGTATACTCTCTGCACTCTGGTTCACTCTCTGCACTCTGGTACATTCTGGTACACTCTCTGCACTCTGGTACACTCTCTGCACTCTGGTACACTCTGGTACACTCTCTGCACTCTGCTATACCATGGTATTCTCTCTGTACTCTGGTACACCCTGGTATACTCTCTGCACTCTGGTATACTCTCTGCACTCTGCTATACCCTGGTATTCTCTCTGCACTGTGGTATGCTCTGGTACACTCTCTGCACTCTGGTACACTCCCTGCACTCTGGTACGCCCTGGTACCGCTCTATACTCTGGTATACTCTCTGCACTCTGGTACACCCTGGTACGCTCTCTGTACTCTGGTATGCCCTGGTATACTCTCTGTACTCTGGTATGCCCTGGTATACTCTCTGCACTCTGGTACGCCCTGGTACACTCTCTGCATTCTGGTACACTCTCTGCACTCTGGTACACTCTCTGCACTCTGGTACAGTCTGGTACACTCTATGTACTCTGGTACACTCTGGTACAGTCTCTGCACTCTGGTATGCCCTGGTACACTCTCTGCACTCTGGTACACCCTGGTACACTCTCTGCATTCTGGTACACTCTCTGCACTCTGGTACACTCTCTGCACTCTGGTACAGTCTGGTACACTCTATGTACTCTGGTACACCCTGGTACACTCTCTGCACTCTGGTATGCCCTGGTACACTCTCTGCACTCTGGTACACCCTGGTACACTCTCTGCATTCTGGTACACTCTCTGCACTCTGGTACACCCTGGTACACTCTCTGCATTCTGGTACACTCTCTGCACTCTGGTACACTCTCTGCACTCTGGTACATTCAGGTACACTCTATGCACTCTGGTACACTCTGGTACACTCTCTGCACTCTGGTACACCGTGGTACACTCTCTGCACTCTGGTACACTGTGGTACACTCTCTGCACTCTGCTATACCATGGTATTCTCTCTGTACTCTGGTATACTCTCTGCACTCTGCTATACCCTGGTATTCTCTCTGCACTGTGGTATGCTCTGGTACACTCTCTGCACTCTGGTACACTCCCTGCACTCTGGTACGCCCTGGTACCGCTCTACACTCTGGTATACTCTCTGCACTCTGGTACACCCTGGTACGCTCTCTGTACTCTGGTGTGCCCTGGTATACTCTCTGTACTCTGGTACGCCCTGGTATACTCTCTGCACTCTGGTACGCCCTGGTACACTCTCTGCACCCTGGTACCCTCTGGTGGGGAAGGGTGGCTGAAGTCCGGCCTCCCACTCCCACCATGGGACCTTTGAGGACACTGCAGGGGAGGCTGGGGTGCCCTGTGATAACCCAGCGAGGGTGGGATCTAGACTCCCCATAAGCTGGCAGGGGCAGGTGGACACAGCTATTTTCTGTGGTGTTTGGCTGGAGTAGAATGAGTTTTGCCAAAAGTGTTCATTTTTACCAAGCTGCCCTTTTGTCTGGGACTTCCGCGGTGGTCCAGTGGCTAAGCCTTCACACTTCCAATGCAGAGGGCCAGGGTTCAGTCCCTGGTCAGGGAACTAGATCCCACATGCTGCAACGAAGACCCGAGGCAGTCAAACAAATTAAAAATAAATAAACATTAAAAAAAGTGTCCTCCTGTTCCTGGCACGAGCGAGGGAGGCACACTTAAATGCCCCTTGGTCTGGTGAGAGCAGGCCTTTCGGCCCCTTTGTCCTCTGAGCTGATGGGCATTTCGGGGTCCCTGGCTCTCTCGTCTCGTCCGCAGCTTGGTAACTACGGGACAGACGCACACGCGGGTTTTAAAGTGCTGCCACTGTGTGTCTCTGGGCTCCCAGGCCCCTCTGGCCTGCTTTCTTCTAACGTTTGGGGTCCCCTTGTGCTTGGTTTAGCGATAATGAGCAGGCATTTCAGGTGTCCTTAGCAGGAGGGGCAGTCAATATGAGGTCTGCTCCATTTTTTTCTGGGAGTCTAAGTGTCTAGAATAATTTTTTTAAGAGTGGAGCACACTATTCCGTGACCTCTTCCTTTGCCAGGGCGTCCAGACCAGCTCAACGCCGTCCCTGCACACAGCACGGAGGCGATTTCCCACCTGTCTTCCTCCCTGCCTCTGTCTCCTCCCTCCCTTCCCTTCTCCCTTATTTCCTTCTGCCCTCCTTCTCTTCATTACTTCTTCCTTGTCTTTCAACTTCCTTAATTCCTTCTGCTTTTTGTTTTTCCAAAGAGAATTTAATAATAACAGCAGATACTAATGAAGTTGTTTAAAATTTTTCTTGCAAGTTAGAACGTGTTTTCCTATATCCTGTGAAAAGTTCATATCCCCAGGGATTTCATCTGTTTGGAAGAATCTGGATCTACCCTCTGCAGAGCCTTCACTACAAGAGAGGCAAGGTCTGAGGAAATGATCACCTTGTAAATCAAGAAGTCTTTCGCTGTTGGAGGATGATTGATTGCCATGGACTCTATTTCTGTGTTGACGATCGTAGCAGGTTTCGTGTTCAGCGTTTCCTTTTGTCATCACCCCGCTCACATCACCCTTCACTAAAGCAGACACTCTACCCCTACCCCCATCTCTTGTTTTCCTTCCTGCGAGTAACTGAGCAACTTGGAGACATAGAATTCTGACTTGCTTCATCCCAGGGAGGAGATATGAAGTCAGTGCGATATGAAGATTCTGTGGCACTGAGTTTGTCCCTGGTAACAGAAGTGAGGTTAGACAAGTCGGATTTGGATGAGGGGCCCTTGGGTTTCTCTCCTTTCACCCAGCTTTATGGCCCATCTGTCCATTCTTTGACTTTCCCAGTCACTTTCTGATTACTTTCTTGGGTTTTAATTCAAGCTTACATCAGTATACTCTCTCTGCCAAATTTTGTACACTATTGATGGTGTTTTACCTAACAGGTAGGGACACGTCTGTATTCGTTTTGGACTTAAATTACTTCCTCACCGCAGTCACATCACCTCGTAGCCATGAACCGGGGACAAACTGTCCTCTGCTTGTGTGAGAGACCGTCCTGCAGACACTGCTAAAGCCGTGGACTGAAGGACGATCCCGTAGGGACTGTTGTACACTGTGAACCTGATCCAGACTAGGAGTGGAATCAGTTATCACCTACGTCCCAATTTAAGGGGAAAAATATAGAGATAGTGTTCCAATCTTACAGTAAAAAAGGATAAAGAGCTTCATGCAAGAGCTTGTCCTCAAGGAAACTGCGCTCTGCTGAGAACAGAACCCAAGCACACATGCGGGATTATTTTTTGTGTTAAATGTTGTCTCTCAGAATTTTCACAGCAATCATTCAGAGATCCAGCCACCCACCAGGTCTGAGCATCACAGATCACAGAAGGGAGAGGACCAAGAGTTTCTGGCCCAGTAATGTTTGTTTTCTAGTACAGATGTGAGAGCTGGACCATAAAGAAGGCTCCATACTGAAGAATTGATGCTTCCAAATCGTTGTGCTGGAGAAGACTCTTGAGAGTCTCTTGGACTGCAAGGAGATCAAGCCAGTCAGCCCTAAAGGAAATCCTGAATATTCACTGGAAAGACTGGTGCTGAAATAGAAGCTCCAGTACTTTGGCCACCTGATGTGAAGAACCGACTCACTGGATAAGACTGATGCTGGAAAAGATTCAGGGCAAGAGGACAGAGGGGAGACAGAGGATGAGATGGTCGGAGGGCATCACTGATTCAGTGGACATGAGTTTGAACAATTCTGGGAGACAGTGAAGGACAGGGCAGCTTGGAATGCTGCAGTCCATGGGATCGCAGAGAGCTGGACATGACTCAGCGGCTGAAAACAACGTTTGTCAAAAGAAAGGAAAGCATCTCGGTTTCAGGTTGCTTTCATAGCAAGACACGAGATGCCTGATTTTTCATAAATCTAGAAAAGGAGAAGAAATTTAGATCTGGTTAACAGTCAGGCAGAAGGCTTTGGTTCCTATCGGTGGGGTTTCAGGAGTTGACGGTGTGGAGCTGTGTTCAGGGGTCTGGGCCCCCAGACGGGAAGACAATGGACGTGAAGCAGCAGGAGTGGTGGGTGGGGGAGGGGTTGAGGGTGGGCAGGGAGCTTCTGCAGAGGCAGGGGGATGCCTCAGGGACACGGGGCCGGCTCCGCAGGGGAGTGGTCCTCCTGGACGCCAGCCCTCAGGAAAGGAGAGTCCAGGGAAGGCAGAGACAGCGCACATCCTGGAAATAGCAGGGCCTTGGGAGGACAGACAGTGACACTGCCCCCTTCTGTTTGATGTCGATGCTGTTGACGAGGTGTCTGAAAGTCACCGATTGTGCAGACTCACGGAGTGGGAACCCGGCCAACGCCCGAGCTGCGAATCCAGGCAAAGTCTCAAGAAAACGCTTTGCGGCTTCTCCTCATACCCCCTCAATTTTCCTCTTTAAATTCAAGAACATTTTATTTAAAATGAAATTCCTGGTAAAGTTGTGCATGGGCTTTTATTTAAAGATGGAGCATCTCAGAGAATAAAAGAAGGAAGAGAGGAAATTAAAAAAGCAATGAGGAAGGAGGCCTGGTGGCCTGGCCTCTCACCAAGTGACCCTCCGATGGACCACATGGGACTCAGCACGCTGTGCGCCGAGCAGGAAGCCAGCGATTTACGGCGCCTTGTTCGGGCTTTTGATAAGTATCTCTGTAAAGTGATGTGAGGAAAAACAACCCCAGCTCCACTATCCTGCAGAATTCCTGTAAATTATTTTACGATGAGAGAGGCCATCAGGACTAGAGAGAAACAACCTCCAGGTTCAGGATATTTATGTGTGTTTCATTTAAAAATTCTGGGCCACAATGTCCCAATGATCATTAAGCAACCTGTCTGGGTGTCCTTCAAAAGCCAGAGGATCTGTTCCCCAGGGAGGATGAAACAGTTATTCACAAGGCGGGGTCGAGAGCCATAGGTCTGCATCCCACTCATGAAACGTGAGGAGCCCTCGGGATCACTGGGTTTATTCGGAAACTCTCTTGGAAAAATAGAAGCGGATAGTTTTTCCATTCCCCTTACCCGAAGCCAAAGGGTAATAGTGGTAAAAAGCGCTGGTTCATTTAGTCAGGTGACAGGCGTTTGCTGAAATCGGTCGTCTCGAAGGAAGGAGAGCTTCCTGTTAATTTAGGGCAGTGGTTCCCAACAGGTGGCCCATTCGGCAAGTGCTGTGGACACTTTAGGCTTCCCCGATGGCTCAGCGGGTAAAGCATCTGCCTGCCAATACAGGACACGTGAGTTTGATCCCTGGGTCAGGAAGATCCCCTGGAGGAGGGCATGGCAACCCTCTCCAGTCTTCTTGCCTGGAGAATTCCATGGACAGAGGAGCCTGGCGGGCTGTAGTCCATGGGGTTGCAAAGAGTCAGACATGACTCATCAGGCACAGGGTGGCCACGTGGACACTTTGGATTGCCGCCGCTGGGAGGCGCTACGCTATCAGTGGCAGATGCCTGCGACGCAGACAAACCTACACGCACAAGGCAGCCCTCCCACGAGGAGTCATCCAGCGCGAAATGTCAGCAGTGCCGAGCTTGAGGAGTCCTGACTGAGGGGTTCCTTGGTGAGCCATTGATCTTACTGTCGAGGACTTAATCTTGCAGGACCACTGAGAACATTCTGTCTTCAGAATATCTATGCTGGCTCTTCTGAAAGGCCCTTGGTTCGCACTACTGGGTAAGGAGATCACATATGAGTTGTTTTAGCATACAGTTACTTTCATTCTATGGCCAAAGGCTTTCACCCAGAAAGCTGCATCAAAACTTTATACTGTTTTTCCTGGCAGGGCTTCAGGAAATCCATTGCCATTGTGGCAAAGCGGAGTCCTCTTTTTATCTCAAGCGCAATGGGTAAGGAGGGTTTTGCAGGTGTTTCAGTGGTAAAGAATCCACCTGCAATGCAGGAGATTCAGGAGACACAGTTTCGATCCTTAGGTTGGGAACATCCCCTGGAGGAGGGCATGGAAACCCACTCCAGTATTCTTGCCTGGAGAATCCCATGGACAGAGGAGCCTGGGAGGCTGCAGTCCATGGAGTCTCAAAGAGTTGGGACATGACTGAGTGACGGAGCACGCATGCACACAGTGGGTAAATGGACCATCTGTTGTGACAGTACATCATTGCTGGGAGGGTGATTTTGTTCCATTTTAAAGAACTAAGGCTTCAGACTTTCCTAGGATCACTATAAAGACACCATCATCTATAAAGAACTGCCAGAAAATAAACCAAAATGAAGACCCTCAAGAAAGGGGTCCTTCTCTGGGATAACTGGCGCTTACCTTCAGGCTCCGATGTGCCTTGTCTGAAAGGTGTTTACCCCACAGACATCCCAGGAGGCAGATGGCTCCTTCCCTTTTAGCAGCAGCTTTTAGAAAGGACTTACTTCTGGCTACTTCTGGGAAGTAGTGTTGGGCGTTTCTCTTTAAGCTGTTTCTGCTAAAGCAGGATTGAGGTCAAGAGAGGCAGAAGTTGCCTGTTCTTACTCAGCTTTTATGGACAAAGAGCGCTGAGCTTCAGGCTTGTCAATCTGCACATGAGACTCTGCTCAGTAGAAGGTCTGGGTGGATGATTCATGGATTGCTGTGCATTTGATCTTCCCAGATAAGTAGAACCAGCCCAGCTGACTGGCTGTGGTGCTGTGGAACTTCCCGGCATGGTGTCTTCTGAGACTAATGTAATTCTTTTAAGATTGATATTTCCACGAGGACACATTGAACACTGCCTGTTTGAGTCACTTTAAACTCAAGGAACAACCACCACCCTTGAACACTGGTCTCTCTCTCCCTCCTTTTTTCTTTCAAGTACATGATGTGTTGATATGGGTTGCTATTGACAAATGATACAGACGTCACTGCTGCTGCTGCTGCAGCTGCTAGGTCGCTTCAGTAGTGTCCGACTCTCTCTGACCCCATAGATGGCAGCCCACCAGGGTCCCCCGTCCCCAGGATTCTCCAGTCAAGAACACTGGAGTGGGTTGCCATTTCCTTCTCCAATGCATGAAAGTGAAAAGTGAAAGTGAAGTCGCTCAGTCGTGTCTGACTCTTCGCGATCCCATGGACTGCAGCCTACCAGGCTCCTCCATCCATGGGATTTTCCAGGCAAGAGTACTGGAGTGGGGTGCCATTGCCTTCAACAGACGTCACTAGAGAAGGTAAAATACGAATAGTGTGAAGAATTTAAAGGAGGCCCCCAAACCTGAAGTTCCGCCAAGTCTCCAGGCGTGATTTGCCCCATAAGTGGATTAAGCTGCCCAGGGGATCCTCTGCTCACAGAACGTCCCCCACAAAGCAGGTGCGTCAGTGACCACTTCACCTTCTCTGAAGTCAGCTTCTTGGTTTCCAGCTCACAGCTCACCCGAGAGCTCATTGCTGGACACACCCGCACTCTTGACATTTCCCTGAGGGTTCCAGTATTTCTAACTCCAACTGTGCAGCCACAGATGGAGCATCGTGGAAGGTGCTTGGGTGCTGACCAAGGAGCCCAGCCTGGGGTGTTCCCAGGATCTGGTTGGATCACCAGTTGGTGACATCAGTGTGTCTGTGAAGTACTCGAGGAGGGTCCATGGTTGTGTCTCAAGGGAAATGAAGAGGCAGCTGATGTTGCTGGTCCTGAGAAGGAGAGATCACCATAGACATAGGGAGGCTTCCTGCAAGTGGTGGAGGTGGGCCGGTGTTTGAAGGAAGTAATAATGCTGTTGCTGCTAAGTCGAGTCAGTCGTGTCCGACTCTGCGACCCCATAGACGGCAGCCCACCAGGCTCCCCCGTCCCTGGGATTCTCCAGGCAAGAACACTGGAGTGGATTGCCATTTCCTTCTCCAGTGCATGAAAGTGAAAAGTGAAAGTGAAGTCGCTCAGTTGTGTCTGACTCTTGGCGACCCCATGAACTGCGGCCTACCAGGCTCCTCTGTCCATGGACTTTTCCAGGCGAGAGTACTGGAGTGGGTTGCCATTGAGATAATAATAATAACAGCAATGATAAAGCTATCCTTTGCTGAGATCTTACTATGACTCAGACATGATACTAAATGCTTTCTATGAATATTTTTCTAAGTCTTGTCAATTTCAAAGTGGTATTATTATGATGCCCATTTTGCAGATGAGGAAACTGAGGCAGGAGAACATCCAGATGGGAATTTTCACGAGCTGAGTCGTGGCAGGGAGACCTTCAGCTTTGGAATGGATGGGGGGTCTTAGACAGTATCCAGTCTTGATGATCCTCAGGTGCATGGAGGAGCCACCACTTGCCTCAAGCCACGGGCTGTCCTGGAGAGCCACTCGGAGATTCTTGTTAGCTTTCTCCGTGTCCGCTCTGTGACCTGCGGGAGAGAGACAGCACGTGGACCAGCCTGGTTGGAGCAGAGCATTTATAAAGAGACCTGGGAGGTCTCTTGTGCTAAAATCCTTATTTACATAAAGCAAGCAATCACATATCATGAGATCAGGAAGCGAAGAGAGGAGAGCGACCTAGGAGCTGAAAGCAGAGCAGATCACAGAGGGGGTTGGGGAGGGCAGATGAGCTGTTACTGGATCCAGGTTTGAGACGATCAGTCAGTTGGCACTGGGAGCAGAAGCAGAGGAGATACATGAAACTGGCAAGAAGACCGGAATGACAGCTGACTGTTGGGGTGACCAGAGGGAGAGGAGTCTTCTCTTCCTGCCAGCTCAGCCTGGACCATGAGTAGCGTAAGAGAAAATGGACAGGCAGCAGTGACCCGAAGGACAACAATGAGCACGAAAAGAAAACTACAACAGCCAACGGAGTCCACCCACAGGTCTGGCTTTGTGAATCTACCCGAATAATGTTCTGAATAAAGCACTGGTGAGGACCAGTGCTTAAATGTTGGCTTAAAGCTCAACATTCAGAAAACTAAGATCATGGCATCTGGTCCCATCACTTCATGGCAAATAGATAGAGGAACAGTGGAAACTGTGGCCGACTTTGTTTTTCTGGGCTCCAAAATCACTGCAGATGGTGACTGCAGCCATGAAATTAAAAGATGCTTACTCCTTGGAACAAAAGGTATGACCAACCTAGATAGCATATTCAAAAGCAGACACATTACTTTACCAACAAAGGTCTGTCTAGTCAAGGCTATGGTTTTTCCAGTAGTCATGTATGGATGTGAGTTGGACTATAAAGAAAACCGAGTGCCGAAGAATTGATGCTTTTGAACTGTGGTGCTGGAGAAGACTCTTGAGAGTCCCTTGGACTGCAAGGAGATCCAACCAGTCCATCCTAAAGAAGATCAGTCCTGGGTGTTCATTGGAAGGACTGATATTGAAGCTTAAACTCCAGTACTTTGGCCACCTGATGTGAAGAGCTGACTCATTTGAAAAGACCCTGATGCTGGGAAAATTGAAGGCAGGAGGAGAAGGGGATGACAGAGGATGAGATGGTTGAATGGCATCACCGACTTGATGGATATGGGTTTGGGTGGACTCCGGGAGTTGGTGATGGACAGGGAGGCCTGGCGTGCTGCGGTTCATGGGGTCACAATGAGTTGGGCACGACTGAGCAACTGAATTGAACTGAACTAAACTGAGGACTTGCAGCTCCAAGCTGGTTTTTGGTCCTTGTTCTACTGGAAATTTCCATCATCTCTGCTGTCTCCCCAGTGCTCTTGGGATTCCTCAGGCACCATTTCCAAAGGGGAAGCAGGAGGTTGTCAGTGTGTGGATTAAGAGATCAGGCTTGCTTAGAACTCTCAATCTCTACCTTGGAGGTGGCCTCACCATCCATCACCCAAGAGGCACAGCCGAGGAAGGTGCTTTTTCTCAGCTGGAATGGGATGGCGAGGGGAGCTTAGAAGAGAGAACGTGCTGCCTTTTCTGGCTCCAAGAATTCTTGGCTTAGACAGGAGACCTTTGGGAAGCCTTCCTGCCCCAGAGAGCTCTCTGTGACAATGTTTAATGCTGCAGTGAAGTCCTAGAGGCAACTGTTAATAAAACCATTTGTGAAGGGAAAAATGAACGCTGAAGAGGGTTAAATCAGGACTCCGAGGGGGAGCTCCTGCTCGGACGCAGGTGTGACCTCTGCCCTCCGCGTCTGCACCTCCTGTTCTAGTCAGCAGACCACAGCGCACCCAGAAGGCTGGTGAGTGGACACGGGTCCGGAGGGTCAAGTGTGCAGAACAGGGCGCTCCGGTCTGAGAGCGTCGGCCTCGTCAGCCAAGGAACACTTGGATCTGTGGGTTGTTCTGCCAAGAAACAAAAAGGGGAAACTCACTGAGGAGGCGGGTTGCCTCCAGCAGCTTTGATGCCGTTGACTGTGATTTGTACGGGGGACAACTCTGGGTTCTCAAGCTCTTGGGTAAGAAATAGAATAGCCTTTGGTTTTTAGTAACTGATTAAGTTTCCAAGTCAGGCGCCCTTTCTCTGAGAGAGGCAGAAACTTAGTAAGAGTCACCTGGCCCCTTGAATACCACCCCCGAGACTCTCCAGCATCACCCAGACCTGGAGGAAAGCCTGTGGTCCTCCCTGACCTCTGTGTGGAGCCACCTGCCCGTCTGGGAGCAGCTGTACTGGCTGTGGTCCCGTCCGGGGCTCACCTTGATGCTCTCCGCCTCTCTGTATCCCTGCTGTGACTTCCTCAGCTCTTTTGGGCACTGGCATCTTCCTTCATTGCTTCTGCCATGAACTAGAAGTTGGGAATCTCTGTGGTGCTCCGGGGACCGCCAACCCAGACTGCTCTTCCTGACCACCTACCCAGGCATCCTGAAGCTCCGGATCTTACAAATGTCCTCCAGGTTCTCCAGCCTCCCAGAACCTACCTGAAATCAGCTTTTCTCGTCCACCTTTCCTTTCTTTCCCCACAGGCTGACAAGTTTTCATCTAGTCTGAAGGTGTTGCCGTGAGCAATGGGGGAGAGACACCCACCCCTTTTCCACATCATCTCTGGTCTTGGCTTGCTTATTTCTTCCTCTTGGGGGGCTACATTTTTGGAGCACACGAGCCAGAAGAGATTCACAGATTCTTTCCTTCTTCCTTTGCGGAATTCTTCTCCTGAGGCAACAGACACAGAAGCGCAGAGGGACTTGAGTAGGGAAAGTACAAAGGAGAGAATGGAATTACGAGGTCCTGAATCCTCAAGCCCTTCTGTGAAGCCCCTCCCTGCTCTTGCCCCCTTGCTGCCAGAGGCCGGACATGTGCCCGCTTCCTGCCCAGTTTGTAACACCGGCCTCCGGTCAGGCCTATTGGTTATTATCGCCCCACCGTTTCTGATGATAGGCATGGCCTGGGTGTGCGTGAGCCCCGCCAAGGCCTGCGCTCCATCCCAGAAGGACGAGAAGGATCTCCAAGGGCAGCCACCTGAGGATCGGGGTGTCCACAAGCAGCCTCAGAATCCCCGTAGCTGGGAAGTTTGGGGAAGCCTTGGGCCAGCTTCCAAGAGGCCTGAGTCCTTCAGGACCTGAGTCCCCAGATTCCCGGGTGGAAAGGGGAGACCGCGGACCCTCTCTGGGGGTCTCTGCCTTGGAGGTGGCTGAGCTGGGGTTCAGACATTCTTGCTGAGGGCCTAGAACTCATGAAGTTCCTCTTAGGATATGAGGCCGTGGTCCTCCAGATCTGGTGCAGACACAGATGTTGGCTCAGCTTGACTAGCAGGAAAATTGGATGACTTTCTGTCTCACTGTGCATCTTCTGGGGCTTCCCGGGTGGTGCTAGTGGTAAAGAACCCGCCTGCCAATGCAGGGGATGTAAGAGACACAGGTTCAGTCCCTGGGCTGGGAAGATCCCCTAGAGAAGGGTATAGCAACCCACTCCAGTATTCTTGCCTGGGAAATCCCATGGACAGAGGAGCCTGGCAGGCTACAGTCCATAGGGTCACAAAGAGTCAGGACATGACTGAAGCAACTTAGCACGCAGGCATCTTCTGAGTGACTTGGCCACCGTAGTAGGCTCAGGACAGGCGAGAGCTTCTTAAAGGACAATGGGGACCATGAGACTGGGCTGTCCTGGAGCCCCCGTTCACCCCACCAGGAGAGGCCTAACAGAAATGTAGCTGAGGGCCAGGTAACGCTCCCACGGTGGTTCCTGCAGTGGTGCTGCTTCGGGCCTGCCCTGGCTCGCGGGTGCTCGTGGTGTGCCCTGCAGAGCCGTGCGGCCAGAGGCTGGATGTTCAGGAGCCGCAGAAACGGAGAAAGACCCCTTCTTTGGGCCGCATGTGTCGCTCGCCTGTTCTCCGGGGAGGCTTCCCTCATTCTCCATCTGTCCATTTGTAAAACGCCCACCTACCTCTGCGGTAATCGAGAGGAGTCATTCACGAAATGATTTTAAAGCGCTTTTCCAGGAGAGCCTGCTGTGGAATTGCTTCATAATAGTGAAAGTTTTCACTTGAGTGGGTATTGAAAACAAAGGATTGACCTTCCCGAAAAGGAAAACAGTCCTAATTCACGACAAATAGAAACAAATATGTTGTTCGTTTGCGGCTGTCAGGTCACTCGCTCGCGGAGGGTTTCATCCTGACGCTATGAAATAGCTGCTAATTCATCTCGTCTGGTGTTCAGGTTTGAACAAGCTTGGAGGAACCCCTCCCAGACCTCTCAGGCTGGCATCCTGCATTCTGAACTGTGGACTTGGATTAGAACGGGCAGAGCTGCCAGGAGCCCGTAACTAACCCTGGGTCACCAGCTCTTTTGTTATTGCCTTTCCGTCCTAAAGCCCTCTTTCCGTGGATGATTATGGGGTTATTCCACACGTTGGATACTTGTACTTAAGCGTCATAGTGAAGCCGGCGTCTTCTGGGTTGGAATGAATCACTATACTCATCTCTGGACAGAGAAGAAGTCCGATCATTTCTTACCTTTAAGTATTACTGCCTAGTGAGGGCCTCTGAACTATAAACTGTGCAGGTATCATCACCCCCATTTTATGGATGACAGAACTGAGGCTAGGATGTCAAGTAACTAGATAGATGACCCAGGATTATAGATACAGGAGTACAAGGTAAGCCTGAATCTGAGCCCAAGTGCCGTTTTCCCCTAGATTATGCTGCCTTAAAACATTGATTTCTCTAGGTATTTGGCCAAGTGTTTTTCTGCTCAACAAATTAAATTAAACTTAGTCCCCAGGAGAGGGACCACAGGGAAGAACAAGTGGTCTCGCCTGGCATTTGGGGTTTAAATCTTACATTAGAAAGACTACACTTTCTTATTTGTCAGTGTAAACATGGTAAATAAAAGCGCCCTACTGGCAACGAACATCAGTAAGTAACTGGCATTGACGTTTTATAATTATGAAAATTTAGAAATGTGCGGATGATAATGGCAGCACTGATAATATCAATGTGCCCTGGTCTGCAGGCACGCACTTTAATGCTTATGTGTCCCCCGTACATAATAATAAATTAAGTGGGCAGGCATCACGTCCGAGGCATTTTTCTCATTTATATGATTAGTAAACCAGTTGTCCATTACGTGGATAAAGTACTAGTTCAGAATTATGGTATTGCAGAGTTTTCTCTGCAACCACTTGCAAAGACCTCTTGAGTAAATTTCCAGTCTTTATCTCTGGATGACTTTCTTTTTTCATAAAATACCAACACACTGCTTGTATATTGCCAAAAGAAATCGACTCAGCTCTTAGATTTTTAAAAAAGATTTGCACGTAGATTGTGCATCTGTTATAATTGCTGATGTTAATTGTCCACATCTAACTCTACATCTGTCCTGGCTGCTTGAGGCAAGTGTCACCTTAACCAACACACCTTCACCAGCAACCTTTCCGTCTCTGCTATAATCAGAAATGTATTTCTTAGTCCACACATGGGGTCCCTGGACTGTCAGCCTAGGGTTTCTGAACCGGGATTCCAAGGAGAGTTGTCTTGTATTTTTTAGTGATTAGTTTTTTTCAGGATACAGATCACTATGCTCCTTCTCCTTTCATGGGTGGTGGACATCCTGGCTCTTGGGGTGCCCATGGTAAAGCAGGCTTCTAAATGGGGTCCATGCATTTCATCTGAGGCCAGAGTTAATTTCTATGCAGGCTACCCCCGGCTTAACAGAGCTGGGGCCCATATACAAGTCAAATCTGCTATTTTACCTCGGGCAATGATTTATTTCCCTCTTAAATTGGCTGGACCAGTTAGTTTTTTATTTTTATTAAGTCACACTATTCTTAAATGAAACTATTGATTTAAAGTCAGCTTAGTGAGGATTTAATTTGTTTTCAGGGGATTAGAGCAGGTAGCATGGGATAATTTTACAATAAAGTGGAACAGAAGCATTCCTTCACAGTAGCCACCCCTTTCTTTCCCGGCCAGGCTGCACAGACGTTACAAATTTTCAAGTAAATTGTGGGAATACATTCATAAATCAGTCCTAATTCCTTGGCTTGCTGAAGTGAGATTCAAAGGAATATTTTCTCATGACCTTGTCCCACTGTCCTTCTAGTGATAGTCCAAGCATTGGTTCTAAAATACTCATGTACGTGCACACACACACACACACGCACTTCTCCTTAGGGTCAGTGTGTTATCATCTTTCACCATTCTTCCTCACTTTGTGCTGCATCCTTCTTTTTCACACGATGCTTTCTTTCCTTTGCACGTGGAGGGTGTGGTGGGAGAACGCCGTGGCAGGGGCACCTGTCTGCCCTGTGTGCTGACCCCCGTCTCCCTGGCCTCCAGACCCCATGCCCCTCTGCCCCATTGCATCAGCCTCCCCAGGGCAAGGGAGCCAGTTAGGGGGGACAGCAGCCCCTCTCATGATGGCCTTATACACCAACTGAGCGAGCCTCTCCACACCCAGCTGGGGAAGGTTTTCTGTAGTTTGCTCTAAGAAGTACAGCCTTGTCACTGCCAGTCTGTTATCTCTGAACTTGGCTGTCACTATCCATTTCAAAAAGAGTCTTTTCTTTCTATGGAAATCAAACAGACTCAGAACCATTTTCAGATTAATGGCCCTTGGTAGAGAGATTGCAAAACCATCTTGGTCAATCATTCTGAACATTCCCAGTCCTCCCCGACCCCCTTCCATGGTGGGAGCTGGGGCCACGTCTCGCCGAGCGTGAGATGACTGAGTCCATCTGACGAATCCTCCACGGCCACACAGCTGGCCCAGGCTGGCCCTCACGTGTGCCCATTGGCCTTGGGGCAGCCCTTTCCTGTGCCCAAGCCCTGAATCCCTGAGGAGCTAGTTTCATGCCACCTACAGTGAATCAGGGAGTCTAGTGGGCTTTTCTCTGGAACCACAGGTGTCCACTGAGAAGGGCACACCTGTTCAAGGAAACGGGTTGGGGGTCCCCTGCTAAACAGCCTTCAGTGTTGGGATGAAAGGACATAGGGGCTCCAGGCCAGAGACACCAGGAGTGTCTCGGGGTTGCTTTTCTGTGGCATCCTACTGGAATGCAAAGAGCAGAGAAGATCTCGAGTCCTAGGGCAGAGGAGAGACCAGAGACGCCATTATGACCAGGCCTGGAGAACGCACAGCAAAGCATGTGGCCCAGTCCTAGGTGAGACTGCGAGCAGAGGAAGTTTCAGAAAATAGCCAGAGGCCTGGGGCCCAGTGGCCGCTGTGGCTGCAGGAACCGGAGCTGAGCTAGGATTTGTGCAGGTGCTGAAAAAGCAGAATTGCTAATGGAATAAAAGAAAAGCTCCATTTACTTTCTGAGTCGTCAGAGGAAAGCGTCTACTTACAGGTGTCACGAAAAGCATAAAGATACGGAAAGGAAACACGAAGAGCAGCGTTGCAGGAGCAACTGCAGGAATGGAGGCAGAGCTCTGACGCCAAAGGACCAAAAGCTTTCAGCCAACAGTTTCTAGAAAATTCCAGTAATGAAGGCGGTGGTCAAGGCAGTGAAGGCAGGGGAAGCCCAGGAAATAGAAGACTCCAAAGAAAACGTCTCACCCTGAGATGGCGATCTGCCTGTGTTTCAGAAATGACCTCCACACGTTAAGAAGAATCTTATAATCTGCCCCCTGCAAAGTGAAAAGAAAAGAGTGATTAGAGAAGCAAAAAGAAGTACTTATTCTATGCATTGAGTTGTATATGCACATAACTTAATTGCTCATTCAGTTCAGTTCACTTCAGTCGTTCAGTCATGTCTGAATCTTTGCAACCCCATGGACTGCAGCACACCAGGGCTCCCTGTCCATCACCAACTCCCAGAGTTTACTCACACTTATGTCCATCGAGTCGGTGATGCCATCCAGCCATCTCATCCTCTGTCGTTCCCTTCTCCTCCTGCCTTCAATCTTTCCCAGCATCAGAGTCTTTTCCAATGAGTCCGTTCTTCACATCAGGTGGCCGAAGTATCAGAGTTTCAGCTTCAGCATCAGGCCTTCTAATGAATATTCAGGACTGATTTCCTTTAGGATTGACTGGTTGGATCTCCTTGCAGTCCAAGGGATCTTAATTATTAATTAATTAATCAATTGTTAAATAATAGTTAAAATATTAATTGCTCATTAAATATGCTTATTAGTCATTTAGAGTTTTAAAAAATTCTTTATATCCAGTTTCTTCCTTTTCAAACTTCATTAATTCAGGAACTGAAAAAGCAGAAAAACTGTCATCTATGGTCACTTTACTGTTTCGCCAAATTCCAAACACTTGGAATAATAATCAGGTTAGGATTAGTCTCATCTTAGGCCCTAAAGCACCAGTTATGCCACTGGCATTCCACCAGGCCATGTTCCTCATGTGGGTCTTTGAATTTCACAAGTTTGTTAAAAAGAAGGGAAAACGTTACACTGAGGTGTTCTTGTGATCAATTAGGATCCTCTAATTGGTGAATGAGTCTTTCTAATTAATTTACATACTAACAACCTCCCAACAACCATAACTCATAATATCAACCTTGGTAAAGTGAACTTTATCAAAATTGAAAACGTCTGCTCTTCAGAAGACACTGTTAACACAAGCCACACACTAGAAGAGAATTTGCTCAACACACATATCTGATAAAGTGCTGGGATCTAGATGAGGCTCAATAATGAGAAACATCCCAGTAAAAAGCCTGGGCAGAAGATTGGAAAGAGCCTGAGTCAAACAAGATATACAGATGGCAAATTAGCACATGAAAAGATGTTCAGCATCTTCAGTCACCAGAGAAACACAAATCAGAACCGTGATGAACGAGTTGTGCACACCCACTACAAAGGCTGCAGACCACATCCAGCGCTGGCGAGGATACAGAGCAACTCCAGGTCTCAGAAGTTACTGGTGGGGCTGCAATGTGGTGCATCTACTTTGGAAAACAATTGACCAGGTTCTTCTGAAAGGAGATATCCACTATGTATTACCCACCATCTAACTCACTGCCAGGTTTTAAACTAAGAGAAATGAAAACATACTTTCATAGAAAAGCCTGCCTGTGTTGACTCTGAGAGGACAGAGTACTCCGGAACTGCAGGTGTGCAGGATTTAGGGAAAGGTGTGCTACTTTATTCAGTGGCACCCCACTCCAGTGCTCTTGCCTGGAAAGTCCCATGGATGGAGGAGCCTGGTAGGCTGCAGTCCATGGGGTCCTCAAGAATCGGACACGACTTCACTTTCACTTTTCACTTTCATTCACTGGAGAAGGAAATGGCAACCCACTCCAGTACTCTTGCCTGGAGAATCCCAGGGATGGCGGAGCCTGGTGGGCTGCAGCCTATGGGGTCGCACAGAGTCGGACACGACTGAAGCGACTTAGCAGCAGAGACAATCCAAATATCCATCACCTCGTAAATAAATAGACCATGGGACACTTGAGCAATACTACCCAAAAGCAAAAAAAAAAAAAAATTGAACTACTGATTCACAACGCACATGGAGGAGGACTCTCATGTGTGGGTTATTCAGAGTGGAAGAAGCCAAACTTAAAGGGTAATGCTCTGATTCCATTTTATCGGAATGTTTGGAAAAGGCAGAAGCATGGAGACAGGAAAGGAGTCAGTGGTGACTACGGACTGGGACAGGAGTTGTCTGTCCATGATGTCAGGGACATGACTGGCTACAAGCGGGATGAAGGGCATTGGAAATGTTCCATATCTTGATTCTGGTGATGGATACATGAGTGCATGTGTTTGTCAAACTTGATAATTGTGAAATATATCTCAATAAATCTGACTTAGAACAAGATACAAAAGGAAACAATGGAACCTTTTAACTTACCTTGGAGATTTTGTTTACTCCACTACTTTTGTGTGTTTTAGAAAGTGGGCTGATTTTCCAGATAGAACTCTAATGAGAAGAATCATGCGCCCCTGTCCTCATAACAGCACTATTCACAATAGCCAAGACATGGAAACAACCGAAATGTCCATCAGCAGATGAATGGATAAAGAAGAAGATATGGTATGCATACCCAGTGGGATATTACTCAGCCATAAAAAATGGAATAATGACATTTGTGGCAACATGCAATGAACCTACAGATTATCATATTAAATGAAGTAAATCAGACAGAAAGACAAACACCGTATGATACCATTTGTATGTGGAATCTAAAACACGACAGAAACGAACTTACCTACGGCTACAAAACAGAAACAGACTCCCAGACATAGAGAGCAGACTTGTGTTTGCCAAGGGAGGTGGGGCGGGGAGAGACGGATTGGGAATTCGGGATTAGCAGATGCAAACTAGTATATGTAGAATGGATAAACAATAAGATCCTGATGTATTGCACAGGGAATTATACTCAATATCCCGTTATAAACCATAATGGAAGAATATAAAAAAGAATGCATGTATATGTATGACTGAGTCACTTTGCTCAGAAAGTAACACAACATTGTAAATCAACTATATTCCAATTAAAAAAAGAAATGGGCTGATTTTGTGATAAGTTTATGAAGTTTCCCCCAAATACATCTCCTCTCAGGAGCATGGCTCTCATTACCAACAAACAATAGTCAACTCACCAAATGACTTCCATTAGACAGCTCTCCCTGCTGCAAATCTCAGGGGATACTTTCACCATTCCTTTGCAGTTTAAAAGAATGATGTCAATGAAATGGCTTGGACAATACAGAAGCCTTAAGTAACTGGGGATTTTATAAAACTCAGATTCTGTAAGGCCAGAAGCAATGCAATCTGGGAGTTTATTGTTTTTTTCTCCCACTTTTTTTATCACTAAGTTTTTGAGATTTAACACAACTTTATTCTGTGATTACTTCTGCTGCTGCTGCTAAATCGTTTCAGTCATGTCTGACTCTGTGCGACCCCATAGACGGCAGCCCATCAGGCTCCCTCGTCCCTGGGACTCTCCAGGCAAGAACACTGGGGTGGGTTGCAATTTCCTTTTCCAATGCATGAAAGTGAAAAGTGAAAGTGAAGTCACTCAGTCGTGTCCGACTTTTAGCGACCCCATGGACTGCAGCCCACCAGGCTCCTCCATCCATGGGATTCTCCAGGCAAGAGTACTGGAGTGGGTTGCCATTCCCTTCTCTGGTGATTACTTCTAGAATTTGCTTTTTTTACAACTGAGCAACTTCACTTTCACTTTTCACTTTCATGCATTGGAGAAGGAAATGGCAACCCACTCCAGTGTTCTTGCCTGGAGAATCCCAGGGACGGGGGAGCCTGGTGGGCTGCCATCTCTGGGGTCGCACAGAGTCGGACACTGAAGCGACTTAGCAGCAGCAGCAGCAGGTAAACTACTTAAAATTTTTATAAAAGAAATGAACCTTAGTATAGCGTTTTGCAGTTTACAGAGTGCTTTATATATAATGTCTGTTGGATTTTCTCCAACTCCTCTTATAGTTGGCCCGGCATCTTCCTATTCTAATATTTTTAAAAACCTGTATGCTTTTCTTTGGGCTTCCCCGGTGGCTCAGAATCCACCTGCCAACGCAGGAGACGTGGGTTTGATCCCTGAGCTGGGAAGATCCCCTGGAGGAGAAAATGGCAACCCACTCCAGTGTTCTTGCCTAGGAAATCCCATGGACAGAGGAGCCTGGTGGGCTATAGTCCATGGGGTCTCAAAAGAGTCAACATGACTCAGTGAGTAAATAACAACAACATGCTTTTCCTTATTACTAATTAGTTATTTTTTGACTGTGCGGGGTCTTTACTGCTGCGTGTGGGCTTTTCTCCAGTTGCGGGGCTCAGGCCTCTAGTGGCGGTGCTTCTCTTATTGCGGAGTGCGGGATCTAGAGGGGAGGGCATCAGTACTTGTTGCGCATGGTCTTAGCAGACGTGGCTCCCGGGCTCTAAGGCACAGGCTCACTAGCTGTGGCACACAGGCTCTGTGGCTCCGAGACATGTGGGAGCTTCCTGGACCAAGGGTTGAATCTGTGTTCCCTGCATAGGGGAATTCTTAACCACTGGACCACCAGGGAAGTCCCTTTCTATTCTGATATTATAGAAGAGGAAGCATCAGTTAAGACTTCCCCAAGTTAAGGAGAGGCCAGGCAGATGCTCGAATCGGCCTTCCCATATCAAACCCCACATGCTCATGCCCACGCTGAGTTGCTCAGCTGGGCACCTGTCACAACCAGAGAACAGCCCCCGTCTGTCACAGCTAGAGAATAGCCGCCTATCACAGCTAGAGAACAGGCCTGCTACCCCGTGGACTCTTGCCCCTCAGGCTCTTCTGTCCATGGGATTCTCCAGTCAAGAATCCTGGAGCGGGTTGCCATGCCCTCCTCCAGGGGATCTTCCCAGCTGAGAGATCAAACCAGGTCTCCTGCGTTGCAGGCGGTTCTTTACTGTCTGAGCCACCAGGAAAGCTCCACATGCTTGCTCCGTATTTTCTCTAGTCAAGATTTGTATTGTTATTGTACAGGCTCTGAGGGGGATAAAGAAGGATCCTTACCCAAGATGACTTTGCATGGAAATTACAGTTCAGAGGCAGCTTCATCTGATGTAGGCAAAGTGAAGGTCCAGCCCATGTGAATGTAAGGGTTAGCTGGGGTTTCTAGGTCTGGGTGCCGGTGTGATGACGGATGGGTAATGAAATGAGTGAACAAAAGTAGAACCTGTGTGTGTCTGGTTCCTGGAGAGGTCGTCACACCACAAAGTGTTCATTGTTGTCATCGTGCGGAGCGCCAAACACTATGACTGCCACCAGGAGAAGAAAGAAATCAGATCACCCACGGCACTTTGTCCAGCTCGCTCAGCAGAAGGGCTTTATAATACAGAGTGGCTATTATGCCCCTTTCGGTTTCACTGCGTTGCCTTATAAATAGAATGTGCTTCTCTATAAATAGCATCAAGGCCATACACCGTTCAGGCCTTTTGAAGTCAGGCTCAGAGAGAGCGGCAGGGGGCAGGACAGCACCCTCCCTGCTGTCTGGGTGTCACCCTGTGCCAGGCACCTGCAGAGGCTCACCTGGGCTGGCCGCTGTGGCTGTCCCCAAGCCAGGAAGTGGATGGAAACTCGAAAACCCCAATGTGGGTGAGCGATCGGAACGACTGCCGAGCTCCCGTGTGGGTCACTGGATCTCCTACGTCTTCCAGATCACTTCTCAGCTGGTCTACAGTCTCTCTCCCCCAGCCCGCTGCCATCCCACCTTCTCTAAGTGAAGATTAAGCAACAAAAGATGCTCTCTGTAAACCAAAGCAGGAAGTACAGCGGGCCTGCTCCTGGCTTGATGTACCCGTGTGTAACTGTAGGATTTAATTTTGCTTTGCATCAATCAAACCACAATAAAAGCCATAAAAACCCTACTAAGAAGCATTCTAACTTAAGACCCCATGCTAAACACCGAGGGACCCGGCTCATTGTCTTTCTCCCTTGCCCTGTGACAGGAACTAGATAGCAAGAGAAAGAAAGAAAAATCGAGCCACTCTTTTTTTCATAGAAAGGGAGGACACCTACCATAAATTAGGGGCAGTGGGAGTGAAGGCAAGGCCAGAGGCGTACACCGTCTCGCTGCGCGAGCAGCTCCCCTCCTGGGCCCTGCCAGCTGCCGCTGCTGCCGCTGCCTTCGTGTGTTCAGGTGAGGGCCATGATGGTAGACACGTGCAGACACACAAAGGAACCTATTTGGACTGGCGTGTCAGCTCATCTTTATCAAATGTTGCACAGGTATATTTTGTTGCCATGCTTCATTACCCCAGAATGGCATGCCTGAAATGTTTGTCTCTTCTATAAACCCAATCGCTATCCTAGGCAGGCACATTTGACAGAGCAATAGACGGGTGTTTCTTTCACAGTCCTGGGTTTGTAGAGGCTGGACAGTTAGGGAGGGTGGCGGGGGGGAGAGACGAGGGGAGAGGAGGAGGACAGTGAGAGAGACAGAGAGGCAGAGAGAGGGAGAGAAAGACAGAGAGAGGGAGAGACAGACAGGCGGAGAGAGGGAGAGAGTCAGAGAGGGGGAGAGAGAGAGAGGGAGAGACAGAGAGAGACAGAGAGAGGGGGAGATTTATTTTTAAAAAATCAGATGTGTCCTGTGTGTGCCTTTTTGAAATCTATAATAAATAAAGGAAACCTAAAGAGCTGCATAATGAATCTGGATTTTGTTTTGGAAAAGATCATTTGCCCTGTGATTGGGAAAAATATCTTAGCCAGCCAGGTGGTGGATTTAAAAATATGAAGCTTTAAAAGTCATTTCTGTGAAACAAAAGGAGATAGGGCAAGTGTCAGGCACAAGTGCTGTCCCAGTAAATGAGACAAGCATCACCAGAAGTGAAATTTGGTTTCTGTTACACGTAAGACTCTTGCATCAAAACCCACCTTTTATCTTCCGGTGGCCTCCTGGAAAATCAATATTTTAATCTGTGTGGTACAGATTAAGCTCTTGGGAGTTAGAATTGGGTAGGCCTATATTTTATTTCCCTCCTTAGAGCAACTGTGACAATGACTTTCGCAAATCAGAGAGGGGAGCATGAGGGTTTGGGGACCTAGGTATGCACCGATTTCTGGCCTTTCCTCTCAGGGTGCCGACCCCAAAAGGTCTGCAAGTGCATCTGCAGCTTCCAGGAAAGCAAGCCACCCGTGGCTGCATCTCTCAGAGCTGCGTCCTGGGCCCAGGGAGCTTTTATCCCTCTGAGTTGATGTGAATACAGCATTCCTGGCAGAACTGTTATTAACCATGACCTTCGCTTGTTATCCAGAAAAGAAGAGAAAACAATAATTGATGGGCAATTTCAACATGGGGGTTCCCAGAAACAACAAAGTGAACTGTGCACTATTTTGTAATTGTTTTGTCAGCCTCAGGAATGTCAGCAGGTGTCTGGATGGAGACTCACAAAACCCTCCTCCTATCTGAGGCCTCATGACGCCTGATCTGGGGTCACCCAGCCGGATGAGTTTGGAATTCTGAATCTGAGGTTGTGCAGGGCGGAACAGTCCAAGTTATGTCCCGAACAGCACGTCGGAGTCGAAGGCTGCTTCAGAGTCAAACACATGAGTCTAGATGCCGCCAAACCAGGTGTGCTCATGCTCTGAGGGTTAAACAGGAACTATAGAGGAGTCTCGGACACGACTGAAGCGACTTAGTAGCAGCAGCATAGAGGAGTCTCACGTCAGTTAAGGGTAGATCAGATTTTGTCGTGGAAGGCGCTACGAAATATTTGCGGTTTTTGCAATCTTTGGGGATTTTGCAGATGCAGGCAAGGGACCGAACATCTGTGTTTAACACAGACGCTGGCCCTGCCGTCGCTGAGGATGTGTGTTCCCTCACGGAAGTGCTGCGCTCCGCCAGGCCCTTGGAGGCTGGCGGGCGCCAGGGCCCCCGCCGCATGTGTGCAGCCACGTGACCCTCCCATCAGCGGCCTAGACGCCAGGCGGAGGTGGAGCCTGGCCGCAAGCTTGGACGCCGGAAGGGCCGTGTGGCACGGCCCCGCATGCGCGGCCCATCGGCTGCTTCTCCTGCTGCCGTCAAGTTAGAGGCCCCCAGCTGCCCCAGGAGAAACGTGCCCTCCACCTCCTGTCTGGGCTCCTCTCGCTCCTGGTCCCCAAGGCCTCTCTGGCCTCCCACGTGTAAGTGACCCCCGCTGGAGGCCCCTTACCACCCAGAGTGCGTGTGGCACTGGCCATCGGCTTGTTTTGTTACACCTCCTGCTCCTCCCGGGAGGTCTTCAGTTTCTCCGTGACTGAGGCGGGCCCTCGAGCCCCGGTTGGTGTTGCCTCCGGTCTGCAGGGCCTCAGAGAGGTCACCGCATCCTCCCAGGCTTGGTCTTATGGCCCATGAGCCCCCTATGAGTTTAACGCCCTTTGGTTACTTTTCCAACCTAGGGATAAAAGGTACGTTATTATTGTCCCAGAGTTAAGAAAGGCCAGCTCTGTGTGTCTTTGTGTGTTTAATTCCCCTACAGTGGCAGAATAACAAAGTTTTTGTAACTTACGAACCATTCTGAATGGTGGCCCAGGTTTAAATTGGGCTTCCCGTTAAAACTTCTTAGCAGAATCTATGGCCCTTCAAAGAAACCATACTGGGTTTGTACAGTCCAGGAAGGCTGCCTCGCAACAAATATGTGATGGCCTCCTTTGGGGAACACAATTAGATATCATTTCACAACAAAATATTCTCTAGGAGAATTCTCTTTGTGGGCAGCATTTCAAGGTTTCTTTAGGCTAAATTAATTAAACGTTGTATGTTAGAGGCAGACGCAGGAAGGAAAGGTGCAATATATAGAAGAGATTCCCAGTGGTATATTCCGATGCTCAGGAAATGAGAGCTTTGTGGTTACTTTATTTTCAAGTTACCTGTATTTACAAGAAACAAAGTGGAAAATGAATTTGAGATTTTAGACCATTCCTGTCCAGGAGATGCCTTCATTGAGGCTAACGGGGTGGGGCGGGGTGTCTGGGACCCTTGATCACACTCTCGCATCCCTGGCTGGCGTGTGGACGGCTCAGTTCTCAGTGGTCCCATCCGCTGACCTCTCATGGTCGGTGAACCCAGGTGCCTTCTTTCGGCTTCTCACAGCACCCTTTCCCTCCCAGGTCTGGCCCCATCCCAGCCCTTTCTTCCTCCTCTTGTCTCCAGGCGACTTGGCCGTGTGAACTCAGAAGGGAGACCAAGCTGGAAATAAAGGACTTGTTATTTCATGGAGCAGAGACAAGCAACACCTTGGAGGTGAGCGATGATAACTGTTACAAGCCAGGCATAGCTCGGGGCAGGTGAGCCGTGTGTTAATGAGGCCCCACCTCCCGCTTCCTGACACATGGCTGTCATTGTTCAGATGCGCAGCGTCCTGACTGATGGCTGGGTCACCCTGCCCGCAGTCGGAGCATGCTGTCTTCCTTCTTCCATTGATGCTTCTGATCTGCTGACCCCAGGGTGACCTGGTGGAGGCGGAGCTGAAATTAACATGTCTCTTTAGTTAAATTTTTTAAGAAGGGGAAGTGGGGGCAGAAAGGAGGAGGAGAAACTTTTAGGCTAATACGTTGTTAATAAAGATTGAAAACATATGTCACTGTTCAAGTATGTCCTGTCAGTTTAGCCCAGATAAAAAAACACTGCGGCCTCTTGGAACAGGAAAGGAGGAGGCTGCTGCAGCCATGGACAGCTGTACACACTCATCCTCAGGGCCCCCGTCAGAGCTCCTCTTGGCCTTCCTTAAGTGTAACGGGTGCCGATCTTGCCACTCACTGCTTGGTTGCCAAAATCTCCTTTTAAAAGTGTGTTTAGATCCCTGCTTAGTATGGTGAGATGGTTTTCTTTGCGCTCAGGAGTGGGCGTTGTGTGTTTTTACTTCATGTGCCAGGAGGCTCAGAGATTTGGAAAGAGAAAAAAATAAAAGTGTTTTCATGTTGCACATCACATTCAAAATGTAGCCAGAGACCACCGGACCTAGGAAGTTTGAATAATTTCACTTTGCCTCTGGGTTTATCATCCTACTTCATGAGAAACCATGTTATTAACGAGCAAAGCAGGATGAAACTAAATCCCTTTAAATGCTTCCTGCTTGATTTCTCTTAGAAAGTAGACTCATTCCTCTTCCCAATTAGTCATTTTTTTTTCTCTTTCACACAATGGTAACTGTTTTTTTTTTTTTTAATTTTAATGTATTTTCTGTGCAGCTAGTTTAAGAACGTAATATGTGACTGATTTGTGTACTTCCAAGGTAAGGAGAATGTTGTGATTTCCTTATGTTTTTAGACATCACGAACCTTTTAATATCACCTTTATACGGTCTTGACTTGGGAGTCTGTCTAAAATTAAGGTGTTATCTGGCCATTGTCTGTTCCGTCTCAGTATTAATAGCCGAACATGACATTTGATTTTAGTAGTTAAGAAGGTGGCAGAGATGTCTATCAGAAAAACCTCCCTGTCTTTTTTCAGTTGGATCGATGGCAACATAAACACTCAACACTGGATCCACAGAGTACAAGCTATTAAGAAGAAGAGATGAAGCAATGTTACTATGTTGTTAATAAGCTTATTTCCCCTCAACTGTAAGAGAAAGATGGTATTCATTGTAGTCTTTACTAGGCTTACCATCATAACTTTACATTACTGATCTCTCACCAAACTGGCCCATGTATGAGGAGTTTCATAATTTCACATTCTGAGCAATTTATCACATCAGGTCCATTTGCAGATGAGAACTTCTCAAAACGAACATCACAGTGTTCAAGTCGTTTACATTTGATTTGTGATGAGATCCTCAGATCTTGCCTGAGAGTTATTGTGGATTTTCTGACACAGTTCTGAATTCAAGCAATTTAAAATTTACCCATTAAAGTGATTCACTAACCATATAATAAAAAGATGAATATTGATGTAAATTAGTGCGTAACTCAGAAAGAGTCCATTGTTAGTATTCTGAGATTTGGTTCCGAAATGGCCATGATGATTCTATAATAAATTGACAAACTGTCATCCTCAGCGGGAAGTTGTCAAGATTCCCCTTACGTTCGAGAATCATTTATGGTTGGGACTTTCAAGGAGATCAGAGTGGGTTCTCATTTGCATCGACTTTAGGAAGCAATTGGACAAATGCTTATTGGGTATGCACTGTGTCCTGGGTGTGGTGCAGCCTCATCTGGGTTTAGGTGTGCAGGAAATACCCCTGAGAGAAGCACAGACTGCTGTGTGCCAGTTCAACCGAGAGGCCTGCGTCGTGCTGTTACAGCTGATGGGTGTTCTAATGTGGTCCAAACTGTCCGGGTCTGAAAAGCTACCTTAGGGACCTTTGTTTCCTGGTCTGTAGGCAGCCTGTCTGTAACACCAGGAAGTGGGACTGATAAACCTCGAAATCTCTGACCACGTTTTGTAATTCTGCCCTGTCCAACACGCATTTTTCTGCTGTGCATTCACAGACTATAGGGAAGAATTTGTGATTAATAAGCCACTGAAGAATGTTTTTTATTCCCTTCTGGGTTACAAATACAGTCAGAGTTCTGAACATTCAAATTAGAAGTGGATGTTGCAATGGTAGTGATGCAAGTGTGTGATCTATTTGCGTTTGGGCTGGAATGGAAGCTTTTTTTTTTTCATTTCTGGGACAAGCCACTTAATCATATTTGGGTTAAAAAGCAGAGACCAGTGAGGAGAGGATGGGGCTGGGTGACAATGGAAGCTAGGCCTCATCTTGGTGGCCCAGCTTTGCTCGTTCAGACTGATTCCTGATATACAGGCTCAGAGGAGGAGCCTCCAGATAGGAGAGAATGAATCTGTCAGATCCATTTTTCTTCTTTTTCTTGAGGGTGAATTTATTTTTCATGTTTTGAAAGGAGTGTGTGACCATGTTGCCACCAAGTCCTTTTTCCCCTGGAATCATATTTCCGTTTTCATTTCTAACAAAGCACCTCTTTGGGTCCCAGGATCTCATTGGTTCATCTCTCTCTGTCCGAACAATCCTTTGCATTTCACACTTTATGCCAAAGGAAGAAACGTGGTGAATGCGGCTCGTAATGATGATGGATGACATCGTGAGTCCTCGTGGCCAGCGAGTTGGCCAAATTACCTGAGCCTGCCAGCCTGCTGACTTGGGTCTGAATTATGGAGAAGATGAATTTTGGAATCTTTTCTGCTGCTAGGACAATGAATAAGCTTTGTTCCTAGACTATAGGAACACTGGAGGAAACAGTGATTGTGTAGCCTCAGAAATACAGCAAAATGGGGTCTTGGTAGACTTTGGCCGTCACCCAAGAACCCAGAAGTACAGGCACAGGAGAGGAGATGGACGGGGTGCCCTCTGGAGCGCCCTCCCGTCCTCCGCCTTCCCTGCTGGCCCCTGACCTCTGCCCGAGGGAAGGTCAAGGCTGGTCTGGGAGCTACACGTGGTCACTGCAGGTCAACTGTCAGTGGCTCCTGGAGACTCCGTTTTTCCCTCCCCAGTTCCTTCGCTTGCTTTGCGACGTTAGAACCTTGTCAGTCTACTGAAGTTCCCGCCTTCGCTGGACCAGCTCTTGGAGTCAATAACAGATTACAGAGAGAAGTCTGACACCTGACCTGTCACCCCGGCCTGCTCGCCTTGGGCGTCTGAGGTCCCCCTGACCTCTCCCAGGAGCTCCCTGTCCTCTGCTCTGTGCCCTGGTCTTCCCCCCGCCTCCGCCTCTCCTGGGGGCTCTTACTCCACAGTAACACCTTCCACTTTGCTTTCTATTGCTTTTGATTTCTCATCCTTCCTCTCAGTGTTTGACTTTTCTCAAACTTTTTTCTCCTGTTGAAGATTCACTTAGTGCCACGTCGCTGCCCCGTTTCCCGCCTTTAGCCGCTGAGACCCTCAGCTTGCTGCCGTTCGGCCCCGCCCCACGCCCGACGTCGCCGTGACCAGCCCTGTAGTCTTTTCCCTTCAGGCCTCTGAGGGCTGCTGCTCTCGGTTGGCTTGGTTTGCTGAGTTTTACCCCGGATTCTCCCTACTTCCTGTCTCTTCTCGCCCCTCAGACCCTTTCCCGTCCTCTGTACTTCGTATGCTCTTTTCCTTCCTTCCTTCCCTCTCTCTCTTTTTTTTAATTAAGGAAAAAAAAAAAAAAAACAACCTTTCTATTTTGTATTGGGGTATAGCCGGGTAACAAGGTTGTGGTAGTTTCAGCAAATGGTGCAGGCACTCAGCCATACATATCCATGTATCCGTTCTCCCCAGTCTCCCCTCCCCTGCAGGATGGCATATAACACTGAGCAGAGTTCCCTGTGCTATACAGTGGGTCCTTGTTGGTTACCCATTTTAAATCTAGCAGTGTGTACACGACATTTCCAAACTCCCTAACTATCCCCTCCCCCTGGCAACCATAAGTTAATTCTCTAAATCTGTGATCTCTTTCTGTTTTGCAAGACACTTCATTTGTACCATTTCTTTTTAGATCCAACAGATGAGGGATGTCATAAGGCGTTTCTCCTTCTCTGTCTGACTTAACTCACTCAGTATGACACTGTCTAGGTCCATCCATGACGCTGCAAATGGCTTTGTTCCATTCTTCCCTCAGGCTGAGTAATATTCCCTTGTATACATGTACCACATCTTCTTTGTCCATCCCTCTGTTGATGGACATTTGGGTTGCTTCCAAGTCTTGGCTTTTGTAAACAGTGTTGCAATGAACACTGGGGTGCATGTATCCTTTCAGATCATGTTTTTCTCTGGATATATCCCCAGGAGTGGGGTTGCAGGATCAGATAGATCAGGGGAGCTCTAGTTTTCGTTTTTTAAGGAACCTCCATACTGTTCCCCATACTGGCTGTAAAATTTACATTCCCACCAACAGTGTAGTAGGCTTCTCTCCTTTCCACACCCTCGCTAGTATTTGCTGTGTGTGGATTTTTTTGATGATGGCCATTCTGGTTCCCACCCCGTCTTTATTTCTCTATTCTCCAGATATTTCTTTGCATTTAGAGTCTTATTAAGCATCTGACTCCGAAGGCTCCTAAATCTGAACTACCAGCCCCGAGTGCTTTTCTGAAAGCCAGAACTACATCCCCGAGTTGCCCACGTGACATTCTCTCCTGGACCAACTTACTGCTTCTTTACTTGACTTTACTTGTCTACCTGGTGTTTACTGAATGCTCCCGTACCAGATGCTGGGCCAGGCCCTGGAAAAACAGTAGTGAAAAATCCAGTCCCTACCCGCAGGTGGGGGCAGATAGATTCAGACACGGAAGCAAGAAATTATAATACTAAGGCTGTGATGGTGGTGGTAACTCTGTTATGGGAAGAGCTTACAGTGGAGAGGAAGGGCTGAGCTGAGACTTCTAACGTACGAGGTCTTCTCTGGCTTATTGCACCCATGTTTTAAAATTTTCAATATCTGAATCCTGAATATGTTTTGTTGAGTATATAAGTAAGTATTTCATTTTCTTTAGATGACAAATGGTACTGTGTTTATAATTTGATTCCCATAGCTCATGGTTACTGTTTCCAAATGGGATTGGCTTTTGTGTGTTAATCTTGTTTCTGCAAACTTGCTGAACTCACCTTTGAGTTTCAGGAGTGATCTTACAGATTCTTTGGGATTCTATAGAAATAAGGTGAAAAATTACATCATCTGCAAACAAGGATAGTTTGATTTCCTCCTTTCCAATCTACTTTATTTATTTATTTATTTTTGGCTGAGCCGGGTCTTCCCTGCTGCATGAGCTTCACTCTAGTTGCGGAGAGCGGAGGCCCCTTTCTGCTTGTGATGTGTGGGCGTCTCTTGCTGCAGAGCATGGGCTCTGGGGTGCACGGCTTCAGTAGCTGTGGAATGTGGGCTTAGCTGCCCCGCAGCCTGTGGGGTCTTCCTGGACCAGGGGTCCGATCTGCGTCTCCTGCCAACCAGCCGGACGTGGCCTGCTGTGACCGGCGTTCACCCCTCTGGGTGACACGTGACACCTTGCTGCCGCGTGGTCCTCTTCACTCGCTCCACGTCTAAATGCAGCTCGAGGATGTCATTTTTCTTTCAGCCATCATATATTGTTTAGAAAATTCACAAGGAAGAGGATAATTCATTATATATTCTCACACTTCTGCTCTTTCCATTACTCTTTCTTCTTTTCTAATTAGAGTCCAAAATTTCTTCTTTTTTTCATTTTCTTTAAGTTTGAAGTACTCACTTTAAGCATGCTTTAAATCCCTGGTGGCTCAGACAGTAAAGCGTCTGCTTGCAATGCGGGAGACCCGGGTTTGACCGGGGTTTGATCCCTGGGTTGGGAAGATCCCCTGGAGAAGGAAATGGCAACCTACTCCAGTACTCTTGCCTGGAAAATCCCATGGATGGAGCCTGGTAGGCTACAGTCCATGGGGTCGCCAAGAGTTGGACACGACTGAGCCACTTCACTTCACTTCATGCTCGTCAGAAGTTCTTTTCTTTTTTTCCTTTCATCTAAGAGTGTTTTTATTTCTCCATCATCCCTGAAGCATAGCTTTACTGGTTGACAGTTCTCTTCTTTTAGCCCTTGAAAAACATTGTGTCACTTCCCGGCCTCTGTGGTTTCTACTGAGAAATCTGTTGTCCCTGGAATTCATGTTCTCCTAAAGGTAATGTATCATTTTTGTATCATCTGTAGGCAGTGCATCATTTTTGCTTCTCTAAAGGTAATGTATTGTTTTTCTCTGGATGTCTTCAAGAGTTTTTCTGTCCTTAGTTTTCAGCAGTTTATGATATGACTGTGAGCTTATTGTATTTGGGTTTTATTCAGTTTCCTGAATCTGTTTAAGGTGTTCACCAAATCTGAGAAGTTTTCATCCATTATTTTCTCAAACACTCTTTTAGCACCACAGTTTTTCTCCTCACCTTCTGAGAGGGTCTGATATGAAGGTTTGGTCTTTTGTTATTGACCCCAGGCGTCTGAGCCTTGGTTGATGTTTTTTGTAGTCTGTCTGCTCTCTGTTGTTCAGACTGGGTGAGGTTTATTGATCTATCCTTCTGTTCCCCAGTTCTGTCTTCTTTCTTCTCCATTCTTCTATTGGACACTCTGCTATTTAAAAAATCTCTGTTATCGTATTTTTCAATTCTATTATTTCCATTTGGTTCTTTTTTATGACCTCTATTTCTTTGCTGATATTTCTCTGCTTTTTCATTTGTTTCAAGATATATTGTAATTGTTTACTGAGGCAGTTTTGTAATGGATGCTTGAAAGTGCTCAACAGATAATTCTAACACCTGATTCATCTTAGTGTTAACATCAGTTGATGGACCTGTCTCATTCAGCTTGTGATTTTCTGATTCTTGTTATTATCGGTGATTTTAAAAAATACTATCCTCAACACTTTGAGTATTACGTTAGGAGTCTGTGGGACCTTGTAAATATTTTATTTTAAAAGGCAGTCACTCTATTTAAGCTTTGCGCATAGGTCATAGCCTACTTTTATAGGTTCGAACAGCAGTCTAATTTTTCAGACCCTTTCTGGGTCATTTGGTCTGTTTGGCTTATCTTGTGTTGCCAAGATTCAGAGTGGCTCCTACCTGTGCTGCCTGTGGTGGTGCCGGGAGATTCTCCAGGCCGGGCCACCTGGTGTGTCCAGGTGGAGGAGGACCGTCTCTGACCTGCAGGAGTAAAGAGCTTTCCCACGCCTGGCCACTCTGTGGTCGATGCCCTTACTCATGCCGCCCAGTGCCTCCCTGGGGCGGGTTTAGACCTGGGGGTGAATGAGAACACACCACAAAATAATGGGAGAAGGAAACGGAGGCAGTGCGGTCACTCTAGAGAAGACAGGCGAGAATGAGGATGGATAAACAAGAACCAAGCGACCAAGAGAGAGGGTGAGGTGAGCTGCCAGTGTCCCATTAACTAGGATGGTCAGCTATAAAGGATTAATCCAGGACTAGACATATTTAGGAGAAGGCAGGGGCACCTCACTCCAGTACTCTTGCCTGGGGAATCCCATGGACGGAGGAGCCTGAAAGGCTGCAGTCCATGGGGTCGCTAAGAGTCGGACACGACTGAGCGACTTCACTTTCACTTTTCACTTTCATGCATTGGAGAAGGAAATGGCAACCCACTCCAGTGTTCTTGCCTGAAGGATCCCAGGGCTGGGGGAGCCTACTGGGCTGCCGTCTATGGGGTCGCACAGAGTTGGACACGACTGAAGCGACTTAGCAGTAGCAGCAGACATATTTAATGATCTTTGGAACATATTTTTGAACTTCTTGAAATTAAGAATCCTAAGTTGTGACAGGTTTGGGTGGACAAGGTCTGTGTCAGTATAAATGTAGCATCAGAGGTAGAGAGGTTGAGGACTCAAGACTGTGAATTTGGAGCCATTCACGTGACGGGTAAAACAAAGAGAAAGAGACACATAAGCTGTACAACAGATTTGAATCATCCACAACAGGTACCTTTGATTATCGTTGACTTACTAAGTTATATACCATTAGAATATAGGAAAATTAAAAAAAATTCATGCTTGTTCAAGATTACATGTACTTATGTACTTTATGTAAAATATTCAGATATGGTCAGGATTACACGTACTTTTTGTGTCATTAAATGTATGGTAGATAATTTTTAACAATGCCAGGGTATGTATTGTCTCTCGTAAAAGCTTCAACAATCCACATTCTAACCATGACCATGGAATACACAAAGCTGCTCAAATCTCCTTTAGGTTTGACTTCCTCGAAGTAAGCTTACAGCCAATCCTTTCCAGAGCATAGCTCATTTTAGTGAATTCTGACAGTAATTCCCATCATAACACTGGGAATTCTAACATTAATTCCCCTGAAGTTCCTTTGAGTTAAGTTACAAACAATTTAAATATTGAAAAAAAGGACTTTCTTAAAAAACAAACACAAACATTGCCTTAATATAGCGAGATATGGCCTCAAAGTTAAAATACTGTTAATATTAGTAAAGGCAAGGTGACTTACAAGGGTGAAGTGAAAGTGAAAGTGAAAGTTGCTCAGTCGTGTCCGGCTCTTTGCAACCCCGTGGACTATACAGTCCATGGAATTCTCCAGGCCAGAATACTGGAGTGTGTAGCCTTTCCCTTCTCCAGGGGATCTTCCCAACCCAGGGATCAAACCCAGGTCTCCTGCATTGCAGGCGGATTCTTTACCTGCTGAGCCACAAGGGAAGCCGCTTATAAGGGTAAGATGATAGGTAAGTATGTTTCTGGAGAGGCATGTATTAATATGAAATAATAGCCCTAAAATCTTCACATACTTTGTTCCCATAATAATACTTATATGTGCTTATTCTAAGGCACAATGCAGAGATTATCTTAGGAAAAAATTACCAGTAACTCACTTGATAAATTGGAAACTTTGTCCATAGGTTTCTGTGGAGAGGATCTTGAGTTCAGTAGAGACAATCTGCTCCTTTTGTGTATGTTGGAGTCTCTCTGGAGATCTTATCGAACACAGGAGGACCACAGATAGGGAGGACCAGAGATGTGGGAGGACCACAGAGCAGGTGGTCAAGGCACCTGGTGGGAAGAGCAGTGCTTGACACTGGGGAGCACTCAGCTGGGGAGCACTCAGCCTCTCCTCCTTTCTCGTTTCCTCTTTTCCTCTCATCCTCTCCCCTTTCCTTTCCTACTTTTAAACTCTGGGCGGAAGAAATATTTAACAATACGTCTTGATCTTGAGATGTGAGCCAGTGGTCACAAATTAATGAAGCCCTAATTTAAGAGCTCTGAATACAGTACTGTGCGCACTTCTACACTTCGGCAGGATTTGAATTAAGGATCGTTTAATCCTGGTGCAGCCACTGCTTTGATAACACGAAAAGCCCCTTAGACTTCCTTCCCTGAATGTTTCAGGGAAGAAGGTTGTGCCAGGTCCAGTGAGCACACACACGGCAAACATGCAAGCTATTATAATTTTCCTTAGATGAGAAGGATCCCACAGACTCGCCAAGTGATCTGCTGTAAAACACCGTGGTCATCCAGAGGGTTGAGTTCTGTAAGAACATACGAGGCTCACACACGAGGCTCACATGGGCTCAGGGAAGTCACATCTGAAGAAGGCAGCAGTGTGGTTATGCTATTAGGGGTGTGGGGTGGATAAAGAATTCCGGGTGAGCCCAGAGGCTGAAGGAGCACTGTCTCCATCTGTCTGTCATATTTTTTTACTTGAAAATAAGTAGGCCACTGAATCCATTCTGTTGTGTCAAATTATTTTTTAACTAAAAAGCTACAACATTGGGATTCAACTCAAAAGATCCTGGCAATCCCAGGGGAAGGCAGGAAATCCTCTATGAGACTCGTTTTCTGTTCAGGGCGCAGGGCCAGGAATAGTCATCCCCGAGAGCCAGTCAGAATCCTTCTTGGACTTTGTAACCATGGCTCCAATCTTGGTTGTTTTAAGAAACTGCAATTTAAGCCCCTTGGGACAAGATGGTGGGAAATTGTTAGGCTAAGCACACTAATGTCACGGGTAGAACTTTGTATTCAGACGCAGAAGGTATTTTGACTTGTTCTTGTTGAGTCACTTAGTCCTGTCCGACTCTGCAGCCCCATGTACTGCAGCACACCAGGCTTCCCTGTCTTTTACTCTCTCCGTGAGTTTGCTCAAACTCATGTCCATTGAGTCAGTGATGCCATCCAACCATCTCATCCTCTGTTACCCCCTTCTTCTCCTGCCTTCAGTCTTTCCCAGCATCAGGGTCTTTTCCAGTGAGTTGGCTTTTCATATCAGGTGGCCAAAGTATTGGAGCTTCAGCTTCAGCATCAGTCCTTCCAATGAATAATATTCAGGACTGACTTCCTGTAGGATTGATTGATTGGATCTCCTTGCAGTCCAAAGGACTCTCAAGGGTCTTCTCCAACACCACAGTTCAAATTCTTTGGCACTCAGCTTTCTTTATGGTCCAACTCTCACATCTATACATGACTACTGGAACACCATAGCTTTGACTAGACAGACCTTTGTCAGCAAAGTGATGTCTCTGCTTTTTAATAGGCTGTCTAGGTTTATGACAAACCTAGACATTGTCTTTTAATTTGAGCTCTGGCAATATCAGAGATTGTCAGATGCACCAAGGGGGCTGACTACAGGAATGGGGCTCACCTGTTCTTTTCTCACCTGGACACAGAGTGTCAAGGAGAAAGCTCTGTCCATCTATGCAGTGTTATTAAGTCTGTCATGTAGAACTCAAAGTGCTATCTCTTCTCAACACTTTTCTCAAGTAATAGCACTTTTTTCTGATGGTAGTAAAAGTAACATAGTTACTGTAGAAACTTTGAAGTGCACAGGAATACACGACAAAGAAATGAAAGTCATCGTACTCTAGCTTGTTAAACGAAAGGTGGTATTTCATTCTCAATATTTTCCTTCTCTGACAATGAGGCTCAATTTATTCATAAGTTGACTAGATGTTTCTTTTGTATGTATGTGTGAGAACTATGAGCATTGTTCTCTATTGTGTTTTATATTCATCTTTTTGTAATTGTTGCTTGGTTGCTAAATCGTGTCTGACTCTTTTGAGACCCCATGGCTTGTAGCACGCCAGGCTCCTCTGTCCATGAGATTTCCCAGGCAAGAATACTGGAGTGGGTACCATTTCCTTCTCCAGGGGACCCTCCCAACCCAGGAATCAAAACCATGTCTCCTGCATTGCAGGCAGATTCTTTACCACTCAGTCACCTGCGAAGCTCCTTTTTGTTATTTGTCTGTAATAATTTTAAGTATTAAGATCACTGTCTTGATTGACCACACACGTTGCCTGTGGGTGTGCACACACATACAGAGGTACTGTTTTTCCCTTAAGGGATTACCTTATTTTTAGACTTGTTAAAAGAAGGGAAGCATTAGTTTGAAAGAGCTGAGTCTGTGAAGAGAGCCTGTTACGCATGATCATGAACCACTGCAAGTATGGATGCTGGAGAGACCAAGCCTCACTCCAGATCTGGGGTGATCACCTATCTGTCTCTCTGGGGTGTTGGGGGTTCTTACCCAGAGGTGACTCTCAAGGCTTCCTGAAGCTCACTGTTTCCATTGTTATCTTGAACTGTGGGTCTCTGGTCTGTACTCTCCATCAGACCCCATTTGGATGCACATTAGTCCCAGCTGTTCTCTGGAATTGGAACACACGGGCTTTGCTGTCACACAGGCTTGGGTGCAAACGGTCTTGTTTATATTTATGTATATATATATATATATATATATATATATATATATACATGCTAAAAACTGAGGACTATTCACCTGACTCCTCAAGGTCACAGAGTGATGAAAACTGCCGATCTCACAGGACCAGTGTCAGGATATGTGTATATATACACACAGGTGTGCATACATGCACACATATACACACACCTCACATACACACATACGTACGTAACAGCACAGACGTATACACACAAACACACACACTCGCATATCACATATATAATACACAGACATATGCATACATGTACATGAGTATGGACACATATACATGCAATACATATATACATGCACATATACATGTGTATACAGCTAGACATACACATGTATCACACATATAACACAGACACACAAAGATATAAACACACAAAATTGCATGAGTATACATACACACACAGATACATGCAATACAATATATACATGACCACACACATATACATCTAGACATACACATATATGCACAAAAATACATACGTACATACATGTCCATACACATTTATCCACGTATATACTTATATATACAGTGTCAGTTGCTCAATAGTGTCTGACTCTGTGATCCCATGGACTGTAACCCTCCAGGCTCCTCTGTCCATGGGATTTCCCAGGCAAGAATACTGGAGTGGGTTCCCATTCCCTTCTCCAGGGGAGCTTCCTGACCCAGGGATCAAACCTGGGTCTCCTGCCTTGCAGGCAGATTCTTTACTGTCTGAGCCACAGGGAATCCCCATACTTTTACATAAATATGCAGATACACACACATACAGACATATACACAATACACAGTGTGAGAGAGAAGACACGGACGCACAGTAGGTCTGCACGTGGAGGAGCGTTTAGCTTGGTTTGGGGTTGTGTGTGTCTGAACCGTAGGTTTCTTCCAGTAGCTGTTCTGCTGGACACCTTGGTACAGACCCCTGCCTTGCTTCTCTGTGAACTTGATCCCCTCGGTGACCCAGGGATTCCAGGCACCAGCTCTGAGTCTAGGCACCTCAGGATGGTCCCTTCCAGTTGGCCAGTTGCCTGCTCAGGAAGGCGAGGTCTCTTGCCGGAAAGCACATGGTGTGAAGAGCTGTGACGGCCCGGGGTCTGTGCGTTTCAGTGCCCCAGCTTTCCGTCCCACAGAGCAACTTCCCAAACCGAGGGGCGCTGAGTATGAACATTCCTCCTCCTACGGTCCCATCACACCCACCGGAAGCCGGCGTCCAGCATGTGTGAACCGTCTGCTTGGTCCTGCTCAGCACACACGTACATCCTGCTGTGAGATCACAGCCCTTTTCTCTCAGCCCTATTAGCACGTCATCTGTAGACAATTTACATTTTCAATCTGAATTTTCACTTCAGAGTCCTTCTCAAGATCTGCTTTCATTTCGGTTTCTTCCTCAGTCTCAATGCCTTCAGTACCTTCATCCTTTCCTGTGGAGCCTCACTTATCTCACCGAGATGACAGGCCACAGTGAAATGCCATCTGCCTCTGACTCATCTTGATCCCACCCTACTCCAGCCCACATTAAAAAACAATGTGTCAAAGCAGTTTTTTACATGAGGAGCCTGATACTTCCATGCATCAGTTCACGGATGAGTGTGGGCAGTGGGGAGCCAAGAGGTAGTAAATGGCAGGACTGCAGGATGGAACCAGAGCTCCTTGGCCTGGAGAAGTGACCAGAGGACTAGGGTCAGTCTGCCTCCTGAGGTTGGACACTGAGGAGCCTCTGAGTTAGCAAGAGCTGTGAGTTTTGAAGGTGCTCCAGTAACCCTCTTGTGGACTGCTTTATGGAGCATCACATGGTGGCTGAGCACAGGCTGCAGGGCCTGGCGTCCTGGGTCAGGCCCGTGCTGCCAGGCAGAGCCTGCATCCCTGGGCACATGAAACTCTGGTTTCCATTTATTCACCTGTAAAGTGTTGGGTGGGGGGAGGGGAAGCTGTGAAATTAAAAGACACTTGCTCCTTGGAAGGAAAGTTATGACCAACCTAGATAGCATATTCAAAAGCAGAGACATTACTTTTCAACAAAGGTCTGTCTAGTCAAGGCTATGGTTTTTCCAGTGGTCATGTGTGAATGTGAGAGTTAGACTATAAAGAAAGCTGAGTGCCAACAAATTGATGCTTTTGAATCATGGTATTGGAGAAGACTCTTGAGAGTCCCTTGGACATCAAGGAGATCCAACCAGTCCATCCTAAAGGAGATCAGTCCTGGGTGTTCATTGGAAGGACTGATGTTGAAGCTGAAACTCCATTGCTTTGGCCACCTGATGTGAAGAACTGACTCATATGAAAAGATCCTGATGCTGGGAAAGATGGAACGCAGGAGAAGAAGGGGACCACAGAGGATGAGATGGTTGGATGGCATCATCACCGACTCAATGGACATGAGTTTGAGTAAACTCTGGGAGTTTTTGATGGACAGGGAAGCCTGGTATGCTGTAGTCCGTGGGGTCGCAAAGAGTTGGACACAACTGAGAGACTAAACTGAATTGAAAGTGGGGATAAGAGCAGCTATCTTATAAGAGTCGGAGAAGAAGAAATGAGTTCATTCTTGATAAGTACTTAGAACAATTTCTGCATTGTTTTTACCAAACAGTTTTTATTTGTGTTTACCAAATCCTACAAATCCTGTAGGGTTTGGTAAACACTGATAATAATAAAATTATCATCAGCAGTAACAACTGTCATTCCATTATGAAGGAGGTCCTGTAGAAGAGTTGCGGTGCGAAGGAACGGGAATGTAACGGGCTGGTGGCAGGTACGGCCCTTCTCAGCTTTACACGTACCAGACCATGAAATGCTTTATTACTCTGTGCTGTTTTACCCGCCAGCAAGTTTATGATTGCGAGCGTAACTCTGCGTGGATTAACACAGACTGAAGGAAACGCAGTCCTTGGCCTTCAAAAACGTCCAGTTTTATGTCAGCAGTTTCAGAAACACTTTGCCCAATTGATTTAGCTCAGATGGCCTCTTTCTATATGCATGACAGGAGAAGAGGGAATATATTAAATTATTTCCCCCACACTTTATTTTTTTTTTTACTTCTTTCCCCCTCAGTAATCTGATACGTTGATGTGTGGGATGAAAGTGTGTTCCTGTCTCTGGGTTTCCCGTGGTTCGCCCCCTCCCTCAGCTGTGCCGATTTCTTTTATAGCGACTTGGGCCACTGCAACGCCTCTTCAGTGGTCCATTTGTTTGGCCAGGACATAGATTTGCAAGGGTTTCTAATACTGACCTCAAGACCGCAGAGGAGTAGTATCATAAAATTCTGCCCTTAATTCTTTGGCTTGACTGTAAAGGCTGTGTGTCAGCTCAGTCTAAATGTGTGAGGGATTTATTCAGAGTGGCTAGAATGTAGGCTCAGGAAGCTGAGCGGCTGCGAAGTACTTGCAGCGTTGGCCTGGAAGCCACACTCTGGCTAGCGTGGGGACAGCATCTGCCCCTTAAAGGTCCTCACTGGGACTAGCTCAGACGACAGGTTGTGCTCACTGAGCCCGGCTCTCAGCCACGTTCTCATGAGTGACCTCACGGCATTCTTCCCTCAGCTGGGGAGGTTGTACTAGAGTATGATCTACAGCCGAGAAAAGTGAGGCTCACAAAACGACTTTCCTCAAATCAGAGAGTGAACCAGTGGCAGAAGGGGATGGGTAGGCCATTCGATCCTTCATCAATGATCTGGTGACGGTTTTTAAAGAAAAACAAATGAAGGAACAGGCCAGGGTCTGGTGAGTTACAGCCTGGGCTCTTAATCATTCATGTATGTTTGTTTATACAACAGAAACCTAGAGGAAGTGATGGCCAGTGCGGTTGCTCAGACAAAATCTGGGTAAATGCACGATGAGTTCCAAGACGAATGTTGTATTTCAAATAGTTTACACCTACCTCTTCCAGTTACAGAAAGTCACCAAATTCCAGCACCAGGGGTCAATGTGACTGAGAGTTTCTAACTTCTCTGGATTGCACTTACTTCTCCTACTTGCCAAGGAGGTGGTGGTGTGTCATTTCCAGGAAAGGTTACCAAATATGATGTTTGGTATGAATTTATGGTCATTGGGCAACTCAGGATGCATTTTGCTTTTTTCTTGGTTAAAATTTCTTTAGTATTCATTCCTTACCTGGAAATAAAACTGGAGGATGAGGTTTCGCACTGCTCATGTAACCAGGCAGTTCTGTGGGGACTTGGCTGTGAGAAGCCTTCCAGAGTTGAGGTGGCCTGATGTCTTGGAGGCGGTGCTGGGGTTTGTGGAGACCGGCAGGGTTGCTGTTGGGACACTGAGAACAGGAGCCTCTGGTGGGAGGAAGTGGTGGGTGCAGTTTCCAACGTGGAAGACCAGGGAACAGACTGCGACCTCTCTAGGAGGTGAAGCCAAGGAAGCAAGTGGCTATTTCTCACCTTTGCACAGTGGATCTTATTTTCCACCGAGGCCTGTCCTGTACTTATTCGTTCTTTTCTGACACGTAGACTGGACAAGGGACCAGCTTCTAGAGATGCCCGTGAGAGTCAGGCCCTCTGAGGTGCACCACTTCTTGGTCTCATTTATCTGTTTATTTAACTTTTTTAAAAAGAAGTATAGTTGATTCACAGCATTGAGTTCATTTCTGCTGGACAGCAAAGTAGTTCAGTTATACATATATATACATTCTTTTTAAAATTTTTTCTTTTCCATTATGGTTTATCAGAGGATACAGAATGCAGCTCTGTGTGATGCACAGTAGGCTCTTGCTGTGTATCCATCCTATACGTAACGGCTGACACTTGCCAACCCCAACCTCGCACTCACTTCCTCCCCCAGCCTCCTGGTGAGTCCTCCTCCACCCCACCCCCTTGGCAACCACAGTTCTATCCTCTGTGTCCGGGTCTCACTTATTTTGGTATTAAAACTCATATGATTCTGCCTTTGGGTTGCTTACTATTAGACAAAATGGCTAGTCATTTTGGGGTGGTGGTGGTGGGCATGCAACTCTGCAGATTAAAAACTTTGATTGGCACAAGGCCCAGGAGAGGAGAGAGGCACTGCGCCTGGAAAGAACCTGTGTTCTTTGTGGGAAATGTTTGCTCCATTGAACCAGATGAGGACATCTGTTTACTTCAGTAAGAAGTAGCCAAGTCAGTTATGTTTAGATTTTTACTTTTGTCATTGGTTAGTTGCCTTCTTTAGAAAACCAATTGGAAAAAGAGTTGGCATTTCAAGCCCCAGATGTCAAAATGGCTTATTCTATAGGAGTTTCAATGAAAAAGAACTTTTGTTATCGTGTAAAGCTGCAAAACACAAATATCACTGAATATTTAGAATAGATTCTAAGTATTTTCACACAGAATGAGTGTAGTTATTTCTCCTAATTCTTAGTAACAAATGCCTTTTCAGCCCTTAGTCCAACTCCCATTCTAACTCTCAGCTCAAGACCTAAGGCTTTTCCTCACTCTCATTAACCCAGGGCTTTTCATAGCTCCTCTGCATGACTTCACAAGGCCTCAGCCACTCCAGCAGAGCTCTGGGCTGGACTGCAGCCTCTTTATCCTCTGCTGGGCTCTAGATAGGGGTCCTTCATAATCAATACAGGTCTGTGATAATTCAAATTGCATTCTCTAATTACCAGATCAATTATATCCAGCTTGTGTGACCGCAGCTCGTGGTCTAAGAGTAAAAACCATATTCAAGGGCATAAACCCGACCTTTGAGCATTTTCAGCATTCCTAACATTTTAAACTTCACCCCAGAAATCTCAGTCATAAATTTGAGCTGTTGTCTTTTGATACAGCTGTAAATCTAGGAAAATCATAAGACCTTACATAGAAAATGAAATACCCATTTACAACAGGAATGTAAACTTTAAATCACTTTAGTCTTTTCCTGGTAGAGTTTAAAGTGACCTGTTCAGGACATCCTTACCAATCCATATTGGTGGATGCTCTGGAGGTCTTTATTATATACGTATCTGTCTCTGGGGAGAAGGGACTGTTGACTACCAGCTTTACTTTATTTTTTAAGTGTTGTTTCTATAAGTAACAGAAGCCTCTATCTCTTACTCTTCCCAATTGACTTTATCTTAACATCTTGATTTCAGGAACTTTTCCATTTTCTTCCAATTATGGACTTTGAAAAGCCAACAGTTGCATCATCTTTAGAGACACATGCCTGGAATCCGGGCTTTCTTTATTATTCTCACTATTTACTAAACCAGGCTGTTCAAACTGGACATGAAACCGCAGAGATGATGTGAAGTAACCCCGTTTGTCCTGTATCATTAATTCATGTTTTACACTGAAGTGTATAAAAACTATTAGGACACCTGATGAAGCTCTTTGAAGGATAGTGTTTGAGTCTCTTGGGAAAAGATGATATATTATTTAAAACAATAATCTAGATGTCTTTAAAAATTCAGCGCCAATTCTGTGCAATGAAGATTTATTGAGGGCCTCCTTGGGAGAGGCAGGGAAGATGCCAAAAATGGGAGACATGTGTGAGTGAGTGTCCACCTTCAAGGATGTGTTGGTGGGATGCAAAATGCAGAGAGAGCAGGATAAGGCGACTTTCAGCTGCTGTTTTAGTGTGAGTGTCAGCATTTGACATGGATTGTCCTCATAATCCTTACAAGAGAATGAGCCCTATGAAATGCCCTGCAGAAGAGCACAGAGCTAGAAAACAGAGGTGCTGTCCCTGTGCATCTGAAGGGAATGCAGGCTGTGGGAGAGGAGGCAGGGGTCCATGGATGACCGATGCTCTAAACCAGGCTGTGGACCAGGTGTGGTGCTCTGCGGTGGATGTGGGGAGAGAGGGGAGATGCAGTCAGCAGATCAGAGCCTCGTCTCTCCACCTCTGGACACTCAGCAAAGCTGTTAAGTAGTGTTGGTTCATTTCTTTGCTGGAATTCAGGTTTATGTGATGCTGTGAACTTCAAGCCTCAGCATCTTCAATCACTTGACTCACTCAGCAAACATCACAGGTAACCATGAAATGCATGAGTACATTTGAAACACTGGACAAGATCTTGGCGACTGTGTTCTCTGCCTGGGCTCCCAGAGAGGTGGTCTCCTGGCCTGTGCTCCCCACTCGGGGCAGTGCTGGGCCCGGGGGCATGTGTGTGGAACTGGGGGGGAGTTCCTCACCTGTGCACAGGTAGTGCCCCTGCAGGAGGTGGGAAGGGGCCCACGCATCTTTGGCCTCTTGTGAGGTGCAGTGGATTGGAGCTGGTCCCTTCAGTGGAGCGACAGTGATGGTCCCAGTGTTCCCTTTGATGCTGGGTCACACAGTATTCGGAGTGGGGACAGGAGGCAGCTGCCCATGTGACCTGCGGGCCCATCGTGCTCCTGGGGCAGCAGCCAGGCCCCCGGCTCCTCGGCCCCAAGGGGCGCCCCCCCACCTTTTCTCCGCTTTCTCAGTCGGTGTGAGCTCAGCCTACAGGCTCTGTCCTGGGTCAAGCTGCATCAAGAGCCACTGGCACAGTGGACAAGCTCTCAGCCTCCTATGAACCCCTTGTTTCATAGGCCTCCCCGTGGTCTGAGCTTCTGATGAACGGGCCTCTATGTACCCCGTGCCTTGACCTGCGGTCTCCTGCCTGCAGGAAGGATGGGCTGGCTTCCACGCACCCCCAGCACCTGTGCAGAAGTCAGGCCCCGTTTGCCTTGATGGCTCTGCCTTCCTGGGACTGAAGCAGGGACGGTTTGTTGTTGCTGCTTTTTGGCTGTTGGTGCTTGTTTGTTGTTTATGTTTTGCTTTTTTTCAGGGAAGGCATCTTCATGCCCCCCCATAGTAGAAGTGAAAGTCGATCAGTCATGTGCGACTTTGCGACCCCATGGACTATACAGTCCACGGGATTCTCCAGGCCAGAATACTGGAGTGGCTAGCCTTTCCCTTCTCCAGGGGGTCTTTCCAAGCCAGAGATCGAACCCAGGTCTCCCACAATGCAGGTGCATTCTTTACCGAATGTGTGTCTGTTTTCAAGACTCAAGATGTGCCATGATGGGTTCTCAGGTCTAGATCCCTTGTTTTGAACGGGAGTTTGCTCTGAGGCCCTCTCTGCATCACATGGAGGGATGTATGGTGGGGGGACTCTGAGCTGCTGTGCTGTCCTCCGGGTTCTCCGACTGGCAGTGGGCAGTGCCTTGAAGCAAGGCCTGCACCTTCTCCGTCTGGGCTTTGCAGCTGCTCCTTCCTTGTTCCTGCTCCTGAGCCGTGCCTGGGCCTCCCCTGAGCCGTGCTGTGAACCACCGTGTGTGCTTGTCGCCAAAGTCACGGCAGAGAGAAGCGCAGCAGGCCCGGGCAGCACCAGGCAGCTCCGCAGCACCCGGGGCGAGCTGGCGTGTAAGCCACTCTCCGATGCCCATCAGTTCCCGTGATCCAAGCTTCCTCCCTGGCCTGACTTCAGAACTGACCTCCTTCCCCTCCCCGAGAAAACTAAATAACCATCCTCCGAGGTTCCTCTCCTGCATCTGCTGACGGTTTCTTTGAAGTGGACACACGGTCTCAGGCCAAATTGTGGGCAGATTTCAACCATTTTCTCTCGTCTTCTTAGGGTTCCACCTCTTGTTCAGAGGTGTCTGTTCTGTTGTAAAGGTTGTTTAATATGTGGGCCCATGAGGGGAGCTCTTTGAAGTGGAAACATCATATAAATCTAAGGAAAGAAATAGAAAATGCAGCTCCTGTCACCCGGCCACCCCCACCCCCACCCCGTGTTGCGAAAGAAGCAAGGGCAAGGGGAGGGCCTGGCGAAGGCGGAGCTGGAGGTGTCCTGTCCTGGAGCTGTGAATGTGGAGTCCACTGACGTCCATCTGCAGCACGCCCGGACCCAGCGCACCTGGGCACCAGCACACCTGGACACCAGCACAACTAGACACCAACACACCTGGACACCCAGCACATCTGGACACCAGCAAACCTGGACACCTGGACACCCAGCACACCTGGACACCAGCACACCTGGACACCAGAACAACTAGACACCAACACACCTGGACACCAGCACACCTGGACACCAGGACACCTGGACACCAACACACCTGGACACCAGCACACCTGGACACCAGCACACCTGGACACCCAGCACATCTGGACACCAGCAAACCTGGACACCTGGACACCAGCACACCTGGACACCAGCACACCTGGACACCAGAACAACTAGACACCAACACACCTGGACACCCAGCACCGCAGCACACCTGGACACCAACACACCTGGACACCAGGACACCTGGACACCAACACACCTGGACACCAGCACACCTGGACACCAGCACACCTGGACACCAGCACACCTGGACACCAGAACAACTAGACACCAACACACCTGGACACCCAGCACATCTGGACACCAGCACACCTGGACACCTGGACACCCAGCACACCTGGACACCAGCACACCCAGGACACCTGGACACCCAGCACACCTAGACACCAGCACACCTGGATACCAGCACACCTGGACACCCAGCACACCTGGACACCAGCACACCCAGGACACCTGGACACCCAGCACACCTAGACACCAGCACACCTGGACACCCAGCACACCTGGACACCAGCACACCTGGACACCAACATACCTGGACACCCAGCACCCCAGCACACCTGGACACCAGCACACCTGGACACCTAGACACCAGCACACCTGGACACCAGCACACCCGGACACCAGCACACCCAGCACACCTGGACACCAGCACACCTGGACACCTAGACACCAGCACACCTGGACACCAGCACACCTGGACACCAGCACACCCAGCACACCTGGACACCAGCACACCTGGACACCTAGACACCAGCACAACTGCACACCAGCACACCCAGCACACCTGGACACCAGCACACCTGGACATCTAGCACACCTGGACACCCAGCACACCTGAACACCACACCTGGACACCTGGACACCAGCACACCTGGACACCCAGCACACCTGATCACCCAGCACACCTAGACAGCAGCACACCTGGACACCCAGCACACCTGGACACCAGCACACCTGGATACCAGCACAACTAGACACACAGCACACCTGGACACCAGCACACCTGGACACCCAGCACACCTGGACACCAGCACACCTGGCGATAAAAAGGTATTTATAATTCTTGGACCATGAGTAAATATATATATATATATTTGTTGTTCAGTTGCTCAGTCATGTCTGACTCTTTGTGACCCCATGGACTGTAGCATGCCAGGCTTCCCTGTCCTTCACTATCTCCCAGTGGTTGCTCAAACTCATATCCAGTGAACCAGTAATGCCATCCAACCATCTCATCATCTGTCATCCCATTCTCCTGCCTTCAGTGTTTCCTAGCATCAGGGTCTTTTCCAGTGAGTTGTCTCTTTGCATCAGGTGGCCAAAGTATTGGGGCTTCAACTTCATCATTAGTCCTTCCAATGAATTTCCAGGGTTCTGCCCTAATCCTGAGACCCTGGATCTGGAAGTTGGGCATGGCTGGCCCCCCAACAAGGCCTGCTGGCTGCTAGACCAGCAGGGTGAAGTCTGGTTCTCTGAGGACATGACCCAGCAGACACAGAGAAGCTGGCTGAGAGAGACACTGCTGTTTCCATGTAATGAAGTAAGTTTCTTATAAAGGGGAGCACTTGTATCCTAGGGGTCTCGTATGCACATATGGGGTGAGAATCTGAACACCTGACTGTTGGCCGGGCAGAGACCAGATGGTGGGTGTCGTGGATGACTTGTGAACTGCTGCTGTGGGCCCAGGGGACTTGAGGTCTAACTATGCTCCAATGAGGCACCACCAGGATATCAGCAGTCCTGCAAAGGCGCTTTAGAATACAAAGCAGGAAACCACTTTTACTTATGGTTTGCATGAAGCGTTTTGTTTGAAATATAAAAATGTCTGAATCTAATTACTTGCAAATATAAAGGCATATGCCATTTGGACAAACAATAGATACTCCTTAGATAAGCTTAAAAGAGCATAGAGTTTTACCTTCTCTATTTTAAATCCTCAAGACACAGAACAGGACAATGGATCACTTGGAGTCACTCAGCATTCATGGAGGTGCAGAACACCAGGCAAACCGCATCACTTAGAATGTGATTTTTACATGCGGGACAGTCTGGAGTGCTGGATTTCTTTCGAATGGTTCTAGTTTTCTTATAACGTGTCAGCCAAGCCCAGTATGATTCTACACTCTCAGGTAAAACTAATCAGGAGAGGATTTATTAGGTTTTTGAAATGTTTGTAGGTTGCCTTGACATTTAATTCGTATTGTGTCTCATTTCCGTGTACCTGCTCATTGGGGAAGCTGTGGATGTTGCGATTTTTTACGGAGATTTTGGAGGAAGACTCTTCCCCAAAAGGCATAATTATTTATCTTTATTTTCCTTTAAGGAAAATTCAACCTTCCCCCTGTACTTGAAGATTCTAGGAGCAGGTCTTGATGTAGGGCTTTGGGAGTGCCATGCCTGTTGTAATAAAAGCACCTTTGAGTTTCTGTGAGGTTTTGTTGAAAGTGGTCCTCAGCCAATGCCCTGTGTGCAGAAGACACTTTTGTGGTGTGTTCTACACAACTTTCACTAGTCTTAGAAAAAAAAAAAAAAAAGGCAAATAGCCAAGGAAGAATGATGAGTGATTTTCCCGTGAAGAACAATACATCAAGAATATCTAAATTAATTTAACAATTACAAGGAATATTCTTGGCCACATCAATTTAAGGTATGCTGGCAAGCGGGAAATGATTTCCAATTTATATATGTCATTTCTGATATTTCTTCAGTAGCTAAGAAAAAAGAGAGAGAGAGAATTTTTGGATTTCTGCTAAATTGACCCATAATAGTTTTTTTATGGCTTTTTGTGTTTGAATAGTTGGCAAGGGTCATATAAAGGTCAGGAGTTTTAACTCAAGACCCATCCTCATTTTCTCTAGGAAAGTAAGTAGTAAAGGAAAGAATAAAAGAAATGAATAAACAAATTTCATTGGTCAGTTCAGTGCAAAATGTCGTTTAGTGATTAATTATGATGAGAAATTTCCATTTATGATAGAACCTTTTAATGGTAGAACTGATTATTGAAGCCAGTGATCAGCTGTAGGATGGAAATAGCTGGTGTTTGGTTTTGGGTGAAGAATGAGCAGATGCCCTTCAGGGGCATAAATGTGTCTCCTTCGCAACCATTTCCTTGGAAAGGTGAAAGACAGCCCCTCTGACTCCAGACTCTGAATGTCGATGGTTTAAAGTTGAAACTTCGTGCTCTGAGAGTTAATACCGTTGTCTTCGAGGGGTGAGTTTGCTCCAGCCGCTGTAACCAAGTACAGTGAGAGAAGCAGAGGGGTCAAGCTAGACTCATGAGCCAAGGCCATTCGATGGCATCTCGAGCTGAGACACGGGGACCGGTGGCCCAGGGTGTAGTGTGCATGTGAGGAGACCAAGCTCGGGGACCCAGGAATTTCAACAGTGGGAATTCCAGGAGGTGCGGGGGAGTTGGCCAGGGGGCCTGCAGAGGAGGACCCACAAGAAGAGGGGGAGCAAGTGGCACGGAGGGCCGGACGCGGAGGGAAGAAGGCCAGGGGCAAGGGGGGCGTGGCCGGGGCAGCCGCTGGTCAGGGCAGAGGCGGGCAGGGCTGGGTTCGCGGCTTCCTCGGGCTTTCGTGGTCCTCGCAGTGGTTTTGGTGGCTGGTGAGACCCAAGCCTGATTGGAATGATGGAAAGAGAGGACAAGAGAAGACACGGAGCTGGCAGGTAGAGGCAACTCCATCAGCCCTGGAGCAGAAGCACCCCCTCCCGGTGCGTGACCGCTGCTAACGGTGGCCTGTGCTCCAAGTCCTCAGGAGCAGTACTGGCTGCTCAGCGGGCAGATGGGAAGGAAGCTCGTGCCCAGTGGGGCACGAGGCCTAGGCGGGGACCTGGCCGTCTGTTTCGGGTGCTGGAGGGGAGGTGGGAGCCAGGAGAGATGTTGAGCATTGCCTTCTCTGTGGAGGACCTTGACCTCCGTGCTCAGCGTCTTTTCTGCTCCTGGGCTCCTTACCATCCAGAGCTCTGACATCGACTTCCACTTTTCACCTCTTGGACTTTTCTAGAGGAATGACACATGATAGCCAGGAAATTAAGGAGGTAAAGAGCTGGCTGCAGAGGCCACTGGGACCTGAGGTGTGTGTGGGTTTGGAATTGCTCATCAAGTTGGATGCCCTGGTGGCTCAGACGGTCAAGAATCTGCTGCAAGGCAGAACACCTGGGTTCCATCCCTGCATCAGGAAGATCCCCTGGAGGAGGGATAGGCTGCCCACTCCAGTATTCTTGGGCGTCCCTGGTGGCTCAGACAGTAAAGAATCTGCCTGCAAGGCGACAGACCTGAGTTCCATCCCTGAATCAGGAAGATCTCCTGGAAAAGGGCATGACTACCCACTCCAATATTCTTGCCTGAAGCCTGGCAGGTTACAGTCCATGGGACTGAGCAACAAACACACACACATCTTGGATTTAGTTCCTGGAGGCAAAGAAAGTGAAAGTCCAGGCTTGCAGATCACCTGTTCCCCCGGGGTGCACGGGGGCCTTCACGTGCTGCTGTGGTCCTGCTGCAACTGGGACACCGGAAATGCAGACAGTTGGGGGAGGTGGGGTCAGAGAGAGCCTCATGCGGAAGGCTGTTTCACAGAATGAGCCCCACAGAGCTGCCACGGATGTCAGGGAGAGGCTTCCCCCTAGGGAGGGGTGCATTGGGAAAAAGCCTTCTGAAAGTGGTGTCAACATGCTAACAGGTGTGCACCGGGCTAAATACAGAACACGCACCCCCACAGAGCTGCCTTGCTCTCGGGACAAAGCCCTTGATCGTGAGCACCAGCAGAAGGCCCGAGGTGCGGCTGGGGACATCCAAGGGGCTTCTTAAGCGTTAGGGCCTCCTCAGTGGAGCTCTGTACTCACCTCCCACAGAGCAGGCTCGCTCGCCAATTTTTAGATTCTCAAATTCCCCATGAAAGAAGTTATTTTTGTCAGATAAGGAATTGTCAGCAGGCCTTGAAGTCAAACCCGCCATTGTCAGACGCCTTGACCTGCCCCTGCCAGGAAAAGCTACAAAAAGTCACAATTTGAGGACAGAGATTGTAGGTCTGGAGCCTACTTGTCTTAGAAGAAAGCCCTTTGGTAATGATTTTCAATTAAAAAGTTTTATTGGGTATGCTCTGTCCTCCTTTGCCTAGGGAAAAACTTCCTGGGGTGTGGGTAAAATTCAAAGTAGGTGGGACCATGAAACCTGCCTCCCCCTGAAAGCAAGGTAATCTGCAATTCGTATAACTTTCTGGAACTTGGAAATTCCTGTTCTGTTAAGTAGGGTCAGCTATTTTGGAAGTGACTATTTAGCCCTAAGCCTTACATAGCAACTTATATTTTCTTTGCGGATTGTTGTGAGATTTTAGGAAACACGTCAGCTGGATTTGCTTCTGTATTACAGAGGGAGCTTGTATTCTGGCCCTGGGGAATTGTTTGTGGCTGATTAAGAAATCACTCCTCTGTCCATGGGATTTTCCAGGCAAGAATACTGAAGTGGGTTGCCATTTCCTTCTCCATGGGATCTTCTCCATTCGGGTATTGAATCTGGGTCTCTTGCATTGCAGGCAATTCTTTACCAACGGAGGCACCAGAGAAGCACCCAAGACATCGCTTAGATGCCTGGATTCATCTGTGTGATGTCCACCATGGATGCAGACCTTGACAGACCTCTGTAGGCTCCAGCCCTGAGGCTGTGGCCCTGGTGTGTGGCCCGTGTCGGGGGTGGTGGCCTCCTCTGTCCTGTGCTCCCTGCCAGCTTATCCTGGGAGCAGATCATCAAAGCAGGGGAACGCCAGGTCAGAACACGAAGCTGACCTTCTGCCGTGACTCACTCACAGGCGTCTGGGGCTGAGCTGAGGTTCAGCCAGTTGTTGGCTGGTTCCCTTGTGCCGGCCTTGGCAGGGTGCTGGCTTTCTTTCCTCTGGGGCCCCCTCTTCCATCCTGACTCCCAGATCTCTAAACTGGCTGCGCTGCTGGCCCCTCTCCTGCCGCCTTTTCTCTGTGAGAGCGCACAGCCAGACTGCCTTGCTCCCGGGGCCTCCGTGGCCTGACGCCGCTTCCTCAGCAGGACCGTGTCCTCACCAGCCTGTCTCCGTGCTCGCTGACTCGTAGCCCTGAGCCTGATCTCAGCCCCCTCAGCTCCCCTCCTTCCTGGGCCCCTCAGGCTGCGGACTGACACCCGGGGTGACGCTCCCGGACCAGCGCTGCGTCCGGCCATGCCGTCCCCAGGGGCACTTCTGACGTCCCGGGTGGCACACTTCGCTGCCTATGATGGCCACAGGAGTAATGTCCAAGGGACCCCAACCAGATATTACAGAAGTGGGCACCATCAGTCTAAAGGAAGCAGGATCTGCAGCCCCTCAAAACTCCCCCTAAGCAACAATGAGGGTCCCACTTGCCAGAAAAAAATGGACACATAGATGATAGTGACCTTGGTGTTCCAGGCCCTGTTCCAAGTCCGGCATGGGTATTAACTCATTTAATGCTCGTAGCAACTCTGAGGGGTACGTACGTTAGGGTCTTCTTGCTGTTCATAAGGAAAACACAGAGAAGCTGAGGAGCTCACCTGAAATTGCACAGGAGCATGGGGTAGCCCTGGGGTTTGAACCCAAGCAGTCTGGCTCCAGAGCACGTGCTTCTAAGCCTTACCCTCTTGCAAGTTTTAAAAGAGAAGTCAGACATGAAATGTATCAGAAACCAACCACACTCGGGAGATTGTCCTAAGACCCACCTTCAGATATGAAACAGCACCGCAGGACCACGTCAAGTCCACGGGACCTGGGCGGCCGCCTTGGTCCATTAGCATCACACCTGCCGGGTCTGGCATCACAGATGCGGCAGAGGCTGACGGTGCCTCACCTGTGCTCCCTGCTGCTGTTCTGGAATGCTCCTCGACCTCTGCTCAGCAAAACAAGAGCTTGGAGAAGCCTGAGGTCCAAGCGAGCTTGAGTGCGCTGGAAGGAGAAGGCTTCCTGGAGGGACGAGATGGAGATGCTTGTCTAACTTGAGAGGAAAAGTCTCTTGCAGGGTGGCTGAGTCAGGGAAGGGGCCAGGCTGCATCAGGGCGTACAGTCCACTGGGCCCCTCTGCAGCCGTTGTACGTGCAGAATAACCTCATGTCAGTGTTCTCAGTGATACAGGGAGGAAAGCGCATTTTGCAGATGGATTCTCTGAATCGTAGTTTCCTTCAGGAATTTGTACAAGATGCCAGGGCTTCCCTCGTGGCTCAGTGGTAAAAGAATCCATCTGCAGTGCAGGAGACACAAGAGATTCAGGTTCAATCCCTAGGTCAAGAAGATCCCCTGGGAGGAAATGGCAACCCACCCTAGTATTCTTGCCTGGAGAATCCCATGGACAGAGGAGCCTGGTGGGCCGCAGTCCATGGGGTCACAAAGAGTTGGACACGACTTAGCATGCATGCATACAAAAGGCCCCACAGTGAAATGAAGAACAAAATCAAGATCCCTACACTTGAGCCCAGGGTGATGGAGGACATTGATTTTACAGAAAGATGCCTCATCTGGTGGATGTGGGATGCTGAGCAGGGAGGAAAGGGCCGGTGGGGCTTGGCACCAACTCATGGAGGACTTCGAATCCAGGGGGGAGGTCAGGGTGTGAAATTACAGGTGAGGGGAGAAACTGTGTTTTTGAGGAGACAGCCATGAAACTTAGGTTTAAGGGAGATCTATGGTGTGCCAACAGTACCAACAGATTGGAAAAAGGAAGGGCTAAGATTTGGAGACTGAGCGAGGAGTGGACTATCATAATGTAGACAATGCGATTTGGGGGTGGAGAAGATTGTGGGGAGCGTAGACTCGTATTCTGCATTCGTGGGTGAGCTGAGGTCCCACAAAGAGAGCAGGTGGAAGAAAGGGAGGGAGTTGGGTGTGGACAACTGCTTTCTCTCTGGGGAATTATGGCCAAACTGAGATGGGAGATTTGATCTTCCTTTAAATGAGAGTTATTGATGTAGATGGTGGATCCACCCAGGAGACTGTAAATTTAGCCCATGTGTGTGTTTAGCGTAATCATTAACACTGATAGAAAACAAGCAATAAAGGTGGTTTTACACTGTTGAGTAGAGAGTTCTCTTTGACATGCGATTCACAGAGATGGAGCTGAATGAGGTTACTCGTCCAGGGTTTTATAATTTCTTTTCAGCTGGACTTGCAGTGTCCTGGTGTGAGCAGAGCAGAGTGGCCTCTTTGGGGAGACCCCTGTGTTCTTTGGGGCTGGGCTGGGGGAGGCAGGGTTCAGGCATTGGTGGCATTTGAGGAGGTGAGGATGAGCTATAACCTTAGTCACTCACAGGTTCAAAGAAAGACGCGTTGACATTGGGAAGAGCTATGACCCAGGACCTTCCTGCATGGATTCTCAGGGTTCCCCTTGGAGTAAGAGAGCCCCGTTCATCCCGGCTACCGATCCACCTGAGACATGGTCTGCTCACTCCTCCGGGGCCTGGTTTCCCACATGGGGTCCATTGCCTAGAAGGGAAAACTACAGGTCCTGACAGGAATGGTCCTTCAGAAAGGTCTTCATCTCCCCAGCACCTTGAGCTCTCCTGATGCAAGCACGCCTTCTGACTTGGCCAGTGTTTTATCACTGATGAAATGCTTTTGCAGGACTTGCCTGGTAACTCAGTTGGTAAAGAATCCGCCTGCAATGCAGGAGACCCCAGTTCAATTTCTGGGTTGGGAAGATCTGCTGGAGAAGGGATAGGCTACCCACTGCGGTATTCTTGGGCTTCCCTTGTGGCTCAGCTGGTAAAGAGTCCTCCTGCAATGTGGGAGACCTGGGTTCGATCCCTGGGTTAGGAAGATCCCCTGGAAAAGGGAAAGGCTACCCACTCCAGTATTCTGTCCTGGAGAATTCCATGGCTGTATAGTCCATTCAGTCGCAAAGAGTCGGACATGACTGAGTGACTTTGACTGTCACTTTCAGATGCTTTTGCAGGTAGCACCTGGGCCTGCGGTCAAACTTGGAACCCTGGGGGTCATGGTTTGTCCCTGAGACTAGAGCTGGTTCCTTCCAGAGTGGCAGGAGACCAGCCTTCCAAAGGAAGGAGGGGATTGAAACTGGGAACCCTGGAGAGCTTAGGAGTGGGTGATGACAGTTGGAAACTTAAAGTGGTTATTTATGGCTGTAGTCTTGAAAGGATCTGTGGTTTATAAAGCTTCTGCTCTCCCAAGCCTTGCCTTCGTTGTGGTTCAGTTGGTCAGTCATGTCCGACTCTGTGACCCCATGGACTGCAGCACACCAGGCTTCCCTGTCTTTCACCATCTCCCAGAGCTTGCTCAAACTTATGTCCATTGAACCACTGATGCTGTCCAGCCATCTTGTCCCTCCTCTGTCGTCCCCTTCTCCTCCTGCCTTCAATCTTTCCCAGCCTCAGGGTCTTTTCCACTGAGTCAGATCTTCACATCAGGTGGCCAAAGTATTAGAACTTCAGCTTTACCATCAGTCCCTCTAATGAATATTCAGGGTTGATTTCCTTTAAGATTGACTGGTTTGATCTCCTTCCAGTCCAAGGGACTCTCAAGAATCTTCTCCAACAACTCAGTTCAAAAGGATCAGTTCTTTGGTGCTCAACCTTCTTCATGGTTCAACTCTCACATCCATACATGACTACTGGAAAAACTATAGCTTTGACAATATGGGCCTTTGTTGGCAAAGTAATATCTCTGCTTTTTAATACTCTGCCTAGGTTGGTCATAGCTTTTCTTGCAAAGAGCAAGCATCTTTTAATTTCATGGCTGCAGTCACCATCTGCAGTGATTTTTGAGCCCCCGAAAATAAAGTCTCTCACTGTTTCCATTGTTTCCCCATCTATTTTCCATGAAGTGATGGCACTGGATGTCATGATCTTAGTTTTCTGAATGCTGAGCCTTGCCTAGGCCACCAAGAGTATCCTGGGGTGACAAGGAGCTGTGAAGTGCAGCCCCTCTTGATCTGCCCTTGTCCCTCTGCAGAGACAGAGACTAGGCTAACCTGGAAAAGAGCTGACCCCACGCTGACCCCACATGCTGGCCTTGGGGGAGCCCACGCCCCTGTCTTAACAGCAGAGCCCCTCCATGCACTCTCCTGGAGTGGACGGTAGGCTCTCAGTGGGCCGTCCGAGCTCTCAGAGATGCTGAGGTGAAGGAAGCAGACAGATAGATCCCTTCCTCCTTCCCATGACTGGGCCAGGCCAGCGGCTGCCTCGCCACACACGTCAGGGCTCTGGAGGGCTCTCTCCCTTTACCTCTGAGCGTCTCTGTTTCAGAAGGCAGGCCTTGTGTTTGCTTCGCATGCAGGCACACACCTGTGTACACACGTGAATGTCTCGGAACGGTGGATGTGAGCTGCTCCTTGGTGCCCAGCGAAGGGAAGGGGCTGGACAGCTCACCAACGAGAAGCACATCAAGTTTGAACGTGAAATAATTCGGCTTCAAACAACAAAAGAGAACACAATGACTTTCGGCCTAAGAATTTTCAGAGCCCTTTCTTTCCGGAGCCGCTAGGCCCGGGGTCTTTGAAGATCATAATTCGTGCCTTGGTACAGCCGAGCCCTGCCCCTTGTGATGGGCATTATGTCTGCCCAAGACCGTACATCAGATCGAGGGGCTGTTCTAAGTAGATGGCAGATGCCGAGGACACTGCTGGCTAAGTGGCACTTTGCAGGGGAAAGAACCTGGGAAATGTCCCCAAAACCACCGGGGCAGTCAGCCAGCCAGAGGGGAGGGGGGTCAAGCCTGCCTGCAGGTCGGCCACTTGCATCCCCAGCCCACCTCCACTTTCCTGGGGTGGACTGTACACGGGGCCTCTAGAGATGGACGCACTCTGCCATGATGGCCTCTAAATGGTTTAATTAGAATTTCCCGGAATGACCCCCTCCCCTCCTCCACCCACCACCGCGTCGCTAGGCCTGTCACCCCTTTCCGCCCCCACCCCACCCTCCCGCCCCTGCAGCCCCCGCCCTGCTTTGCGAGTTCCGGCCAGACAAGCCTGAGGACTCTTCCTCGGAGGCTAACACGCACCGTGAAGCCAGCAATGACTGTCCCGATCTCACTGTGAAAACTTTACCAGGGCTGTGCTGAAAAATCTCCCTGCACCCTCCCACTCCTTCTCAGAGAACGAAAAAATCCATCAAATTAACACATCAATGAGTTGATTGTAATCTCCAGGGCTCAGTGTAGCACTCTCTGGCCGCCCAGACAGGAGCCCGGCATGATTTATCAATGCAAACCTAATAGCATCAATATGAATCTAACTAAAAATCAATATTTCATTACCAAATTGTTAGTGAGAATGAAGAAAAATGGCCGGAGTCAGAGCATTCTCTAGGGTAGGAGCATCTGGAGTTCAATGTGACAAGATGACTGATGCGTGACTCGGGGCCGGGGAAGGACACCGCGAGGACAGGCCCGCGACGCCCGGGGCCAGAGAGCCGCCCTGCAAGCCGCCCTGCTTCCGCCCTCCCTTCTTAGGAGGAGGAGAGCGGGAGAAGGGAAAGCAAGGGGCGAGATGGTGGGCTCCTCCTCAGCACGGCCGCACATGGAGGGGCAGGGCTGGTCGGCGTGGCCCGGGGCGCCCGCGTCCTGCTCAGGGAGACCGGACCCTGCGCCGCCCCGTCCCCGGTCCCCATGGGGCTCATGGTTAGGGCTCGTCTTTCACCATGCTCAGTGGCGGCAGGGTGCTTGGTTTCTGCTGCCATAGGTCCCCAAGGCTTGTGCTCTCTGGGGATGACCACGGGGGGCTGGAGGAGAAACGGAAGCTACCCCTCCTGGGGCTGTGCTGGGGAGGTGACCGGGCCCCGTGATTCTCACCATGCTGATGGGCCATTTACTGCCTTAGCTGCTCCAGCTGTGTTATCTCTGAGACCCAAGGTCGTGTCTGGGAGAGGCTGATTATCCCTGTGAAGTTGTGCTAGTCACTCTTTGTGACCTCATGGACTGTGGCCCGCCAGGCTGCTCTGTCCATGGGAGTCTCTAGGCAAGAATACTGGAGTGGGTGGCCATGCCCTTCTCCAGGGGATCTTTCTGACCCAGGGACTGAACCCAGGTTTCCTACATTGCAGGCAGATTCTTTATCATCTGAGCCACCAGGGAAGTCCCAGTGTGAAGCAGAAAGGAACATGAAAAAAAAGTTTCAGTGAGTAAAACGCTGTGGCTCAGGGTTGTGTTCTAAGCGTCCAAACGCAAGAACGGTTCCTTGGACAGGAAGGTGATGGTCCTCTCAGATGTAAGCCCCTCCTCTTCACTGACGGTGAAATTTGAGCTGAAGTGGCATCATGGAGTCCTTCCCCAATGCCTGGGATCCCAGGTCTGCTCCCGCCTGACTCAGGCTGGTGCAGTGACTTTGGTCTTACTCGTCTGCATCTCACCCTGATACGGCTTCTGTAGGACTGTCACCCATGCCCAACAGCAGAGAAGATTCTGGATGAAACCAGGCTTTCCCAGATGGCTTGGCACAGGCTCAGTTTTAATAAAAAAATTATTTGAATACAAGTCAGTGTAGAACAGTGATTAACAGCTCTGGCGCTGGAGCCAGACAGACAGATATCAAGGTTCTGCCTCCTGCTTGCTGTATGGCCTCATGCATGTTTTTGCAAAAGGCAGCAAATCTTAGATTTTCCACTTGTAGTAACGACTGTACCTAATTGCAAACTCACTTGAGGATTCAATTAGACCCTTCGTATTGGACTTAGGAGGTCAAACTAGTCAATTCTAAATGAAATCAACTTTGAGTATTCACTGGAAGGACTGATGCTGAAGCTCCAATACGTTGGCCACCGGATGCAAAGAGCAACTCACTGGAAAAGACCCTGATGCTGGGAAAGATTGAGGACAGAAGGGAAGGGGATGACAGAGGATGAGATGGTTGGAAGGCATTATTGATTCAATGGACATGATTTTGAAAAAACTCCACATCGTGAAGGACAGGGAAGCCTGGTATGCTGCAGTCCGTGGAGTTGCAAAGGGTCAGACACGACTGAGCAGAAAAAGTTCAGTTCATTTCTCTACTTTGAGTCTAAAAAATGCCTCTGGCTTGATGTAAAAATAATCCTCCCTCCCCAGCTTAGTGATTCTGTGCTTCTTGCTTGTTCTACCACCAGTGGTTTTGTTTCCACACTGAACAGGTGTCATGGGGCTTGGGAGCAAAGCCTGGGTGTGCGGTTGTCCTGAACTGCTTCTCTGCCAAGGACGTTTCAGTAGGATTTTCAGACCTTCCTGCACAGGAGGTTTCAGACAATGGCTGTCTTCTTACCCGCTTCGTGAGGAGCTCGTGACTTGCTCTTGGTCTCTGCTGCTTTTCCACGCCCCAAACAGTATCCATCCTGCCCTGCTGATGGCAGCAAGAGCCTTTTCAGGATGCTTCTCTTTCCTTTCCTGCTCTTTACCCTCTTTTCTTTTCTTTCTCCTTCCTCTTTGCATTTTAGATTCTCTCATTATCTCTCTTTCTCATGACTTTCGCGTTTTTGTTATCCTTTACTCAGTCAGTTAGATGTGGTATTATAGACGCTTATAAGAAGAAAGTGTGCAAGTTATACTTGCCGTAATTATGTAACTAAGGTCTTCTTACACAATCTTCCTTCAATTCTTCAATCGTATTGACTCTATTGTGTGTACTGGTCTTTACTGCTTCATCTGGAAAGTATTATTCCCCTCACTATGGTTGACCTCCAAGGGCCCCAGAAACACCGCATCTTCTAATGTTAAATCTCAAAGAAGTAAAAAATAACATGTTGCTGTGCTGCCTGGTGCTCACTCAAAAGTGTTCCGATGCTTGGGTCCACTTCCTCTTAATCTCTGCTCTCTCTCTTTTCTTTCTTGCACTTGTGATGTGTAATATTGTGTTACTTTGCTCAGTATTCAGATCAGATCAGATCAGATCAGTCACTCAGTTGTGTCCGACTCTTTGCGACCCCATGAATCGCAGCACGCCAGGCCTCCCTGTCCATCACCAACTCCCAGAGTTCAGTCAGACTCATGTCCATTGAGTCAGTGATGCCATCCAGCCATCTCATCCTTTGTTGTCCCCTTCTCCTCTTGCCCCCAATCCCTCCCAGCATCAGAGTCTTTTCCAATGAGTCAACTCTTCGCATGAGGTGGCCAAAGTACTGGAGTTTCAGCTTTAGCATCAGTCCTTCCAATGAACACCCAGGACTGATCTCCTATAGGATGGACTGGTTGGACCTCCTTGCAGTCCAAGGGACTCTCAAGAGTCTTCTCCAACACCACAGTTCAAAAGCATCAATTCTTTGGCGCTCAGCCTTCTTCACAGTCCAACTCTCACATCCATACATGACCACTGGAAAAACCATAGCCTTGACTAGACGAACCTTTGTTGGCAAAGTAATGTCTCTGCTTTTGAATATGCTATCTAGGTTGGTCATAACTTTCCTTCCAAGGAGTAAGCGTCTTTTAATTTCATGGCTGCAGTCACCATCTGCAGTGATTTTGGAGCTCAGAAAAAGAAATAATAAACATGATCACCTCTGCTCTACAGGTGGCCTCAGTCCCACCCCAGCAGGTGGAGGAGCTGAACCCAGTGTGGGGCCAAGGTCACCTCAGGGGGCACTGTCGATGCGTTGTCCAGACATCAAACCTTGCTTCCACACCTGTGAAATGTGGGAGACCGCCTCAGAGCCCCTCCAGACAACATCCAGGGACCCTCGGGAGGGAGGTCCCTGCAACTCCAGATCCTCATGAAATAAGGAAGCACTCCAGCTCCCTTCAGTTTGAAACCCGAAGTCTTTAGCAAAAGCTTATTTAAAAAATGATGCTTGAGAACTTTACTGAAGGACTAGCAAAATGATTGTTCCAAAGGACTTTAAAAAATCATTATTGTTCTTATAAAATCAGCTTATAATACTAGAAGCCCCATGTTTTTTATTTGCTTTTCTGCACAGCTGGAAGGTAAAACAGACATCTTCTAATTATATACCTATCATAAGAGGTTGGTAAAAGGGATTCTTTTTCCACTGATGTACTTTTTACCACTGAACAATTTTTTTTTGAGAAATTTTCTATCTCCGTTTCACTGTAGAGATTGTCTCACAGGAGGTCTAGTTAACAGCTTTATTTGTGGAAAACCACAGCGCTCTTGTAAGTCAGTACTTTGTGCTTTGGGGGTTTTCAATGAATCGAATTCAGGGTTTTTTTCCCATTGCGCTACTTTATATTTAAAAGTTCTTCCACAAGTTTGGTAGAGAAAGCAAAAGGCCTGAGAAAGATTGGTCTGAGGCATTGCTGATAAAGGAGAAGTTGCTAGAAAATTCCTGCATGACTACATCTTCCTGCTACAGGGGCTGAAAGAATAGTGGAAAGCTTGGTGTTTCTATGGTCCTTCCCCGTGACACCTCCAACGTGCCTTGTCTGTCTGCTTCTCGCATATAAGAGCATCCCTGTAGATATTAGAGGTTAAAGAAATCACACTGACAGAGGAGAGATTCAAAGGGCACCTGCTGCAGGTGTGGGGAGGGAGCAGACTTCTTCACCTGCAGACCAGGTGAGATGGGACCGCAGAAGGAGAGGGAGCCTGGGGGCCCCCGAGCATCACAAGCTGTGCAGGTGTTCTGCTGGGCAGGGACTCAGTCACATCGCGATAGGAGCTTCTGGAACGACTTGTAGCTGGGAGGCCACCCAAGTTGCACCTGGACCCACGCTGACACCTGAGAGCTGGGGGCCGCTGTGGCACCAGGAGCTGGTCAGGGCATGCTGCAGTGCAGACTGGGGGTCTCGGTGCCGCGAAGGGTCTGGGTCCTAAAGGAGAGGTGAGGATGGGAACCAGGACTGTCCTCAAGCCCAGTTTTGTCAGTTTTGAAATCTCGAATCTCAGATGCCCCAAGTCACACAGCTCATTCAGAAGATGGGAAGACATGGCTCTCCCCACACCCCTCACCGCAGCGTCACTTGGAAGGAACATCCCTTTGGAGAAACCCTTTCTCACCTGGGCAGCCTCCTACCATCCAGTGAATCTGCGTGGCCTTGCCTTTCTATCCTCAGATAACAAAATTCATAACCTTACTCTGTGGTTGACTGCAAGTAAGAAGCGAGTACAACAAAGCACAAGCCTATAAACAGGTGAGTGACTGACTGTGACGACCATGGGAGACATTCCATTTAAGGATCCAGGAACTAGTAAGGGTTCAAAGATTCTTGAGACCTTTGTTATCAGGACCCCGTGGAATCGCTTTCAGATGTGGGAATAAAAATTGTAAATACCTTTAAGAGTGCCCTGGGGATTTTTGACATCAAGAAAATCATCCCAACTTTCAAGACTAAGTCTGTTTAAATTGATACATATGTGTTAAGCTCTGGGTTCTGGTCTAGAAATTGAAAACGACCTCAGTTATGCCTGTAAAGTTTTTACCATGACCGTTACTGTGAGCCATTCAAAGTTCTAAGATTTCAGCATCTCCTTATCTATTGAGTTTGGGTTTTAAGAGTGAAATTGGCTTTTGCAAAGGCAGTAGAGAACACAGTGCTTTCTTCATGGCCAGTTATGGGTTATGTGGCTAATGATAGATGTTCCACCTTAATTTTAAAATAATGCTTTAAGGCAAAGTCACCATGGGGACATTACCCCGGATTTTATCTTTATAAATGAGCTTGTTTACAAAACAGAAATAGAATCACAGATGTAGAAAACAAACTCATGTTTACCAAGGGAGAAAGGGGGGAGGGATAATTTGGGATTGACACATGCACACCAGTATATGTAAAATAACAAATAAGGACCTACTGTATAGCGCTATAGCACAAGGGACTCTACTCAATACTCTGTAAGGACCTTTATGGGAAAATAATCTAGAAAAGAGTGGATACATGTGTAACTAATGCACTTTGCTGTACACCTGAAACTAACACAGCATTGTAAATCAACTAGACTCCAATAGAAATTACTCTTTAAAAGAAAACAAAGAATTGTCTTCAACCCAATTGAAAGATGCAAATTCCGAAATTCACAATCATCCACTTATTTTTTTTCTTTTGTTTGTTTGACTGTCCGCTTCCAACATTCTGGAGACATGGTCTGATTTAGGAAGACTGATTTCCAAAAGAAGTCATGTGCCTTCTGCTCATACGTCTCAATTGATTTCAGAATTGCAAAAGAAGAAAATAAACACCTCCTGGGAGGTCTCAGTAAGGTTACCGAGCTTCACAGGGTATCTGTCGGCACGATCCTGAGTCAGGAGCCCAGCGTTGGCACAGGAGCATGCCCTGTGCTTGGGCTCCTGCTACCTGCCGAGAGTTTTAGCTGTAAGGCCTGCTACGTGGATTTATCTAAGGGGAGAAAAAGTTAGCTGAAGCCATAAAGATAATTAATCTTTGTTTGAAATGGTATTTTCCTTTCTGCTGCCATTTGTCACGAGGAAGCCTTAAAAAGCCCCTTTGCTGCAGCAAAAGCCAAAGGGATGCTAGCTGCTGGAAAATTCCCCCTCCTGTATCAGCCCCCTTCTTGGGACACCCGTGAATCTGTTCCCGTTTCAAAGGCCATCACCCAGAGCTTCCTTAGGTGTGACGGAAGTCCTCCGCAGCCCAAGACTAATCCCAGAGGCAGGACCAGGACGTCAGAGCCTCGCCGGTGAGCAGAGGGAGCGAGCCACGGCCCGTCTCGGACACAAGCCACGGCCGTCTCCAGTTGTAACACGACGGTCCCCCATGCTCCACGAGGCCGTCTGTGATGGTGAGGGGTGTGTGTCCGTCCTTGTCCCCCAGTGAGCTTTCTTTTATTTTTCCTTCTTGTATTCCGGTGAGTTCTTTATATTGAGTGAGGGCTTGGGCTTAATTAGATATTTAAATGATTCTGAGCAATGCTGTTTCTTTAACTCCTAACTGCGACAAACACATATGAAACATACTGTTGGCGGCATTTAATCAACAGCAGTCAATTTATCATCTTCACAGTTTTAGTGAGCGGTTATGAATCACTAAAATCACAGGTATTGTAACGCAGCGCTGTGGCACTATCATTAACAAATACAGCGCACACAGAGGGATGACTCGGTAATTGAGTGGGACTAATAAGAATACATCATTTACTGTGCGTGACAAACTGGGCCTCCAAACACAAGCATGGAAAATTCACGTTTTGCTTAATAAATAAATTACACAGCCGATGCATTATACATAATTCGTGTCCTCGTGGATTTGAGTGATATATAATGCATGGTCCAAGTCATTTATTTATTAAGACTAACTATATATATTGTAGGAGGGGGATTTTAAACTCCAGGGTAGGGCCTGCCTAGGGAACTGCTGGAACCACTGGCCTTGACTAGGCGGTAAATGAGGTGTGTTTGGGGGTTAGAAACCTGGGGTGCAGCGTCCTGTCTTCCAAGTTTCAGTTCTGTCTATGGCAGAGGAGGAAAGGCAATCTGAAACTTGGGCAGCAAGGGTAGATACCCAGTTTTGAGATTAGAGAAATCTAAGGATCCTGAAGACTATCAGAATCCTTAAGACTATCTGAGGGCTTCCCTCGTGGCTCAGACAGTAAGGAATCTGCCTGTAATGCAGGAGACCCAGGTTTGATCCCTGGGTGGGGAAGATCCCCTGCAGAAGGGAATGGCAACCCACTCCACTATTCTTGCCTGGAGAATCCCATGGACAGAGGAGCCTGGTGGGCTACAGTTCATGGGGTCACAAAGATTCAGACACAACTGAGTGACGAAACAGCAACTGCTGTGAGTACTTGGATCTGGGTTCTTTGTCCACACCACACCTCCGCTGCAAGAACACCTCCCTCTTCTGATCCTGCTCCGCTCAGCCCCAGGCTTGGGCCCCGTGATGCCAACCCCTGGACTCAGAATCTCTGCAGTCACTTGCAGGCACACCCCAGGACACCATCAGGAGAGGGGGGCCAAGCGTGGAGCCGGGCACCCCCTGTGCCTCCCTGAGACCAGCTGGCAGATGTCAGGTGTTTGCCTTGCTGTCAGAGCTCTTAAGCACAATGTCTGAATTCACATGTTTTCTCCAGAAAATGAGGCCGGTTTTAGGGCGGGGACCACATTTATTCTATCCAAGGGGGCCTGCCACATCCTTTTGAACAGGGAGTTGTGATACTGAGAGAATCTAAGGTCCTAGAGAGCCTCTCCAAGCCATTCAAGGGCATTCATGCCTACCCTTTGGGGATGAGGCTTTAAGCTGATTTTCTGACTCTTCTCTTTTCTCCTGTATTTACACTCTACAGGGCCCCCCTCTCTGTCCGTATTTGACATTTTGTCTTTGAGGATGCATCACAGCATCCTTTTGAGGGTTCAGTTCAGTTCAGTTCAGTCTCTCAGTCGTGTCCGACTCTTTGAGACCCCATGAACTGCATGCAGCACTCCAGGCCTCCCTGTCCATCACCAACTCCTGGAGTTCACCCAAACCCATGTCTATCAAGTTGGTGATGCCATCTAACCATCTCATCCTCTGTCATCCCCTTCTTCTGCCCTCAATCTTTCCCAGCATCAGGGTTTTTTCAAATGAGTCAGCTCTTTGCATCAGCTGGCCAAAGTAGTGGAGCTTCAGTTTCAACATCAGTCCTTCCAATGAACACCCAGGACTGATCTCCTTTAGGATGGACTGGTTGGATCTCCTTGCAGTCCAAGGGACTCTCAAGAGTCTTCTCCAACACCACAGTTCAAAAGCATCAATTCTGCACTCAGCCTTCTTCACAGTCCAACTCTCACATCCATACATGACCACTGGAAAAATCATAGCTTTGACTAGACAGACCTTTGTTGGCAAAGTAATGTCTCTGCTTTTTAATATGCTGTCTAGGTTGGTCATAACTTTCCTTCCAAGGAGTAAGCGTCTTCTAATTTCATGGCTGCAGTCACCATCTGCAGTGATTTTGGAGCCCAGAAAAATAAAGTCTGACACTGTTTCCACTGTTTCCCCATCTATTTCCCATGAAGTGATGGGACCGGATGCCATGATCTTCGTTTTCTGAATGTTGAGCTTTAAGCCAACTTTTTCCCTCTTCTCTTTCACTTTCATCAAGAGGCTCTTTAGTTTTTCTTCACTTTCTGCCATAAGGGTGTTGTCATCTGTATATCTGAGGTTATTGATATTTCTCCTGGCAATCTTGATTCTAGCTTGTGCTTCCTCCAGCTCAGCATTTCTCATGATGTACTCTGAATATAAGTTAAATAAGCAGGGTGAGAATATACAGCCTTGACATACTTCTTTTCCTATTTAGAACCAGTGTGTTTGAGGGTAGGATGGTCATTTAATTAGAAAAGACTGAAGCTTGTCATCCTGTGAGCACATAGCAGCATCTTCAGGACTGACAGATTGTCTCCGGTACCATCTAACTGAGCAAGCCCGTATAGAGAATTTATCCCCTAGGTTGACTGAGAATTACAGAGGAGGATGTATCCGAGGCTTAGCAGAGTCAGTGTGCAGTGAAAATTAGCTATTGCTCTTGTTTGCCATGACTTTCCATTGTAAAAGGTGTCATTTTAGTTTTGGGAGGAATACAGATAAGGTGATAAATACAGTTGCATCAGAAAGGAGTTAGTTCTACCCTGATGGTGATTGGTTTAGAACAGTTTTACCTCTACCAGTGATTATAAATTTAGGTGTGGAAACTACCGGAATTATGATGATGCCAGTTGGACCAATGAATTGATCTATCTGTCTAGCATTTTGCATTATATTAGAATCAGGGATCATAGAGAAAAACAATGAATTCCAAATTGCATTTACAGGGAAGGTCAACTTAAAACTTAGTGAGATAAAGCTCAGCAGATACAAATCAACTCACCTGTAATAAGAAAACAAACAAAACATCAAATGTGAAATGAGCATGCTGCTTTGTTGGTTTAGAAAAAGAATGAGAGGCCACGGTATTCCAAAGCTTCAAAAATGAGATTAAAGTTTGTTAAGGGGAAGGGAAGGTGGGACAGTGATGATGTTTGCATATTGAGTTCTAGCCGCAACATGAAAGAACCTCAACGTCAGACTAAAGTGCTCACCCTAAGTCAGTGTGGGCAAGGCATCTATTTGTTTTCATGGAGCAGCTCCAACCTACCATTGCACGTGGAGAGGGAATTTGGAACTGTGGCTTTGTCCTCAATAGGTGGTAAGCAGCCTTTACACATTGGGCTCTTCAGTTAAGAGTGAATATTTAGTTGAGGAAAATTCAGAAAATCCAAGTGTTATAGGAAACCAAGTGGAGAAGTGACTGTGTGTCTTTCTTTGCCTTTTCTTTGAGGAATGGAGGAAAACAGTGTTGTAGTTGATGGCTTGTCATATTAATGATTGGCATGTATAACATGCAGCTCTGTTCGCCAGAGAAAGGCATTAGTTTTTTAAAAAGTGATTTGATTTATTTCTATAAGAAGATTCCTTTACCTACCATATGACTTCAGCATACTCAGATAATTCAGTTTATAAAAATTAGGTCTGTATAGCTCTCCAGTAATATATCAATGACGCAGAACAGATTGTTTTAAATATCCATTGAAAAAAATTTTTTTAATTTTAATTTTATTTTATTTTTAAACTTTACAAATTGTATTAGTTTTGCCAAATATTGAAATGAATCCGCCACAGGTATACATGTGTTCCCCATCCTGAACCCTCCTCCCTCCTCCCTCCCCATACCATCCCTCTGGGTCGTCCCAGTGCACTAGCCCCAAGCATCCAGTATCGTGCATCGAACCTGGACTGGCATCTCGTTTCATACATGGTATTTTACATGTTTCAATGCCATTCTCCCAAATCTTCCCACCCTCTCCCTCTGCAACAGAGTCCATAAGACTGTTCTATACATCAGTGTCTCTTTTGCTGTCTTGTACACAGGGTAGTTAATCTATAATATGTTAGCTTCAGGTATACAGCAAAGTGGTTCAGCTATACATACATATATATGTATATCTATGCATGTATAGCAAAGACCTGGCGACTGAAGAACACATATATATATATATGTATATATACATTATATTCCTTTTTAGATTCTTTTCCATTATAGGTTATTATAAGGTATTGGGTATAGCTCCCTCTGCTATACAGTGGGCCCTTGTTGGTTACCTGAAAGTGAAAGTGTTAGTCGCTTAGTCTTGTCCGACTCTTTGCGACCCTATGGACTGTAGCCTGCCAGGCTCCTCTGTACATGGAATTCTCCAGGCAAGAATACTGCAGTGGGTTGCCGTTCCCTTCTGCAGGGGATCTTCCTGACCCAGGGGTCAAACCTGCAGGTAGATTCTGTGTTGTCTGAGCCATCAGCGAAACCCATTGGTTACCTGTTTTTATGAGAACCATTAGCTTTTAACCATCAACACAATGTGCAAAAAATGAAGCTGGAAGACGTGGAGTCAAAAATATATACTAGACACTTGCTGGTTTCTTAGTCTTAAAAATTATTTTATAAGAACAGCAGAAAAAAAATCAATGCTATTTTTGTCTGGTGCTTTTCAAAGGAGAAAGACCCTCAGTGTTATCCAGAGCCAATTCTGCCCTTTGGGAGGCAGCCCATTATTTTCTTTCCCCAGCAGCCATAAATCCACATCTCATCATTGACCATATTATGCCCTCTATCTCTATTTATTATTAGTGCATATTTTAGAGTGGTGATAAGTATTGGCACATTTTATTATGCTGATAAACAATGCTGGACGGCCAGGTACAATGTGTTGTCAACAGTGATTTCTCTTCAGCATCTTTCACATTTTATCCTCGGCTTGTTGAGCTGAAACTTCAGCTCTGCTTCAAATCACACGAGGTCTGACTCTTGTCCTGTGCCTTCCAAGTTGATGAGCTAGGAACGGAATGGGAGAGATTATTCATGATGCAGAAACACATTAAGATGTTACAAAACACAACCCTGTTCAAATATTTAAAGAGCATATTCAACAGTCATTGGTATTTAAAGGAAGCAAACATCCTTCTTTAAGGACAAGTCATTTTGCTCCTTGATCTTGAAGAAGAGCAGCCTGACCGTGAGTTCAGGTGACCAAGGGTATGGGAGAGTTAAAGTCCGTTGGATGTTGGAAGCAAAGGATCTCCACACTTGTACCACCAGCGCAGACCTAAGGTGCTCTCAGCGTTGAGGTGGGTTTCACAGAGCTGGAGCGACGGGACGGGAGAGGGAGCACAGTGAGACCAGAGAGCGCTTCCAAGTGTTGAGCTGACTGGAACACTTGGTTCAGTGACATCGGGGCTACCTTGAGATGGTAGATTTCTGAGTCTTCATTAAGCCTTTGGCTTGAGTACAGGATTTACTCCACATAAAATGATCATAAGATGCTTATGGAAACAGGATAGGGCTGTCTGGTTTTCAGGGAGAGTTTTCTGCTGGGGTATTTGTAATTCTAGCTGGTTTAGGGGCAGTCACAGCCAGAGACGTAAAGCGGGGTTATAAGGTTTTATTTATTTATTTTTAATGGCTGCTACTCAGAGAGGCATCTTGAATTGATGGTTCCAACCAGTTGGTTCCTGTGACACATCTCAATACTATTCCATAATTTTTCAGTCATTTTCACCAATGAAAACAGTCTAATTTTCTTTTTTAATGCTCGGTAAGACTATACTGGAAGAAGGCAATGGCACCCCACTCCAGTACTCTTGCCTGGAAAATCCCATGGACGGAGGGGCCTGGTGGGCTGCAGTCCATGGGGTCGCTAGGAGTCAGACACGACTGAGCGACTTCACTTTCACTTTTCCCTTTCATGCATTGGAGAAGGAAATGGCAACCCAGTCCAGTGTTCTTGCCTGGAGAATCCCAGGGACGGGGGAGCCTGGTGGGCTGCCGTCTATGGGGCCGCACAGAGTCGGACACGACTGAAGCGACTTAGCAGCAGCAGTAGCAGCAAGACTATACTGAGAGATACACACACACACACACACACACACACATATACACAAACACATACACAAGCACACATACTTTTATACATATATTTGTGTACACATATATTATACGCACACTTTATTTCTTGTGTGTACAAGTAATAAAGGAACCTCTTCCTCCTGGTGGAACATCACCTAGTAAATGTAGAAGGAATAGGGAGTTATGCAGTTATCAGTGGATACTAATACCAGCAGGTAAAAGTGAGGAGTAACAGGATATGCACATAGTAACAAAGAAAGTGAAAGTGAAGTCACTCAGTCAGGCCCGACTCTTTGGGACCCCATGGACTGTAGCCTCCTCCGTCCATGGGATTTTCACTCCACGACTGAGCGACTGAACTGAACTGAACTGAACTGAGGAGTTCCTTTTATTGTTCCTGAAGCTATTCTGTGAATTTGAAATTATAACAAAATACAATTAAAAGCTAGTCAAACTGCTTTACTCCCTGTAGTTATTTCAGCATCCTTAAGTGTTTCTTTCTGAGTGAGCCTTTCACTTGCCCCGCCCAGGTCAGCGGTGAGTATCCATGTTTACTGCCTCCCCAGACGCATCTGTTCTTTCGTTTACTCATCTCGACAGTACAAATGGGGTTGAATTTGAGCTTTTTAGTTTAAAAAATAGAAATGGGGTTATTCAAAACCACAAGGAGAGGATCAAATGACTTCTTTAATCATAAAGTTCTTGCCACGAGACATTTTTGTAAGAGTTTCACTTTCCAGCCTTTATTGTATGATGGCCACGTTATTGTTTTAACTACTCAGCTGCATGTTGTCTGTCACATCTTTTAAAAAGTATTTTAAAGATATTTCATCCCTTCCAAGTCTTGCTTAGTCTAACGTTCCTTTAATTTCCCTGCAGGATATTGGGAAGCTGGAGGGGTGCTAGAAGACTAACCTTTCAGCAGGACCAATTTGAAACATTAATGCTACATTTATCATTATTCCTTGAGTAGAATTTCGTCAATATGTTTAACACAGCTGTTCTTAAATGAGGAACTTTCTTGTTTCCTCAAACTTAAGACTCTCTTAAGGCTAAAGGATAATAAAAATGTTAATACTGCATTCTGGAAACACTTGCAACTTTCAAGATGACATTATTTGAACACTTAAGAGGATTTAAATTGTGAATGTAGAACCCTAAGACAAATGGTGAAGAAGATGTATAAGTCAGTGTTTTTTTGCCGTGGTGAGGCTACTTAGGAAGCATACTCCCTCCCTCAAGTCCTAAGGCCCCGTAACAGTGAGGTTTGTTTGTTGCACATGTGACACGTCTGATGGCAGTCAATTCTTAGTCTGCACTCAGTGCTTCTGCAGCTGTGTTCCAGGTTTTGGATTAATATGTGTTGGCTTTTATTCTAGGATAAAGGGGAGTGATGATCCAGCATCTCTTATGTCTTGTCTTCCTGTGGTGGAGTATTCCAGAGAAAGCAATCAAGTGTAAGGCTTCTGCTCAGGCTTGGAACCATATTTGCTTACAACCTGTAGTCCAAAGAATGTCATGTCATCAGACCCAAAGTTAACGGGATGGGGAGCTCTATGAAGGGTGGGAAAGGAGGAGTGATTATGAACAAATGCTATGCACCAAAGTGGTCTGGACCCTTCCCCCATTTTACTAGGATTTAGACCTCAGTGCCTCCTGTAGCTCAGGTCCACTTTGGGGTATTTCTGCTTGGGTTTGCTTTCCTAATTCCACTTCCTAGCATCACCTAGGGCTTGTTCCTGTGGTGATCCTACCAAAATATTTGTATCTGTAACTCATCTCCTCCAAAATAGCTTATTGTTTAATAATCTAATACCCCAATCCTTTTTGGGGAAGTCCAGATTTCTTAAAGATGTTACTCACATTACAGATTACCCATAAGCATTTTATTAATAACAGTGTAATCCTAAAATCTCTGTCTACCGTTGCTGTTTGATGCAAAGAGGTGATTCTACTGACAAGTTTACACCTGTCAGAGAGACAGGACTGGCAGACAGGCAGATAGACAGACAGAGAGACAGACAAGGAAAGACAGACAGAGAGAGGGAGATTTATCACCTGGAATTGGCTTACACGATTGAGGGGCTGGCTAAGCAAGTCTCCAATCTTTAGAGCAGGCCAGCAGATGGAAAACTCTCAGGCAGTAGCTGATACTTCAGTTCACATGTGGAAACCCTGGTTTTGTTCTTAGCCTTCAGTTGATTAGATGCAGCCCTCTAAGGAGATAATGAGAGCCCTAACTCTGCTGCTGTAAATCAGCACAGCCAACACTAAAGAATCTGATGCGGAAATAAGCAGAGACTCTCTGAGGCTCTGATCCCTTCACATCAAGGTTTTCACCTATATTGAACCTCACTCTTCCCTTGATCTACATCAGGATAGCTCTGTAACTGCTTCTCGGACTCAATTTTCACATTGCAACCAGCTACAGAGATTAAAACCAATAACCAGTAAACATCACAAAAACTGGTGCATAGGCCTTTCCTTGGAGATCCTAATTAAACTGACATGTGTTATGTTATGGCCTTGATAGGCATTTTCCTGGTGACTCAGCAATAAAAATCTGCCTGCAATGCAGGAGACTTGGGTTTGATCCCTGGGTTGGGAAGATCCCCTGGAGAAGGAAATGGCAACCTACTCCAGTGTTCTTGCCTGGAGAATCCTATGGACGGAGGAACTTGGCAGGCTACAGTCCATGGGGTCACAAAGAGTTGGACATGACTTAGTGATTAAACAACAACAACATGCCCTTGATATTTTTTTTTCTTTAAAGCTTCTTGGTAGATTCTAACACGTGGCCAAGGCTGAGAACTACAGCTTTATAAACTCAGCGCTGCCTTGACCAGAATGGGACACTAATACATATGAAGGCTGAAGAGTTTTGGCAGGTCCTATACTTGACTTCGATTAGAGGTATGTCACATGTTAGCTAGCTTTCACATTGTAAAAGTAATGTCTGTTTCCCTCCTTCAAGATTTTAGTTGTGTTTACTGAATATGTAGATTAGGTTTTGCATCAGATATTGATGTTCAGTCCTTATTCTTAACATATTGACTCTGCCATATTTTCTCTCTTCTTCTATCGGCCAATTAAATAGACCGGCTCTCCACTTTCCAGTCTTCTATGATTCTGATTTTTCCTCTGCTAGTCCCTGGGCTTTTGTTGTCAGATTCATCCCTTGGTCTTTCCTCGCTCTGTTTTGGCTCATGAGGTCACTGACCACTGCAAGCTTCATATCCCAAGTTCCCAGAAGTGAACTTCTGGGCAGGCGTGGCTGGTTTTGGCAAATGGTGGTGAAAGCATTGATGCGCGTAGGTCATTCCCACCTTCCTTAGGACACGTCTCTGGCGATGACTGCATTTGCTCTTTGACTTCAGCTCCTTCTGGGAAAGCATGCTGTGCTTCCACCCAGGGCCCCTGGGGTCCAGCAACCCACATCTTTCCTTTGATCATCTGGCTTGGGGGAAGATTATTGGCTTTTCTCTATTGCTAATCTCTGGATTGTCTCACATTTCCTGCTTGGACTCTCAGCTTTTCCTTACCGTATAACCAGTTCCCAACATCAAATTCCTTAAAAAAAAACTTGGGTAATTTTTGTTTTCCTGGTTGAAGCTTCTCTTTTCTATTTTTTTTTTTTTTGTAATCTACAGTTATCAGACATCTTATTTTCAACCATTTTCCAGCTCTTCATCTGCAGTTAAATTTGTCTATTAAGTCCTTCATTTCAATTATTTTATATTTCATTTCTAAAACTTACAGTGAGCTCATTTAAAAATCTGACATTACTTTTTTATAGTTTCCAGTTTTGTATTCCAAATTTTCAATTTAGATCTTATCTTCTTGAACAGAGTACACATGGTTATTTCAGAGTCTTTGATAATTTTTGTATCTGAGTCCTCAGAGGTCTGCTTCCGTTGCTCATGGTTTCTAAAAGCGCTTTCTCACGATGGCTTATCTCCCCATGAGCCAAGTTATCTCTGATTTTAGGCTACACATTTTGTTTAGAAATTTTTAGTAGAAATAATATGAGGCATAGGATAACATTATCTTCCTCTGGACACATGTTTTTAAACTTCTGACAATTTTTAACTAAATCTGGGATTATTTTAAGCACTTTGGGCCATCCAGATGGTTTAAATCTGATCTTCAAGCTGTGAATGAAAGGGATGGTTTACTTCTGGTGTATTCTGACTCTTAGGGAGCAAGTTTTAGAGTTCTAGACCAAGGTAGAAGTAGTATTAATAAATCCAAGTCCTTACCAATGGTGTGCCCCAGATTCTAAGATATGTTCCAGGAGTGCTATGTAGGCGCCAGAGACTCAGCTCAGACTGCCACACGTCCTTCCGATTTAGCACATGCTCCCAGAACTAAACCTCCAAAGTCAACGTCTTCCTTGCTGTGTTAGCTCTCCCATGCTTACACACATTGTCTACCGTCGTGTGTTCGGTTGTGTCTTGCTGTGTTAGCTCTCCCATGCTTACACACATTGTCTACCGTCGTGTGTTCGGTTGTGTGTGGGCTGATGCAAATAATCTACCTGAAGTGGAATCCAAGTCTTGGCCTTCAACAAAACACACACCAAGCTAAGCAGGCACATGGAGAAAAAACTGAGAATTTGTCTAGCCATTAGAGTCTATTTTGCTGATTCTTGGGGTGACAAGTGTTACAATCAAATCAGCCTTGTATCAGCCTCTGAACCAAAGTATTCATCATCTTTGAAATGAGGGGAGAGAGTACTTGACATTCAAGTTCCCATCAAGTTCTAACTTTGTATTTTCTTAGTATTTGAAGTTGTGAATTAGTTCAACTGTGGATAAACCTATAGAAGCTTCTGGAAAACCCTGGCAATATCTACCAATAAGAAACAGGGGTAATTTCTAGATTCTGTAATAAGGCAAAGTATATGTTTACAGCCTCTCATCTGTAATGGCCCCATGTCCTGTGCAACACAGCTGGCTTTCTCACCTGCTTCCCTAATTGCCCTGTAATACTAAGTAAAATACATACGTTTTCCAGTAATCTATTTGGGTCATGGCTGATCATATCCACAAGTTTATGTCAAAGAATCCGCTTTCATAGTTCCTGAGAGCAAGGGAAAATAAAGGATGGAGTCAGTATTAACCCATATGGTCAGTTTATTGTGAACCATTAAGAAGGAGGTATGTTTGGAGCAGCTGGAAATGAGCTAAATGTTAGCTGAAGAAATCCAGGCAGCTGTCCAAATGAGTGCTGGGTAGACTGAAAGTCAGGAATGCTCACTTCTGCTGAATCAATTCCTGTATCCGGATTACATTCCTTTTATGGTTCTTCAAATTTATGCAGAAATTAATTCATCTAAACTATTTAGAACACTCAATTTGAGGTGAGTTGGTTTCTTCAAATGCCTCCCACCAGGTCTCATTTTATCTGCTATGACTTTTCTTCATACATGCGGCATCTTCTTTCTTTCTGTTTTTTTTCCAGGAAAATTACATAATATATTCAGCAATCTCAAGGAAACATTGTGGTTGAAAAGCTAATGGAGAAGCTGACGGGGGTACACAGCTGGCTAACCTCACGGTATCTCGGAAATGGTGCATGTCCACAAGAACAAATGTGGGTGTGCAGTGATAAATTTATTTCTCCATCTGCGAAAAAATTGATATCTGGGCCAGGACTTGATGACCTCGGCTTCCACTGCCAGATTCAAGTCTTGTTTCAGTAACACTGTGTTAAACCATACAGCAAACTTCTGACCTTTTAATACTGAGGATTCAAGCCAGCACGTTTTAAGCTTAGCTGGAGTTCGAGTGTGTATTTCTTTCTTTCTTTTTTTAAAGCAAGCCTATTATAGACTTCACTTTGTATGGGAGCGATTTTACCCCGTCAGCAGTCTTGCCTCACATTCTTTCCTTAAGAAAGTAACTAACTAGTGCTTCTATTCCTAGAATAAAGAGTGGATTAAAAAGCGCAGTCACTACAAATAAGGCAGGAGTAGGGAGAGCAGGGATGAGGGTAATACGGAGAGGAGGAAAACTTTCTGTTCCCCATCATGCCCCACGCTGTTGTGTATAATTATTAGCTGCAAAATAGCACAGCTTGAACATTATTATTGCACATTAAAGAACATTTCACTTATAATTATGGAACGAAAAGGAGCGTTTACAACTCACCTACCGAAGCATTAACTTTGTGTATGTAAGAAAATATTTTAAAAACCTCTTCATTAAAAATCTGCAAATATGGGACTTTCTTTTTCCGTCTCACAGATCTTTTCTCCTTGTTTTTCCTCTGACACATTGAAGTACATCTTAAACTTTTCTTTTAATTAAAAAGGAGTATAAAAATGTAAGGGCGGGAAGGAAACCAAGAAGAGGGGGTGCCCTGTGTGCTTGCTAGCGGAAACGGATATTTGATATATGAGACAGATTTGGAGAATGGAAAAGTAAGGCATAAAATATCTTTCTCAACAGGAGAAGAAAACTTGTGATGCCCAGAACCAAGAACCAATTATTTTTTTCTGATTGGTGTCTTAATTTTTGAAATAGGAAATGCTATGGAAATCCATATATGCCAACAAGGGTGTGAAAGTGTGTGTTGGTAGTATTTGAAGGTCTGTTGATGGGGAATTTAGCTTTTCCATGCAATTTATTTTGCCTCATTCTGGAATAACATCTATCTATTGAGTCTCTATAAATGATGGGACCTCTGTGTGTGTATATGTATATATGTGTATTATCTATGTGTTTGAAGACATCCTTTAAATCAAACACGTTCACTGAGGGACTCTTATCTGTCAAATATTGTGCTAGGCTCTAGAAAAAGTCAAGACTATATTAAATAAAAGCATTTATCCAGAGACTTTGCCTCAATCATGGATTTTCAGACTGTTCAGGTGTTTTGGCATCTGCATGAAGTTCAAAGGGGCGGAGTAGATGACAATAGAAAAAACAACACGCACACACAAGTGTGCACATGTAAACACACAGATGTATGCACAAGTACACCCGTGAACACACGCATACACATACATATTAGCGTCCAGCATACTCCAGAACACACCAGGGTTTTCCTCAGTACTGCTCCCAAGGGCAATGGGTGTTCTCGGGGAAAGGATTCTGTGATCAACCGAGTTTGAGACACCCGACACCCTCCCTTTCTTGCAGAGTCACAGTCTGCGGCCGTGACAGGTCCTCTGAAGAATCTGGCACTGAAGAGTCCATTTCCGTCAGCGTTTCTCCATCAATCCCGCCCTGCGGCCCTTGGGGTCTCTGGGGACGCTGCCCTGGGGCTGTGGACGCCAGCCCTCGGGCACGGCACAGGGGGTGGCTCCACCCGGCGCCCCCTGAGTGCCCCCCGCCCTTCTCTCAGGATGTCAAACCCACGGTTCCACGTGGCCTCTTGGTGGAGGACGCTGTTGGGAAAAAGCCCTTCCTTCCCTCTGAGATGTGGGGTGGGTGCAAACGAGGGCTGAGCGTTCACCCCCGCGGCTGTGTCTCTGGCCTCTCACCTCTTCCTCTGGGGTGTGGACCCCACACACGAGGGTGTTGGCTTCCTGATGGCCTGGGTTCTCTCCTAAGATGCTCTTGGGGTCCCAGCTGGGTCACCCGCACATGTATTGATGAATACCTGTGATGAAGCAGGAGGACGTTGGATGTGATAGGACGGTCTGAGAACATGAAGGCTGAACATCGGGGGAGCTTTTCCCACGCGCTGGACCCTGGACTTCACACTGAAAACACTATTTCGTGTTGTGCTGTGACGTGGGCATGATCACCTCCATTCTGGAGATGAGGAAATGTAGGTGGAGGAACGTCAAACTACTTGGGTAGGAAAGTAAAATGAAGAGCCAGTCTGAGCAGCTGAGGCCACTGACTCTCCGGCCTGTGAGTTGAAGACTCGACCGTGTGGCAGGAGAGTTTGCTCATACGGGGCTGTGTTCACCAGCAGCTCACCGCTCACCAGTGCAGTGCTCCAGTTCTGTGCATTCGGTTGTGTGGATTCATTCCGCAATTTCACGTGCCTCGTGGCGGAGGGCATTCAGAAGGGCACATGCATTTTAATCAGGTTTTTTTGCTGGAAGCCAGTATTTTTTAGCTTGATTTACATTCCACAATTTTCAGTCCTGTTGGGGAGACAGGCTTACAAATACGGCTGCTCTAAGGAACAGTAAAAGATTATATATGTAGTTGTGCTGTGAGGTGTCTGCCCACCACAGGGGAGGCAGTAGAGCCGAGAGTAAGGAGATGGCCCCTGCTGTAGCTGCCAAGCTTTAAAAGGTAGCAGAGAAATGATTTGACATAGGAGGGGAGGTGGGTGTCATCTTCAAGGAGTTCATACACAGTGTTCACTCAGATGGATTCCAGATGCAGCATCTGTGTTTTGAGCAAAATTTCCACATGGGTGTCTAATCATTGCATTCAGCAAAAACCATTTTTTTTTTTTTGGCAAAGTTTTGAACAAATCTATGCATAAAACCCTACTTGGTAGCTCCAGGAAATGTGTGGGAGTTTTGCTCAAAGGACAAGCCATGGTTTTAGCTGTTCTGACCTCCTGGGACAGTTGATGGTTCCATGGTCAAGACATGATTATTCCACGTGGCCAAAGAAAACAGAACTTCAGACTCACCTTTAAGTTGTCTAAACGTGAAACTTGGCTGGAAAGAATCATGCTAGTTAAGGTCCAACCCATGTCATTTTGAGAAACATCTGGCAAACCCAAATGGGGTTCTTTCTGTCAAAAAATCAAGTGCCCACGGCTCTTCAAGTCTCAAAGGAGACACAGAGCGGCCCTGAGGAAATCACCCTGGTATTCTCTTCCACCTGCTGTGTTCACTCAGCTTTGCTTCCCGATTCATCTACACGGGCACCTGGAGCCCTGTTCCCATCCTTTCCCGCTGCTGGCCTGTTGGGTGGATGGTCACGTTTGTTTCCTGCCTCCCTCTGCATCGATGCTGGACTCTTCCTCTCTTTCTGAATACCAGTGGGGATCTCTGTTTATTCTGACTGTGCCCTGGTGTACCTTTGGGTGACATTCTCGAGCATGTATGGCTGCAAGTGTAATTGCTGGCTCTTAAGTAGGCAGATAATAAAATTTTAAAGTGATGTCAAAAATTGCCCAAAGTTCTTTTGTGTCTTTAGACTGTCATCAGCTGAGTGTGAAGGTTCTCATGCTTTAGCTCCTTGTCAACTATTATTAGAACTTACAACTTCTGCCACTCTTGATGAGGTGATATTAAGGAGTGTTTTCTTGATTGCTGGTAGGTTTGGAAATTTCATATCTGTATTGTTCACTCAGTTTTCTTTTTCTGTGAACTCTCTGTTGGTGCCTTTTGCATAATTTTCTTTTGAGTAGTTATTCTTTCTCTGTTGTATAGAACTTCTTTATATTTCTGGGTAATAAGAATTTTTAAGTTGTATCTACTGCATATAGATTCATCCTGTAGCTTGTCTTTTCACTCTCCTTATTGTGATTTTTGATTAATAGGAATTCTTAATTTTAATTAAGTCCAATACATCAATGTTTCCCCTTAGGGCTTTATGAAGAAGCCATTTCCTATCTTTGTTATAATGACTTCTTATACATTTTTTTCTGAAAGTTTGAGATTTGTCTTTCAAATCTGGCTGCCATGCCCATCTGATTTCTCCTTCCTAGGAGATATGCATTATCGATTTCCATACATGGGTGGTCTCTTCGAGACCTCTAGTTATCCTGTTGCCAAAACCATGCCATCTTGTTTATGCTTCCTTAAGACTGATTCTGGTAGAAGACTCTGCTGGTCCCCACTTCTGGTTGGTGCTTGCGCTTCTGGCAGCTCTGCCTTTGAGGGGTGTAAGATGTGGGGTGTATTGGCTGGAACGTGCAAACCACCTTAGTGATCATGATGACTCTGTGACCCTTAAAAGTCTGTCACAATGTTAAAGCTTATTTATTGTCAGTTGTAAATATATAGAAAGTCAAAACATGGTATGTGCAGAGTATAGAGCATTATGCTGCTGCATGCTCACTTGTGCCTGGCTTTTTGCGACCACACGGACCGTAGCCCACCAGACTCCTGTGTCCATGGGATTCTCCAGGCAAGAATATTGTAGTGGGTTGTAATTTCTTTCTCCAGGGGATCTTCCAGACCCAGGAATTGCATTGGCAGGAGGATTCTTTACCACTGAGCCACCTGGGAAGGACTTTTTAAAAAAATGGTAAAACTTGCTTATTTAGTACACAGTAATTAAAAACATGAGAAACGTTGATAATTAGTGTGTCTTGTTTCTTTGTAAAAGCTTAATAGCTGGGGCAGTATATGCTTACTTCTCATCTTGGAATTTATGGTTTGGAGGGAGCATCTTGTCCATGCCTTGAGGAATAGTCATCCTCCTTTCTAAGCTGGGAGGGGCGTCCAGCATGTTACCCAGGGCCCTCTCATCACTGTAGAGCCTCTCTGAGAGGTCTCTCACTCTCCCTGGGATATCGTCACCCCCTTCCTTTGTCACAGCCATCTTCCTCTTTGTGTTGATTACTTGCCTCCGCTAGGTTCCTCTGGCTGCTGACCTAGGATTCTCAGGAAGAAGCAGTGTCTGCACTCCCACGGTCAGCTGTCCTCTAACCACATCCATTTCACATTAATACGTCTTGTTTCTTTGCTGCATGGCACACTGGCTATCCACGTCCTAACCCCCAGAATTTGTGACTATCACCTTGTATGCAAAAGGACTTCTGCAGATGAGAGTAAGTTAAGGGCCTTGAGATGGGAGATTATTCTGCATTATCCAGGCAGATCCAGTGGAGCCACAGGGGACGAGAGATCAGAGAGAGAGGAGGTGATGCAAAGACCGAGGGGACTAAAGCGGTGTGGCCACGATTCAGGGAAAGCAAGGCAGCCTCTAGATGCTGGAGGAGGCAGGGAAGAGGTGCTCCTGAGAGAACCAGCTCTGCTGACCTCTTCACGTTGGCCCAGTAAGATTCCTTCTCGACTCCTGACCTCCGGAACCATAAGAGGATAAGTTCATGCTGTTTTAACCACTTCATTTGTGGCAATTTGTTGCAGGAGCACAGGAAATGAATATACTGCATTTTTATCCTGGTTGGACAATTTCCTCCCTCAATTATCCATTTTCATAAAATGATGTGTGGATTTTACTACTGGGAGCCAAGGAAACAACACAGTGTGAGCTTTGCTCTCTGTCCGTGAGCTGAGTGACAGACGTACGTGAACTAATTGCTAACAGACTTTGGAAGAAGCAGTGTGATTGGTCACTGACCATGACACGCATCTGTTATTTATGTTGCGATTTGTGGACTGAAGACCTAGTTTGCATCTCTTCAGTTACACACAGAACATAGATGGTGGAGATGGATGTTATGAATGGTGATGTGCATGAATGGGTGCATTTGAACTGAACTATAGATGGGGAAACAGTGGAAACAGTGTCAGACTATTTTTTTGGGCTCCAAAATCACTGCAGATGGTGACTGCAGCCATGAAATTAAAAGACGCTTACTCCTTGGAAGGAAAGTTATGACCAACCTAGATAGCATATTCAAAAGCAGAGACATTACTTTGCCAACAAAGGTTCATCTAGTCAAGGCTATGGTTTTTCCTGTGGTCATGTATGGATGTGAGAGTTGGACTGTGAAGAAGGCTGAGCGCCAAAGAATCGATGCTTTTGAACTGTGGTGTTGGAGAAGACTCTTGAGAGTCCCGTGGACTGCAAGGAGATCCAACCAGTCCATTCTGAAGGAGATCAGCCCTGGAATTTCTTTGGAAGGAATGATGCTAAAACTGAAACTCCAGTACTTTGGCCACCTCATGCGAAGAGTTGACTCATTGGAAAAGACTCTGATGCTGGGAGGGATTGGGGGCAGGAGGAGAAGGGGATGACAGAGGATGAGATGGCTGGATGGCATCACTGACTTGATGGATGTGAGTCTGAGTGAACTCTGGGAGTTGGTGATGGACAAGGAGGCCTGGCGTGCTGCGATTCATGGGGTCACAAAGAGTCGGACACGACTGAGCGACTGAACTGAACTGATAGTCATTAAAATCCGTGCATATGAAAAGCATTAAAAGTGAGGATGATCTGTGTTCAATTTTCCTACTCATAAATATAGTGGTATGTCTATTTAGGTAATTGTCAATATCTTTCAATAACATTCTCCATCAAATCCATCAAATCCTCCATCAAATCTTGAATAGCTTTCTTTTATTTGTTTCTAAAATTCTTGAATTCTCGTTGATATCACAGTGACTTCTCTTTCTAAACTGCACATCTGGAATTCTGCTCATGTGTAAAAGTGCACATTACTTTTTGTAAATTGTTTTGTTGTCGTTCAACAATTTTACTAAATCATCCTATCAATTCAAAAAATTAATTCTCAGACTGTGGTGATGGACTCGTTACGATGGTGATTACCGAAAGGGGATGTTCCGATGCTGGTGGCCTTTCCTCCCCCCGGCGCTTGCATAGGGTGGAGTGTTGTGCTGCAGCTTTCTTTGCACTCTGGCTGTTTCTCTAGAATTTTCTAGAATTTCCATCAGTGGGGGTGTCACAGGGCCATTAATTGACCTGTTTTGCTTACTTTCCCTATTACACCCAGTCCTGTGTGCCCCAGTTCTTCTGTACACTCCTTTTCTCACAGAAGCAGTGCCTGTCCAAGGCCACTGTCTCGGATGGATTGCCTTTCTGAGTCCCTTTTTGTAACTCCCGATCTTCCAGGGCCCCTTTTCCCTTGCACACGTGGTGGATGTTCTCTGTCTCATGGTATTGGTGGCCATTTCTGCCCCACAGCTAGCTTCCCTCTTTTCTCGCCCATGACATTTTTCTTGAATTTCTGTTGTTCTCCACAAAAATAGGCAATGGAATGCGAAGTAGTGCATTGGGTGGGAGTATTTTTCTACCTCTGGGGACTTTGAAATTTGGGTCTTATCCATCTTCTGGTTGTGATATAAGCATGGCTTTTTACTTAAATTAATAAAGCCTCAAGGTTTTAGGTATTTGGAAGCTAAGTGGTTAAAAACTCCTAAGGGACGCGGCGGCCTCATGTTAAATGAATGGGTGGTTTTATACACTCATATCACATAGCTGGATTTCTATTCTTTTGCATCCCTTCCAATTTGAATCTCATAGTGTTTGAAGATGTGAGCACTGGAGTCAGAATTCTCCAGTTCACATCCTGACACCAACTCTTGTATGCTATTTAACTACTTGAGCCTGCTTCTTAGCAAATGCAGTACGGTTGCGCCCAATGCATAGGCTGTTGTCAGGATACACGAGGAAACCCATAGGAAAGTCTTTGATACAGTATCAGCTCTGCTGCTGCTGCTGCTGCTAAGTCGCTTCAGTCGTGTCTGACTCTGTGCGACCCCATAGACGGCAGCCCACTAGGCCTCTCTTTCTCTGGGATTCTCCAGGCAAGAATACTGGAGTGGGTTGCCATTTCGTTCTCCAATGCACAAAAATGAAAAGTGAAAATGAAGTCCCTCAGTCATGCCCGACTCTCAGCGACCCCATGGACTGCAGCCTACCAGGCTCCAACCACTGCAAATAGTTTCTAATGTTTTTTTAAATATAAATAATTAAACTATTTCACAAAAAAGGGTTGATTAATGAGTTCTTGTGAACACATTTGCCCCTCTCCCTGTCCTCTCAATGTCTTGTCATTGACCTGAATGAGACGTGAATTCATATTTATTAAATTTGCAGGTTGACCCAGAGTCAGAAGTTAAATAGTGATGACAAATTAGATGACAGATTCCTGTCCAAGTTGTTCTCTGCTTCTGGAATATATTTAACCAGGATTTAGTTTTTCCTTCTATAGTATCACTTATCATAGTCTACCTTGGCTGAACTTTAATTTATGTATCTTCCTCCTTCACTAACTTGTGAGGTTTTCAGAAGAAAACTTCTTAATTTATTTTGCTTGGGAAGACAGACAATGAATCAGTTTTATTCAGACGATTACAATAGAACGGGGTGACCAGATGATGGGGTCTTAAGGAAGAAAAGGAAGTGAACTGAGATCGAAACAAAATTAAAATCCAATATTTAATGCCCCCCTGAATTCGAAGTGTGTAACTTGTGTTAGGCTGTTTCAACTTGTGTTTAGGATGGATTGGAGGGTGGAAGGAGAGGAAGTTTCCAACTAGGAGGTCTTCGGGGTCGCTGATAAGACTGTGGTCAGAGATGGTGACAGTCAGATGGACCTGAGAGCTCATTTGGACCAGCAGAAGCCAGTGTAGGATTGGATTTAATTGTCTCAGTTACAAGTATGTTGATGGTTGGGTTATAAAAATTGGTGAAAACTATAGAGTTAAGACCCTGCGGAGATATTAACACTCTTGCTGTGAAGGAAAAAAACGCTTCTGTGGATTTGCCAGGTTTTCCGTCAGTTAACATAATTAACCCCATGGAGGAAAGGATATGACGCCTTTCTTATTCAATCCCCCTTAACCCCAGCTTCCTCTCTTCCCTCCTGCTTCTTGGGTGGTTTATTAGTGAGCCAAGCTCAACAGAGTGCGGATAAAAAAAATAGTAACGTCAGTGATGGAAGTATGCATTTTTCAAACTCTGTGACCACAGGCTTAGCTGTGAGCTGACCAAAAGGAGACCCCTGGTCTCGACAAGAACTACTCAATTGATGGTAAACATATCTAACCTATTCATCAATAATGAAGTTAGTGGAGTTATAATGGAAATAGGATTTCAATTAGTTTGCAGTTTCTGAAAATAACACACGTGCTTCACTTGCATGACCAGCATGAGGCTGACCATGATTTTCTATGAAGAGGATTTTGCTGGAGAACACCTTGTCCAGTCTGCTGGAAAAACAGATGTTCCTTAACTGTCTGACCAGAGGCTGCAGACGTGATGCAGGCAGAGATCTTCCCCGGGCCAACTCGAGTTCCCTTCCTGGTTCTGTTCTGCCCACAAAGTTCAGGGGGCTTTTTCTTTAACCGTCGCCAACAAAACACAACCATTCCCTGCTTTTGCTTTGAGCTCTCTGTTTGTTTAAACAATTCTTTATTTTCAATCTAGATAGGAAAAAAAGATCGCCACAGGAACACCCAAAAGCTGTCAATAGGAAGCAGCGACGCGTCTCTGCAGTCAGGAAGACGCCCTGCTCACCCGCAGTGAGTTCAGGGCTCATCCCAGGTCAGAGGAGCCACGGGACACCTTTGTAGGAAACGGTGACACTTCAATCGTTGATACGAGGTCTCTCTAGGTTTTGGCTTCTTGAGATCAAGATAGGGGCCTCCTGAAGAGAGCCTTTCAATTTCCTGGGTTTAAACAATCTTTATGAAATCAAGCCTCTTTGGAAGTGAAGAGCAGTCAGCTTCATTTGTGTTAATTGAATTGCATCTCAAGAGATACTTGTCTGTGATCTTTAACAAATACTTAAGAAATTCTGTTCGCTGTCTAGCAACATACATCGGAAGGACCCATAGAGGTCATTTCTTTGTCTCCCGGCTTTAGAGAAGACTTGATCTTCCCTTCCCAAATATGCAAGGGTTTCTCTCAAGTGTACCTGCAAGGGGGTGGGGGGTGGGGAACTGGAGCCAAGGGCAACCAGTTCTCCTTTACGTGTCAGAAGTCACGGCGACATTCAGGGCTCACTTTTGTCCCCAGTGAGCTAACACGTTTTATTCCACGTCGTGCAAGCTTCACAGGAGACCTGGGCTCTTCTCAGCAGGGCAGGTGCCTGCAGTTACGGTGCTGCCTCTTGACCTTGGCCGCGCCTCCTTTTCTCCGTGGCCAGGACTCACCTTGGTCATAAATAGAAGGGCATGGCTAGTCCAGGGGCTAAGATGTGGCCGCTGGTGTGTGGGCACCGGGACCGGTGAAACACTGTGAGCGTGGCAGGAAAGGCGTGGCCTGAGCCCTCCTCCAGCACGGATGCCGATGCTCCTGGACCCTAAAGAGCTGCTGGCACACAGCGGGGAATGGGCAGAGCCGATGGAGGGGCTGCACGGGCGGCTGCAGCTGCTCCTCTGGGATCAATCTCAAAGACGCCCCTAGCCCTTCATCCCCTCGCTCCGCTCCCAGGAGAGCTCGTCTACCCCCAGGCTCTGGGATGCTGTGAAGATGGCCGAGGTGCTGGACAGGCCGTGGAGATGCTGACCTGACCGGAGTTTGCCAGGGGACCCAGGAGTGGCTGTGGTGTCCAGAGAGCTTTCCCTGTGAAGTCAGGTTGTGGCTCACAGATCAGTAGCTGCTTCTTCCCTGAATTTTCCTGAGGATGAGTGCAAGCTCTGCGGAGGGTAGAGCTTTCTGAGACCTGCCCCAGGCCTGCCTCTCCGGCCTCTGCCTGGGGTGCCCTGAGAGTCCACATTCTCCTGCTCTCTCGCTGTTTCTGCAGCTGCGCTGGCTGCCAGGGGTGGGAGAGGGATGGGGGAGGGGATGAATGAATGGGGAGGGGATGGATGGATGGGGGAGGGGATGGATGGGGAGGGAGGGATGGATAGGGGAGGGGATGGATGGATGGGGGAGGGAAGAGGAATGGATGGGGAGGGAGGGATGGATAGGGGAGGGGTGGATGGGGGAGGGGTGAATGGGGAAGGGAAGGGTGGATGGGGGAAGGAGGGGTGGATGGGAGAGGGGTGGATGGGGAGAGGATGAATGGGGAGGGAGGGGGTGATGGGGGGAGGGGGTGATGGGGGGAGGGTGGATGGGGGAGGGAGGGGTGGATGGGGAGGGGTGGATGCGGGAGGGAGGGGTGAATGGGGAAGGAGGGATGGATGGGGGAGGGAGGCGTGGATGGGGGAGGGAGGAAGGAGGGGAGGAAGAAAAAACACATTGTTAATTTATTATTAGATTTTCACTCTTCTAATGTCACTAGGTCATTTGACCAAGCAAATTTCGCGTGCCTAAAGACCCAGAACCATGTGCTCTGGGTGCAAATTACACAGAAGGATTTCCAGGTCAGTGCACTCTAAGAGCAGAGAAATGACAAGACCGTCAGAAGGATGGGGGCGCCTGCGGCCTCGCAGCCTGAACGCTGTGAGTAGGGATGTGGGACTCGAGCAGGGAGGTCTCTCAGCGTGGCATCCTGAACTCTGACTGCCTCGGGCTCCTCCCTGTCTGTCAGCCCTTTGCCAGGGCAGAGGCTGCGGCTCCCTCCTCTTTCCACACCCTCTGCTTCAGGGCTTCCCTGTCCCGTGCCTAGGAGGTGCTCAGTGGATGATTTCAGAAGCAAAGTAAACTGAAATTGCAGTTATGGGGGATATTAAAACCTGATGCAAATATACAGACACACTGCAGACCAAATGTCATCTGAGATACAAGACTCTGTCAAAACCCCTGCTCCTTTGCCTGACATTCACCCGGTGAGACAATTCTTAACACGTCCCATCTCACTTTGCAGACAGAATCTTCACAGTACCCTTTGAACTCTGACTTTGAAAAACATTTCATTACCAACATGTCCATTTGCCGGTTTGCCTAATGATGAGGGGATGAGAAATTGAAATTTCTAATCGCCCAGAAACAGAAATATGGAACCATGCGCGGTCCCTGGTCCCAGAAGAGCAGGTGCCCTTGGTTTTCTTTACTCATGTTCTATGGAAATATTTAGAAACTTGACCAAAACATCACCTGCAAGATGGTTTGGCCAAATCTGAGGGCAGAACTGCATCCAGGAAATGTAGAAATGCAGTGTTCGTCACCAACTGCTCTGGTCAGTAACCATTAGGACTCGGTTTTGCCAAACCGGAGAATTCCATGGAGAGAGGAGCCTGGAGGGCCACAGTATAGGGTAGCAAAGAGGGGAACATGACTGAAGTGACTTAGCACATGCCAAACTTTGTTCCAAAAAGAAACTTGAGAAAAGCCAGGGCTATGAAATGCTGTCTTGGAGGAAAAAGAAGTAAGTCAAAGGAAGAGGTACGCTGTTGATCGCCTGAGGCTTTACACCTTTACCAAGACTCATTAAGTCCTTTGGGTTTAGACTGGACAGTGGCTACATCTTGAGTCTTTGCTGGACAGTGGCTACACTGAGTCTTTCTTTCTTTGTATTTTTGGTGCAAGAGCTTCACAGCCTGTGTGTGAATAGAGGCAAGAATGTGTGTGCACAGATCACGATGTTCTGGAGGGCAGACCCTGCCTCCTGACTGCCTGGGACCTTCAGTGTTAAGCAAACATTCCATAGTCCGAGATCGAGTTTTCCCAAAGAATGATGGCCCACCAGGAATGAGGGCTTCCCTGGTGGCTCAGTGGTAAAGAATCTGCCTGCAATGCAGGAAACCCATGTTCGATCCCTGGGTTGGGAAGATGCCCTGGAGAAGGAAATGGTAACGTGCTCCAGTATTTCTGCCTGGGAAATCCCATGGACAGAGGGGCCTGGTGGGCTACAGTCCATGGGATTGCAAAAGGTCAGATACAACTAAGAGACGAAACCACCACCGCCACCAGGAATGAAGACCAAGGGGCTTAATCTGATCACTCCTTTGAAAAAGTGTTTTACTAATATTTAATTTTTTTTTCTTTTCTTCCTCTCAGCACTGTGTACCTTCTGTCTCATGAAATATGCTTTGCCCGAGGGAGCTTGGTGAACCAACAAGGTGCACGTCAGGGAGTGAGCTGGGCAGATCTTTCCCACAGTACCCTGGTGATCTGAGCCTGCCTGGTGTGGAACTGTGATTTCAAATTCTGCCCTCAAAAGGAGGATGAAGCAGTGTTGGTAATATGTATTTGTCCCTGTGCTGTCAAACATCTCTTGGATTCTAGAGTCTTGGACAGCTTAATAGGCAAGTCCTTGGTCAGTGTTACTGCAGCCAGGTCGTCCTGCCTTTAATGCAAGGCTTAGACATATTTGAGCACTGGGGTGGAGTGATACCTGGTTAAGGACAGCGCCTGGTTATGCGTGTATCATTGCGACTCAGTGATACCAAAGTGCCCAGATGGAATGGAGAGCATTCCATCTCTGAGGAGCTGTTGACCTCGGGGCAAATCCATTTCTGCCATTTTCCCAGCACACAGCTTGAGGGGCATATCAGGGCTCTTGTGGTGTAGAGACTGGGGAGCCTGGGGTTGTTCCTGGGATTGATTTGCTTTTCTTTCTTCTTTTTAAAACTATAGCCCTAACCTCTTATCAAGCACATCAGCTCTAGAATATTGCTGGTTGATCGGCGTATGTTTCTCTAAGACACTCTCTCACTTTCATTCTCTTTCTAACTTTTGGGATGTTAGATAACAACTTTTAATCATAACTTTTGCGATAATAGATAGATGAATTCATGGAGACAGAAAGCAGATAAGTGAACTTTGGGGGCTTGGGGAAGGAGTTGGGGAGTGACTGAGTTTTCCAGATAAAGGCTCTTTTCCACATGTATTGGAGAAGGAAATGGCAACCCACTCCAGTATTCTTGCCTTGGAAATCCCATGGACAGAGGAACCTGGCGGGCTACAGTTCGTGGGGTGGCAGAGAGTTGGATGTGACTTGATGACTCAACAGAGCCTCACGTATAAGTTCTGGGGGTTAGGATGTGGATGTATCTCTTTGGGGGTTGCCATTCAAGCTACCACAGGTGGTGATTGAGTTTCCAAAACTGCTCAGTGGGCTTCTGGCCATCCTTCCATCTGGGGGTCGCTGGGCAGAGAGGAGGCTGCCCCCCTGCGCTGTGGGAAACCCACCCTCAGATGACTCATCAGGAAATGAGTCTGCCTCTAAACAGTTTCATCAGCGTCCGTTTCCGAAACTGCCTTTGGTTTTAGCAGTTCTCTGTGCTTTGTAAATGCTAAACTCCTGGATTTACAGCCTGGTAATTACTCTGCGGAGTGGCCCAGGGACTTGCACAGGATATGAACCAGGTCTAGTGACAGCAGGATGGCTGTGATCACCGGGCGGGGTCCTGCCCCGATGCCACTTTCTCGTGAGAGCACTCTGACAGCCAGAGGGCAAGGGTCATGGGGGGCTTGAGAAGGAACAGCTTCCAGGAGAGATGGCTGTAATCACAGCCTCCCCACAAGGGACTCCACCTCCTCCCTGCCACACATACCTACAGTCACGCATATGTATGTGTATGTTCCTTGCAGAGTGGACCCGGGGTCAACTGTAAGGCAGCCTGCAGAATAGGTGACGTGTGGCTCTAGCCACTGTCCGCCCCATCTTTCTGATGATCTTTAATTTTCTCTGGCTATGTCCAATATTTGTGTCATCCAACCCTCAACTCTGAATGCTTCCTCTGTTCTTTCTTGTTAAAATCCCCTCCCCTCTGTTCCCTTCTCAATAATGTCATCTGTTTTACCGGAAAGGGGGGAATGGCAGGAGGGTCAGACAGTGCAACCCTTGGCTTTGGGTTGGCTCCACCCATGCGTCTTCCATGTCCTAAGTTGTCTTGAAATTAATTCAAGATGGAGGATGTTGGGGAGGAAATGACTTTGGTCATGAGTGTATCTCAGCATCAGCAGAAGAATTGATGGTTTTGAACTATGGTGTTGGAGGAGACTCTTGAGAGTCCCTTGGACTGCAAGGAGATCCAACCAGTCCATCCTAAAGGAAATCAACCCTGAATATTCATTGGAAGGACTGATGCTGAAGCTGAAACTCCAATACTTTGGCTACCTGATGTGAAGAACTGACTCATTGGAAAAGACTCTGATGCTGGGAAAGATTAAGGGTAGGCGGAGAAGGTGACGACAAAGGATGAGATCGTTGGATGGCGTCACTAACTCAATGGACATGAGTTTGTGTAAGCTCCAGGAGTTGGTGATGGACAGGGAGGCCTGGTGTGCTGCAGTGCATGGGGTTGCAAAGAGTTGAACACAACTGAGTGACTAAACTGAAACTGACATGTCAGCTGCCCTTAAAGACTGATATACCCCTCCACCCACCTTAGTCACAGGCACCTGCTTTCCTGAGTAACCCCACTCCACCCCCACTGAGCATCACAGTGCTGTCACCTCTGACCCAGGAAGCTGTTCCGTCCCAGCCAGGCGGCCAGGCGGGTCTTGCTCCCTCTCCTCCCTCTCTCTTGGGGTGTGATTAGACTTCAGGCTGTGATGTAATGCTAATGCCACCAGCGTCAAGTGGGGCTATCCTGGAAATGAATGGGGAATTCTGAGAGCAGCTAGATTTCCCTGGGCGGTGCCAAGGCAGTGGATGGGCTGGACAAGGAGGGCCCCGCGCTGTGTCATTTGGGGAAGGATACCTCCTGACAATCCCCTCGAGCCTCCAAAAGTCTAGGCGCTCTTGGAAGTGCCGTGAAATAACTCAGTGATAATCACCGTGACCACCAGCTGCAGGGCTGCAGGGGGGGGGGTGTTATTTATGTGTTTCTGCTGAGCCTATGCCCTGCTGCAATTATTAGCTAATCTCTGAAAAGTGGACTTTCAGGGTCAAAATTAAATGTCAACAAACAGCTGTTGAGGAAACACTGGTTTCGTGTTGGACTTCTTTTCCTTTTCATGTGGTTACTGTTGGACTGACTTGGCTTCTCTGTGGTAAAGCTCTCATCCGTGTGACTGCTGGACTGGGGGTGGTGGGGCGGATGGATGCACGTCATTATCGTGAACTCCCCTTGCATCACATCAGCGTGTGCTTGGTCCCTGCCCATGGCGGACTTGCCTGGGGTCAATATTTCATTTACATGCTTGCGTTTAAAAAGGTAGCAGTTCTGAGTGATGGAAACTTGGGCGGGCTGCTTCTTACAGTCCCAGTATAATATCCAGGAGATTGTGCTTTTGGGAATGAATCAGGAGCTGGAGGACTGAGAAAATGCTTGAACACAGCATCCGATATTTACGGTACACTATCTCATTTTTAATAGAACTTGTCCAGGAAAGTATTCCAAACAATTTCAATCAGCCCGCCTCCTTCTCGCAGCTGTGGGGATTCATATTCCAAACAGGTCTACGATTTCAGGTCTCGGGGTGGTGTGACTAGCGTCCCTGCTCCACCCTGGTCCCCGCGGCCGTTTTCCACCACGCGAGCTCCGGCTCCCGCTTGGGCCTCTCCCAGCCACAGCTCTCCAATCACTCCTCCTGTCGGGATGGAATGCAGGAAGGATTTCTCGGCATGGCTGCTGGAGTCACGTTCCTGCTTAGCTTAAAGGTTCTTAGCGAAGCAGAGCTGGGCATGTGTATCCTTCCTGAAGCAGCAGAAGGATTTAGGATGTCTTCAAAGGTTTCTTGGGATGGCTTAATTTATTTATTTCTTTATTTTTATGAGCTTGTCAGGAGGAGAGGAGGCCCTTCAAGACTGTGGGAACTTTCCGGCTTGCAGATGGCAGATCTTCTCTGTGGCTAACATCACGATGATAATAATGAGATCGCTGATACTAATGATGACAGCCTTTTGATGTTGGGAGAGGCATCAAAATAAAGATAAACAGGGAGTGGGGAATGAAAACAGGGTGACTATCAGGGACCAGACTCTGAGAACTCCCTGATAAAATGGAGCAATTTACAAAACATTTATGGGGGCTTTTAAGAACTGTGAATTTGTCAAGTGTTATGAAGCAGCAAGCGGCAGGCAATAGAGAGAATGTCTTTAGAAAAAAAGGGCCCTGATGCTCACCAAAAATCTGTGCAGGAGTCATTCCTAATGCTTTCCCCCCTCTCGGCAATATGAATGCAGACCTGGAAGCCTTTCTCTTGCGGAGTGAGCAGGGTAATTTAACGAGCTGTTTAGAATTATCAGATGCCTTTGAAATTTCCAAATATTCTATTCCTGAAAATAGCACATGAAATGGCCCAGGTATTTTTCTTTTCTCCTCCCCCAGGCACTCTCCCTACTGTGCCATTATCTTCGGCTGTGATTTACTCCGGCTCTCCCAAACAGACAACTGTCTGCACGATGCAGAGATGGGGCCAGCACCCAAGCAGTCCCCAGTTCTTGGAAATTGAAGGGCAGCCATCACTCACCCGAGTTACTCCTAATGAAGGAAATGTATGCATCTTGGAACACGTGACTGGATGGCAGTAAACGAAACAGCACAGGGAGCTAGCCACCCAGCGGCCAGAGACAAGCGTGCTTGCCATTTTTCTGAGACTTGTCAGAATAGGAATGACTCCATCCAGGAGAGGTAATGGATGTGAAAATGGGAGATGGAGCCGTGGGAGTGGAAAGCCGCATCACTGCTTTATTTCCACGCCTGTGGGTTTTACTCTGTAATCCAAGACGATGTTCATGGGAAAGGTGTGTGCCGGCCGTTTTTCGGCCAGGGCCACCACTTTGCACACGTCCAAGACTGCTTTTTGCATCAGGGTACCCTTGATCATCAGGGTGCCTTTGCCTTTTGCATCAGTGTGCCAGCCTCCCCAGCCCCCACCCCCAGAGTGCTTGCCTGGCACTGCCTCATCTGAGTGGCCCTGCTGCAAATCCACCCTGAACCAAAGCTGTTAAGAGACCTGCAAAATCCTGCTCCCGTTTCTGCACTTTTCCTGCGATTGGTGTTGTGCATCCCCTGTACCCACGCTGTGGGCTTGGTTTGTAATATGGCATCGAGGGACCTACCAGGGCCCCCACCTGGGACCAAAGGTCATCCTGCTCTGCGTGCATGCTTTGCTTCTCTTCTCACGTAAATGGTGGCTTTATTGGAGAGCAACAGTCTAAGCTCTATGTTGCTCTTTTAGGACAAATTTCTTATTGTCACATTATCACCATTATCGTATAAGAAAATATCAATTGAGGAAAAGCTCTGTAGTTATTTCGAAATAGCTCTCCCAATGTAAGGAGTCTCCCTTACATGGATTTTTTTATCCCTCAATACTTATAAGATCATCTTTCATTACTAAAAACGCTCCAGGGCTCAGTGGTCACCTCGTCCTGCCCCATTGTCTGGTTCAGGGTGTCAAGTGTAATTCCTCCAGGTCTCTAAATTAGACCGAGGCTGACCTGGTGTCTCTGGATTATATCACACTGTCTCAAAACTCTCGGATCAGGTTTTGATGGAAGAAATAATTGTTTAGGGGTTGATCTTCAAGGACAATAGTTTAATTTAACAGAGACCTTCAGAAACTTTACAGAGCAGTCCTCCAACCTGGCTTGGGTCAGGCCCTCCGATTTGCAGGTTTAGATTTTCCAGGGTCCCAGAGTTCAAGGACACTGACTCACGTGAGCACATCTCACAGGAGACGGACAGAGGAAACCAGAGAGCCAGTGCATTAATTTACAGTGAGTAATATAACTGTCAGGTAGACCAGATGTTCGCTTCATCCTGACCGACACATTCTCTCCCTGTAGGCAGGCTACCTAGGAAGTCAAACAATCAGACGGGTGCCTGGGGGATGGGCTGTCAGTGCAAGAACACTGAGTTTGATTATTCCAGAGCCCAGCTACATAATGCCATGCACTTGTTAATCAGAGTGGACACTGAGTCCAGGGGACAGGACCTCACTCCCCAGACCAGTACTTAGATGAATTGTGCAAAACTTTGCCAGTGTAACTAACTATCCTCACCATGCTTCCATTTTGGATCTACTCATTATACTGATATTTCTCTTTGTATCTTTAATAAGGATGCTATTAATTCTTGCAGGACGTGAGCGTGACCTACCTCACTGATGGGGTTTTGTTTTGTTAGGCTCTGTGCTGTATTGATGGTGTGCTGAACTCTCAGAGGGAAAACTGAGGCCAAGAGTCCTGAGGAGTATCCCTGTGCAGCCTCCATGTACCACGTCACCTCTGGGTATCTGTGTTGGGTCCTTTTCATTCTTTATGCCTTTACCCACTTCTTGGGATGAACACACTCTCTGTTCCTATGGCCATGGGCTTTGTTCAGCCTTAAACATATTCTGTACCAACTTCCCCTCATCTATGTCCTCAGGGAGGTGGCAGTTTTCCAGCTCACCTCCCAAGCTCATGCCAAGGATCGGATGGCAAACTCAGCAAAGCACCATGAAGTCTGTGCAGAGAGAAGGATGCTGGTGTTTTCTGACATGGCACTCGGTCGAGTGTCTAAATCTAGAATGTCTCTGTCAAACCTCAGATGAACATGGTAAATCACATTAAGACAACCTCCTTCACAAGTGCACTTCCACACAGTTATTCAGCACTTTTGTGAGTTAGTAAATCTCCCTACACAGTCTCCTGGGGTAGAATCTTGTCTTTGATTTTGGTGGAAATGTCTCTAAAATTTGATCAGAGATGGACCTTATATTTACCAATGTCCCAGTGTACACAAATGTTAGTTGGTTAAGAAAGAGGGCCCATATGCATATCTGTGTATATTATAGGGCTTCCCATGTGGCACAGAGGTAAAGAATCTGCCTGCCAATACAGGAGATGCAAGAGACAGGGGTTCTATCCCTGTGTCTGGAAGGTCCCCTGGGGTAGGAAATGGCAACCCACTGCAGTATTCTTGCCTGAAAAATTCCGTGGCTGGAGGAGCCTGGCAGGCTACAGTCCATGGGATAGCAAAGAGTCTGACACGACTGAGTGACTGAGCACAGGTGCATATATATATATATATATATATATATATAATACTGTGTATAACTATACCATATGATATATGCACAGTAATTATTGTATACTTATAGTATATAATATACGGTAATATAATGTATATTGTAAGTTATAATATATACTATAAATATATAATATATACTGTAAGCATATAAGTATACCAGTATAATTCTTACTAGCATAATATTATATATTAGTAAGAATTATACTGATACACAGTAAGAAATACACTCATATGACTTTGCAAAGACTTACCAACCAGTAATAAAGCATTGTTTAATAATGTGAATCATAGCCAGCTTTATTCTCAATAATTCATGGTTCAGGTCTTTAGACTTTGATGAAAAATGGGTAGAAAATGCTAGATGACCAGAGAAGCAGCTGCTGTGTTTGCTCAGGTGTGGTTAGTAGGCTTAGGCCTAGTTGGCATGTTTCTCCTAAAACCACACCTGCAGGGAAGGAAAGCATTCTTTCCCGGTACTTTTGAGGGAGTGGTGGCTGACCCCGTCCCCTCTCAGGGAAGGAGTTGGAGGAGGGCCAGGGCTCGCGTGATTGTTGAGTGGGAGACCTGGCCATCCTTTCACCAAGGTGGCCTCCGTGGGGCTTGCCCTTCCATCTGGGAAGACTTCGATGACTATCAGCCCAGACCCTGCACTGTTCAGAGCATCATCGTCAGATCTGTTTCAGTTCATCCACTGTTCGAAAGGAACCCACCAACTGAATACTAGCTTTCACAGAAATTACACCGGGAGATAAATAATTAGACATGCTAACAACTGCGGAAAGTACTGACGAGGTTGTTCAGACCCCTAATTGGAAGCCGGAACAGGAGCTGTTCCTCTATAATTAGCATCTCACACACAACTTTAAGTCAGTCACGTTCAGCTACCTGCCTGCTCTCACCTTGCTGTCTATTCCATCGCGAGATGGAAGGGTGCACCCGGCCCGCCAGGGGTGAACAGAATGTGCGGTGCAATATTTTGTGAGCATCGTGTATCTGTGACTCTCGTTAATTAAAAAGACAGCTGTTACCCTAAAAAAAAAAAAAAAAAGCACAATTCTTTTAGTGACAGATAGTTTAAATGAGTATGCTAATTTCAGGTTTTTCTTTCCATCCCCAGAAAGCATAACCTGGGCAGGATGTGTGATGAGGTAGCTTATTTCTGAGCAAGTAACAGGAAGGGTTGGCGAGGCTTCTTCCCAGGACCAACGTGTTTGTGAAGGGCCTGAACCAGTCCTGGGGAGCATGACAAATCACTTCCTCGCTGTGGTACAACCCCCTTCCTTGAGGACCAGTTGTGTCCTGGTCTCCACTATGGAAAACCATCAACGTCTCTTTTGACATGTAGCACATGAAATAGTGAAGACGGTGCAGAGAGATGCTGTCTTGTACCTAATGACCTTGTACTGGGAGAGGAACAGAAACAGCTCATTAGAGTGATTTAATGTGGTATTTTGTTAAAACTAAATCAAAATAATCTATGGAATGTGGCTGAGATTCAGCCGAACTTGAAACATACAAGACTGCACTTTATCTCTCTGTTTTCATTTTGCAGCTAAATGGAATTCTAAATTTGAAATACTACAGATCAGGATGCTTTCCAAATTAACAACAACAACAAAAAAAGCAAAACTCCAAAACAGGCTCACGATCTTGGGATAACTGCATAGCAGGAAATAAACAAGACTTGGCTCTCTATATGAAGCCACAATACAAACAGAACCAAAAAAGACAGAAAGACAGAAAAAGATGCATATATGTGGGGGAGGGGAGAGGAAGACTATTTCAGAAATACTACCTAGAAAAATAGTTCACTAAGTCTCAGAAACTCAGATGAGCCCTGTTTTCACTATAAGCTCTGCTTTCTTTTGGAACGAATTTTACTGTGCTGCTTCCCTCATCCCTTCTGAAAGGAAAAGCTTAGAGCTGCACTTGCAAATTGCCAGTAGGGAAAATCCTTGATCTTTACCCCTGTTGAGATTGTCAAAAGATCCAAAAGCTGGAATCTGTGCTTTATGAAGTTAATGTTTTCTGGAAATTGCAGCGATACAAAAAGCAGTCTTCCCTCCCCCGCTCCTTTCAATAGTTTCTGAGAGATGCTGAAACTCTCTGTAGGTGGAAAGGAATCTGCTTACCCGAATGCATTTGAAATCTCCACTCCCAATTCTTTCTCCTGTTTGTGTACACCCTTGGGTAGAGTCCTGTCTTTTGGTCTAAGCTCAGCTCAGAAGGACAGCACCCCGTGAGGAAGCAGGCCGGCACAGTTGCCCCTAGAGGAGGAGACATTTCTGATTTGTACCCCAAGATCTGCAGCTTGTTGATTTAATTCCATCCAAAATATAATCCAAAAGGTGTTGAATACGGTGCTTCACAGCAATGGAGAGCCGAAGATGTCAATATGGAGTGGTTCCAGGAGCTCTCCAGTGCTTGGCTTTTAGCAGAGCACTGTGCGTCTTTTTTTTTTTTTTTTACCATGAATTAGCTTTGCTAGTGAGTCTTCAGTACCTATAAAACCAGAGGAGGCATGTTCTGCAAGAAAACTTCATTTATATAGGTGTAAAAATGTAGAAATCCATCTTTCTTCTGACATTTTCCTTACATCTATTGACTTTCCTTTGAGGATAATGCAGTCTAAAATTGAGTAAAACAACCACAGAAAGACTCTCTCTTTTGTCAAAAGTTAAGTTTCCTTCATGTCTATAAAAAAAGCATATACACATTTTAAATTGCCAGCACGGATGAATGAGACTTATTATCTTATGTTTGTGCATGACATTTTATCTAACGCCTTGCCTCTCTACCTCAGCCAAACGTGTGCAGACCACAGGGTTCGTGCCCAGGTAACAGGTTATCTGAGATTTTGGATCCTGAGTCTACATGGCATGGGGATGACCCAGAACCGTGAAGGAGTATTTCAAGGTCATGCCTTGTTACAGATGTCCCAGGAATGCCCTACTGATCACAAAGGGTGCAAGAAATAAGATGTCTCAAAATTTCAGAGAGGTCGTTGGAAATCACCACCTTGGGAGTTCAGTTTGAACTGTTTCTTCAGTGAGTCCTCTACTAGACATCTAAAGATCATGTGGGCAAACTTGACCCCTTCTGAGGTCATCTTTCTGTAGTTAGTAGACTGCCACCTCAAAATCATAACATGTCACCTAGGAAAATATGAATTTCTAGATCCCACCCTGTAGCCCAGACCTGTGCATCTTTATGCGATCGCTGGATAATTCTTAACCACCCTCAGCCTGGGGAACCTCATTGCCTTCCAGGAAGAGTGTTTATCCACAGTAGATTTTTAAGAGAAGAATCAGGAAATAGATGTCTGGGACGATGAGATCCAGAGCTGATGAAAGATTTTATAAAGACAGATAAAAATGAACATAAACAAGGCAGATGTCCTTGAATAAAGCAAATGGATCATAATGTGGGCAATTAGCATTGAGATAAGAGAAGGGAGACATTTTAACATATTTAGTCGTTTGAAAGAGGGTGATATGAAGTATCACGAAATGAGGATTATTTACCAAATATCTCTTAATTTTCACAGAGCAGCAATAGTTTTAATGCCATGTGGCTTTTCTTGAACCTGATATGTTAGAGTCTGTCTTATCAAGATGCTACTCATGGTGTCCCCACCTGCAAGGGCTTTTTCATCCATTTCACAGCAAGAACGCCTCCTATGATATGGAAAATAGGTTCCAGCAGTGAATACCCTCCCATCTGTTTGTGATATTCCACAGAAAGCCTACCAACTTCCCAGAATCAACACAAAGATCCCCAGCTGTCCAGGACACAGAGTGACTCGGGTCAGCAGGGACAGAGAGCAGGCTGAGGTTAGGAGGGTCCTTTCAGGCGGGGCACTTGGCCAGATGCGGGCTGCTGTGCTGTGCTAAGCCGCTTCAGTCATGTCTCACTCTATGCGACCCCAGGGACTGTAGCCCACCAGGTTCCTCTGTCCATGGGGATTCTCCAGGCAAGGATACTGAAGTGAGTGGCCATGTTCTCCTCCAGGGGATCTTCCCGACCCAGGGATCGAACCTGTGTCTCTTAAGTCTCCTGCATTGGCAGGTGGGCTCTTTACCACTAGCGCCACCTGGGAAGCCCCCAGGTGAGAGATGGCAAATGGCAAAAGAGAGCTGTCCTGGCACAGGACAGGCACGTCCCGGGCGCTGAGCCAAGGCCGCCAGACCTCCTGTGCTCCAGCCCCATTCTTTCTCATGAGATGTTCTCCCTCCATGCTCACCTCCCACAGAGAGCCAGGGCCAGCTGGGACCAGTGGGAAGCTAGCCTGGAGACAGTTCTCTTCTTAGCATCTTGCTGCTACTAGAAAAGGCATTCACTGATTATATCCAGTGGACTGATTATATCCAGCCATTGGACGATTTCAGCTTGATGGTCAGTAACAATGTACAAGCCAAATGTGATATTCCTGGAAAAGGATTTCTTTGTGTCTTTTCCTTGAGAAAAAGCTTTCCAGACAGAGTTTAATAAGGGCAATGACTTTCTGCATCCTTCCTGTCTGCACTGGGCTCCCTCTTGCTCATCTGAAGCACCCCAGCCTTTTGCTGGTTTCTCAGAAACTTGTGAGATTCCTAGTGAGGTTGTTCTTGAGGGCAGGAGCAAGGGACTGGCCTACATCAGTCTGCTGGACACAGCAATGGTGGTGAGCAGGTGTCTAAAATACTACACTTCAGGATTATGTTCACCTTTCAGTAGCTGTAGGGAATTTCCCCCAAAGAAGGAGCTTTGAGAAGCATATTTAAATTCTGTAACTCTAAACCAGTGCTTTAAACACTTATGGTGAAGAATATCCACTGCTTGGGTTCTTGTGGCTGGAAACACTGGTTCCCATGAGTCAAAGCTGTCTGCGGGGCCACCAGTGATGAGGCTGCATCTCTGGGGGGCAGGTGCTCCCTCTAAATCATCTTTCATCCCCCCAATTCCAGTGGGAAAGCCACTCTCTCCCCCTGACCAACTCCTAAGGAGGTTTCTCAGGACCCTGGAATCTTCTGTAGGAACAGAACCTTAAGACTTCAGATAATTTTTCCTTCCCAGTTAATACCTTGAGCAAAAAAAGCACAATTTCTTCCCTGTCTCCAGTTGGCCTGGTCACGAGAACACAAATGAAGTCAGAAACGTGGCTATTCCCCTGCCCCACTTTTTCCTGTAATTGAATTTCCATGCATTTACTCTTTAGATGGTTGGCGATTTCACATTTGTTAATAGTATTTGTTGCTGTCATTGAAATGGCCAGACTAATTCCTATGTGGTTTATTAAAGGTTTAGCAACACTGTTTGAATAAATTAAAATGGGGACTGCTTTTTCAAAGTCAGGCTCACTCTCAAATCAAAACTTCAATATGTGCCTTGAAAATCTGAAATCCATTTAACTTTCTTAACTTAAAGAAAAGACCATCTTGAACATCACTTTTAAACAATATCTTAACAATCCATTTAGAAATGATAGGAAGAAAATGAAATGAAATATATTTGTGTGGAATGGTACTCAGTAGTATGTGCTTAAACCATCTACAATACCTTAAATAGCGTCATCGAAAAGCAGACACTAAGATTTTCTTGGTTTCTAACTTCAGATCATAATGTTCTAATTTCACATCATTATGTTGAAATTAAAGCTATAAACATTGTTAATTATAATTTCATGTCAAACCCACACACATTAATTTGGTGGTTGATGTCATTTCTGGTACATAGCACACATTTGTGTCTTGAAGAGTTTCCAGGTACATGTTTATCTTTATCTTGGAATGTGAGAGTAGGCAACTCAGTGTGTGGATAAATACAGCAGACACCTAGGTCAATATCAGGCTATTTGCATGTCTTACTGTTCCTATTAGTGATCCATTCACTCCTTCTCTATAATACTGGTGAAGGAATATAATGCTGTGTTTAGTGCCATAGAGCCAGAGAAGGAAGGGGTCAATGGGTGACTAAGTTCCTGTAAGAGTAGTCATGATAAAAATGAGTGTTTCAAAATTAACTGCTGATACTTTTCACATGACTTAAATATGAGAGGCATGAAGTGTTTTGTAAGCATCACCTCGTTGAACTTTTGGAACAATCAGATGAGGAAGGGAGTATTACTGTTTCCATTTGAGAGAGAGATTCACTAATCAGAGTGTAAGTTCACTGCAGATGGTGACTGCAGCCACGACATTAAAAGACGCTTGCTCCCTGGAAGAAAAGTTATGACAAACCTAGACAGCATATTAAAAAGCAGAGACGTTACTTTGCCGATGAAGGTCCGTCTAGTCAAAGCTATGGTTTTTCCAGTAGTCATGTATGGATGTGAGAGTTGGACTATGAAGAAAAGCTGAGCACCGAAGAATTGATGGTTTTGAACTGTGGTGTTGGAGAAGACTCTTGAGAGTCTTTTCAACTCCAAGTAGATCCAAGCAGTCCATTCTAAAGGAAATCAGTCCTGAATATTCATTGGAAGGACTGATGCTGAAGCTGAAACTCTAAAACTTTGGCCACCTCATGCGAAGAACTGACCCATTGGAAAAGACCTTGATGTTGGGAAAGATTGAAGGCGGGAGGAGACGGGGATGACAAAGGATGAGATGATTGGATGGCATCAGCGACTTGATGAACATGAGTGTGAGCAAGCTCCAGGAGTTGGTGATGGGCAGGGAAGCCTGGCGTCCATGGGGTTGCAAAGAGTTGGACATGACTGAGCAACTGAACTGATGGAAGTTCAATGAAAGCGGACATGTGTCTGCTCCTTGACTGCTGATCCCTGGGGCCAGGCACGTGAAGGCACTCAATAGTCAGAGTTGTCCCTTGATGATTAAGTGCACTCACTTCCAGCCACATTAGCACGTGGGTTTCAACCTCAGGCACCTGGCTGGAAATCCCAGAGCTGGGATTCTCCTGTTCTTATCTCCATGCCCTTTCTCTTTCAGGAGCCACCAGGGGAGTCTTTGCTATTTTTCCTCAGTGTTGGCAGTTGCCTTCTTGCCAGCATTGATCTGAGAGCATTAAATACTGAATTGTGATTTTTTTTTCTCTGTAGGGATTGGTAAACAATAGTGCTTTCTCTCCTCTAGTTCCACTAGGATAGGGTCATTTTGAAGATGAAAGTAAACCAACTGTAGCCAATATGTGCTCAGTCACTTTAGTTGTGTCCGACTCTTTGTGACCCCATGAACTGTAGCCTGCCAGGCTTCTCTGTCCATGGGATTCTCCAGGCAAGAGTACTGGAGTGGGATGCCCTGCCCTCCTCCAGGGGATCTTCCCGACACAGGGACTGGACCTGGATCTCTTACATCTCCTCCGTTGGCAGGCTGGTTCTCTACCACTAATGCCACCCGGGAAGCCTGATTGACTTCCTATTATGAGCAAGACACCATGCTGTGACTATATTACACACACAAGAGAAGCTGATTTCTTCCGCAGCCCATTTGATCCTCTTGCTGGTATGTGGAGGCCATCATTATTCTCCATTCACAGGGGAGGAAATCGTGGAAGGGAAGATGAGTCACCAGCTTGCCCAGAGCTGTGCTCAACACTAAGCTTAGTTCGTGGTCCTCCAGCACTTTCCCTTCCAGCGCCCCACATCGTGTGTCCACGTGGCCTGAGCTGGATCTAGGTCTCTAGCTTTGCATGTTCTGATGATATTGTGTTTGAATTTTATTCCCTTGTTTGGAGAATCATGGGCTCGAGGAACAAACTTCTATTTGGTTCAAGAGCAAAATGATCAATAAATCCCATATTTCTTATGTTCTTTCCAGCTAGGAAGTAGGAACCATATTCTAGCTCAGTTATAATAACTCTTTCTGGATACTTTCGAGATAGAGTCCTGCAATAACAAAATCTCATGGGTCAGTGTAAGAAGCAAAATAAAATTTAAAATCCTGAAAATGAAATGAACAGGAATGTAATTTCACCTCTGGGTGTAGAAAGGGGTTAGGAAGAGAATCTGGCTGCTCAAATTTAGGCTCACTGGCTATGGATAAATGTACACGGCTATGTTTGTCAGCATTTCTGAAGGAATATGTACCATTCAGATCTTAAATTTAGGAGAAGTGTTTAAAATTTTCCATGCACTTATTGATACAAATTCTCTTCCACACATACCACCACCAAATTATGATATTTATAGATAAAGGATGACTCAGATTTCTTGTTGAAGGAGCACATTAATTTAATCTTGAATGCAGTTACAATTCAATGTTTTTCTAGAGCAAAACTTGTAACTATAATAAAAAAAGATACATTTTAATTATAACTCAAAAAAGCATGGTGATGGTAATGCTTGATAATTACTCAAGTCTATTTTAGAGATGTACAAGCACAAGCCATGCTAACATATTTAAACACATCTTTCCTACTATATATAAGATGTTAAGTAGTTTGCAGTGTGTAAACACTATCAACCACAGTGCATTCCATGTAATTAGGCTACAGAAGCTAACATTTAGCAGAATATCTTAATTTATGCTTGAGAACGGAAAGATGAAAACAAAAATCAGATGAGTACCAGATTTCTTTGCATTCTCTTTGAAATAGATGTCAATATTTGTTGAAATACAAATTGGGCCACGAAAATGATGAGACATTGCCTTCAAGGCATTGAGAATCCAAGAAGCTGGGGAATGGTGATTGCGAACAGTGGGGACCTCCTTCTCCTGTGAGGTCATCACAGTGGCCTATTCAGCCTTGGTTTAAGTTCAGCTTTAGCCTGTACAAATCAACTGTAAGACTTTTGATCTCTCTGTCTTCCCTTGTTTTCTTCTTAAGTCCTGTAGTTTTTGATTACAATTCTAAAACCAGGCACATCTTTGAATTGAAGATTTGGTTATTTTCACATGTGAGTGAAGTGAAAGTCACTCAGTCATGTCTGAGTCTTTGCGACCCCATGGACTATACAGTCCATGGAATTCTCCAGGCCAGAATACTGGAGCAAGTAGCCTTTCCCTTCTCCAGGGCAACTTCCCAACCCAGGGATCGATAGTTTCTATCAATTTCAGTGCTCTACAATTTTGGACCTTTTTAACTACCATAATTTCCATACCGAGTCCAAACTAAAAAGCGTCCAGTAGAACTATAAACGTAATTGTTATACCATAAGGTAGAGGACTAGCAAGTTAGTTAGTGGCTGTGAACATCATGTGAACTTGGCTGTACTAGTCAATAATCATCTCCCTCAGTTTTACCTGATGTAACCTTTTTTTTTTTTTCTGATGTAACCTTGAAGAGAAGTCTTTGTCGTAATTATGGAGACTGGACAGTATCACTGAAAAGAACAAATCATGGAGGCTGGACCAAGCAGTTTCTTCCCCTGACCCAGAACACCAGTTAGCCTGGTTGTCTGTCCTCTTGTTGACTGAGACCTAACTCACCCATAGTTCCTAGAGGTTACGGGATGCTCATGGACCTTGCTGTCTGCCACGTGGTCAGTGGATGGCCCGATGGTTCAGCCACATCTGTGATTTAGTGGGTGTTTGAAACTGAACTTATGCGGGGTTTCTAACTAAAGCCACAGTAAGTCTGTTTTGGTCATTAGGTCCACCCCAGAACCTGTTTGTTAAATTCATTTTTGTGTGATCATGACCAGACTTACACTTGGGATTAATGTGAAGTAAACAGTTTTTTTTGACAGTAGGGATATTTTTCAGTCCATATTATCAAAATTTTCCCGGGTAGGGTAGCATTTTATGCGTCTCTTGAGTGTCCCACAAACTCCTCTCTTAATGGTGTGTTCATGGTGAAATTGATATGTTACTGCATTGGTACTCCATGTGCTATTATACTGTTTTAGGGTTGTAAACCATTTGAGTGTAGTGGGTGGGGAGGGGAGCAGAGACCGCCCAAGTCTAACTAGGGTAATATAGCACTACTAATTATATTGATCTAATTAATCTAATTAAATTGCAGCTAGATATAATTTTGTACATGCCATTTGTCTGCATTAACATTATGTAAACCTATTCTGCCTGTCCGTGCATTTTATATGCAGTATTTTCTTTAGCACCTCAAGGACTTTGGGTATTACAGCAGGGTAGAATTCATTTCAACAGCTTAGTGAGACAGGATATTGGATGGCTAGGAGGAATTGGAAGATGAGCAACTAAGAAAGTGTTATTGTTACAAGAAAAGAGCTTGGAAATTTGCAAGGACAGATATGTTAGGAAGAAAATTCAGTTTTCACCTTACTCCATCCCCCACGGTTTTTGCTGGTCTCTGTTGAGTTTGCAGCACTGTTGACA